>NC_136488.1:6297959-6345459 GCF_053919585.1 Euprymna scolopes
ATGTAGGAACTCTTTAGATTTTCTTCTATGTACTTCCCCCCATGATACAACTACCAGCACACGTTAGCTTAATTCTATGTTCTTGTTTTACTAATTTTGTGAGTACTTTTCCCCCTTTCTTTTTACACACCTGAAGTATGATAAATTTGCTATACTTTTTTATCTAATAACCATTTGGGTGTTTTTTGTTCAACGCTAAAGCCAACAGATTCTGTTGAGATAGATTATTCTCTGTTGACTGAAGTATGTCTCCAGTTCTGTGCAGTTCTAGGAAGTGTATTTTCCCAGGCTTCAATTTCTCCCTTTCAAGAAGGCTCAAAATGACCCTGCCAATGAATGACGATTGGACTATTCAGGCATTGATTTTTGGCCAGAATGCTCTTCCTCTAGAAAGCTGACTCTTCAAATCCTACTTTTCAACCTTTGTCTCAGATCATTCCGGGCGGGAGATGAATAACCCCTGAGAATATTTATTGTTTCCAAGTTCTTAACATTTTTTTTAGAAAAAAACGATAAATTATCATTTATACTGATTCAAAGAACTCATTGAGTTTATGTACCTGGGCAGCAATATTTGTTCCACGGAGAGAGATATCGAAATTAACATCTTAAAAGCATGGGCTGCATTGGATAAGCTGCGGTGGTCAGTATGAACTTTAAGGCTAACTGATAAACTGAAAAGGAAGTTCTACAGAGCAGTGGTGGAGTCTGTCTTTGGTTATGGTGCTACAACCTGGACACTCACCAAAACATTGGAAAGAATGCTAGATAGCATATACACTCATATACACGAACAGTGTTAAATATATCTTGGCAAGATCATCCCAAGAAGCAGCAACTTTATGGTAAGCTACCTGCCATATCTATTACTATCAGGGAGCAATATCTGCAATTTGTCACTCACTGACAGAGGAGCAAGCAAGATCTGATAGAAATGTATTGCTGTGGTCTTCACAGCATGGACGCATGAGCATAGAACGACCTAGATCCACGTACATCCAGCAAATTGCACATGATGTGATCCTGAAGACCTGATGGAAGACAGAGAAATCTGGAGAGAATGTTACATTGGTCTGTGCAAGGAGCCCAAAGACTAATTCAAATATTTCTGTACACCTAAGTTTTGTTTCGAATGAGATCCTTTCAAATAAATCCTTGAGTGAGAAATTCTTCTGAAAAACAAATGATGTTATATTGAAGACAATAATCAATTCTATTGTTCCTGCCTTTTACTTGCAATTTGTATTGAGTTTACAAGATGATTTTTTTATTATTTAATGAAACATTCTGAAAGAATAGACTTGAATTCCCTTGAAAATATCAACCGGTTCCATTCTACATGTTCTTCAACATTTTATTTCTGCTGAATAATTGAATATGATTTATCTACTTTTTTTATAGAACGTTTCAATAAAAAAACTATTTTAACAAATGTTTATGCAAACAAAATTGAAAAAAAAGAAAACTTTCACAAAACAGATTCATCATTAGTGAATTGTTTACCAATAAATTCTTATCGTTAAAATTCATCATTAGTGAATTGTTTACCAATAAATTCTTATCATTAAAATTCATCATTAGTGAATTGTTTACCAATAAATTCTTATCGTTAAAATTCATCATTAGTGAATTGTTTACCAATAAATTCTTATCGTTAAAATTCATCATTAGTGAATTGTTTACCAATAAATTCTTATCGTTAAAATTCATCATTAGTGAATTGTTTACCAATAAATTCTTATCATTAAAATTCATCATTAGTGAATTGTTTACCAATAAATTCTTATCGTTAAAATTTATGCTGCTCATCATTATTTGAATTTGATGCTGATGACAAATGAAAGTTTTCTGCAAAATTAGGAGAACATTTATATTTCCTTTCTTTAATATGCATCGAAAAGGCTGAAAAAAAAAAGAATTAAGAAAACATGGTTTTCATTTATGGCCTTTATAAGCTGAATTTGTTTTGTTTACAGATATATTAACTCAAATTTCTAAAAATTGGTTTTGAAATTTCCACCAATGTTGTCTGGCCTGAATATTTAGTCCTGACTGTATAAAACATCCATATTGATTCTGCCCTTCTGACAACATGTGTTGTATTGAGACAAAGTGTGAATACAGAAGGAGACACAAGTGATGCTCACATGTAGCGTTTATTAACTGTATCTTTACATGTTTAAGGCATAATCGTATTCACACACCAATCTTCTCATCAGATCACCAAAGTTAAGTGACATGAAAACTGACTATTATTAGATGGGTGACAATTTTGGAATGCTGAGCACTATGTCATCTTCCTAGGATCAGGATATACTTTCGGCCAGGGACCACTCTTGAATTCAACATTCCTCATAAACTACCTGCTTAGGAAAAAGTCGGCATAATACCAGACAATATATTACACATTCCCTTTTAATTGTGTTACATGTTTGACAGACAAATTAACAGTCATTAAGTAGGATGAATATCTTTTCTTATATTCTACATGACATCAGTAAAAAGTTACATTAAAATGCAATTTATATATCTATAAAAGTGAACGTGTCTGTGTGTCTGTTTGTGTGTCTGTCTGTGTACATTTCCATACGCAATAACTCTGTCAATTTTTAGTCTACAGGCTCGAAATTTGATATACAGGGTACTGAGATTTGGGAAAATCGATGTGATCGGTTTTCGGCCAGAAATTTGGCTGTTAAGGAGTCAAAGTTCAACGATTTGCCTTTGAGAACTCTACCAAACTCCTCCGACAACTTTGGCTCTAAACGCTTGAAATTTTAGATATAGGTTCCTTGATTTGAGCCCCAAACAATAAATGTTAATGGGGCATAATAGGGGTCAAAGTTAAAAAAATTGACCGTTTTTTTGTTGTTTTTTTTGCTCAGCATATACCTCCAAACACCCGGGCAATGCCGGGTACCCATGCTAGTACATATATATTTTTGTTGAACAAATGTTGCCTACCAAACTCCTCCTAGAGTTTTTGGTCTACAGACATGAAACTTCATATATAAGGGTTTTGAATCCATGCAAAACTTAAAAAACGAAAAATCGGTGCAGAAGTGTGAAAAATTAAAAAAAAAATGAAATTTGCCAGGTGAAGGTCGAACGCCGGCATTACGAATGCATAACGTAGTTGTTATTGGTTCATGTTTTAATTTTTAGCCTTGCAGTAAACATGTTTTCATAGCCCAGTCATTGACGGCAGAGGTAAAATAAATCGTGAGCTGAACGTTTTGGTTTCGATTCTCGGTGGTGATGCATGAGTCTTTTTTTAAATAATTTTTAAATCATTACTATATATTGCATCCAATCTATCTATCTATCTATCTATAAAAGTAAAAATGTCTGTCTGTCTTTTCTCTATGGTAGTTAAGGAAGACTATCATGCAGAAAGGCATTACTTTACATATTCACACTTTTTAATAAATACATATGCACATAACCTTATGAACTGTAGATAGGGCCCGAGCAAAGCCGGGCGGAAATGCTAATAACTTATAACTGAGAAAATTTACCTAATTACAAGGGAGATAACTTATAATTGACTGTTTGAAATAATGCAACTTATAACATACTGTGGATGGATCGTTTAGGAATATTTTATCTAATATAAAAAGTAAGACAGACCTTTTGTTAAGTCTGTAAATAGTTAAATATTAAAAATTAAATATTAAACACTTGAATATTGAATATTAAATATTAAAAATCAAATATTAAACACTTAAATATTGAATATCAAATATTAAACATTTGAATATTGCATGTTAAATATTAAACATTAAATATCAAACACTTACATATTGAATGTAAAATATTAAAAATTAAGGTACTTATACAGTTTAATCAGACATTTGAATATTGCATGCCTTGACAGAGTACAAAATAGACTCCGTGGCTTAGTGGGGGATACCCTTTTCTCTACCCTGCAACCTCTCTCCCACAGAAGAGACGTTGCGAGCCTATCCTTATTTTATCGTTATTTCTATGGCAGGTGCTCCTCTGAACTCCAATCTCTGGTCCCCCGTCACCAATCTTTCATGAAAAACACCTGTCTAGCTGAATCCACTGTGAAAAATTTCCCCCACTCTATATCTGTGCCTAAATCAAAACGCGGATTCCATGAACAAAGCTTCTTTCTTAGAACTGCACGCCTGTGGAACTCTGTTCCGTCTGCCTGCTTCCCACCGGACTACAACTTGGATGTCTTCAAGTTCAATGTTAACAAATTCCAAATGAACCGCCCCCTTAAGTAAACACTGCATCAAATCTCCACACTAACGTAATGTGCTTGCAATAACCCTTATCCCTGAGTGGCTTCCGGGCCTTGATAAGTGGTGATCACTGTGTAAAAAAAAAAAAAAAAAAAATTCAGTCTATTAGCACCACACAATCAGTAAACCCATGAGTATATAAAATCACAAGTGGGTTCTTTGATATGACAGGGGCACATTCGAAATGAATGTTTCTGTTTAGAGCACATGTCAAACATAATACTTGACTTTTGCATTTTAAACTTTAATTCAAACCATTATATGTGAGAGGCATATGAGGCTTCCTCCCGGTGCAGCATGATTAGCCCCCAACTAGAGCAAGCAATCGGCCCATTGCTTTGAAAAATAGGCGATTTCACCAATTCTGATGACAATAAAAATATAGGAGTGTGAAACAATCATTGATCATCATTCAATCCCGGGCAACGTCGAGTTACCCTGTTAGTATTAAATATATTGTAAACACTTAAATATTAAGTATTGAATATTAAATAATAAATATTAAATATTGAATATTAAATAATAAATATTAAATATTGAATATTAAATAATAAAAATTAAATATTGAATATTAAAATTAAATATTGAATATTAAGTAATAAATATTAAATATTGAATATTAAGTAATAAAAATTAAATATTGAATATTAAATAATAAAAATTAAATATTGAATATTAAATAATAAAAATTAAATATTGAATATTAAATAATAAAAATTAAATATTGAATATTAAATAATAAATATTAAATATTGAATATTAAATAATAAAAAATTAAATATGGAATATTAAATAATAAAAATTAAATATTGAATATTAAATAATAAAAATTAAATATTGAATATTAAATAATAAAAATTAAATATTGAATATTAAATAATAAAAATTAAATATTGAATATTAAATAATAAAAATTTAATATTGAATATTAAATAATAAAAATTAAATATTGAATATTAAATAATAAGAATTAAATATTGAATATTAAATAATAAAAATTAAATATTGAATATTAAATAATAAGAATTAAATATTGAATATTAAATAATAAATATTAAATATTGAATATTAAATAATAAGAATTAAATATTGAATATTAAATAATAAATATTAAATATTGAATATTAAATAATAAGAATTAAATATTGAATATTAAATAATAAGAATTAAATATTGAATATTAAATAATAAAATTAAATATTGAATATTAAATAATAAAAATTAAATATTGAATATTAAATAATAAAATTAAATATTTAATATTAAATAATAAATATTAAATATTGAATATTAAATAATAAGAATTAAATATTGAATATTAAATAATAAAAATTAAATATTGAATATTAAATAATAAAATTAAATATTTAATATTAAATAATAAATATTAAATATTGAATATTAAATAATAAGAATTAAATATTTAATATTAAATAATAAAAATTAAATATTGAATATACTGTAAACATTTAAATATTTACGTTGCAGGAGTTTGAGTAAGCTCAAACTCCTGCAACGTCAATATTGAATTCTATTTCATTATAATCAATAAGCATAGATGGGCCATGTTTTTTGTTTTTTTGCTTTTAAATGTATTTCCAATCAGTTTTATCGAAAATATTTAATTCAGATCGATATTCTATTTTAATTTAATGACATCAAGAGAAAGTAGAGTTAATAAATAAATAATCTTACGACTTTTCTTCAAAGACTAAAACACATTATTCATATGGATATCAGTTTTGGTCACTGCAGTAAATGGGGGAATAACATAAAAATCAAAATACAGTGTAAAATTATATTAAATAATACATAAATCTATTTAATTTTAATGAATAATGTAATATTTTCTAATCAATAAAAGTAAAAGATTTAAAAATTGAACATTATTTCTAACATTCACTGCAGAACATACCAAATAATAAAAATGACACCCTAAAAGTGGTTCCTAGTCAAATTGTTTATTTTATAAAATTCCTCTCCTTTAAATTAATTTTTAACAAAGTTTTATCTGTTTTAATAATATACAACTGATATCGACACATGAAAATAAATATATTAATTAAAAATTGTTTATTTTATTAAATTCCTCTCCTTTAAATTAATTTTTAACAAAGTTTTATCTGTTTTAATAATATACAACTGATATCGACACATGAAAATAAATATATTAATTAAAAATTGCTAAATAAAATTAAAAGAATCTTTCTTTCAAATTGCATGATTTTATTTATTGCATTTTTTTTTCTTTGATATTCTATTTTATTTTTCTTATTATAAAACAAAGCAGAACAAAAATAAAGTATCATTTAAAAAAAAAAAAATTTCTTTTCAATTTATTTCTTTAAAATATGAACATTTGGTGCTTATATAGACCAGTGGTATTTTAAACCAACGGATTTCAGGTGAAAACATTATTACATAGTTATGTACCGTGTCGAAAGTAGATAAAAATTTCAAAAATTCAGAAAAATGATCAAATAGAAAATAATTACAACTACGAAAAAAAATTTTTAAATTCTTGAGTTTTATTATATGTTTTAATGTGAAGAGTTGTGCGACTAATTCTGACTTATATCTTTTGATTATAATTACAGACTGCCTTTTTAAACGCAACATTTCATAACCTAATCATGAATTATTTTTTTGTTAAAAATACATCTGGTACATTTTTTACTGAATCATTCTTCATCATTTTTTAAATTATACTAATTTCGACATGACATATAAGTACATAATAATGTTTTCACCTGAAATGCGTCGGTTTAAATATAACACTAATCTGCACAAACACTGAACAGTTGTGTCACCATTTCAGCAACTTAAATTGGGATGCATCCACTCTTGGTTTTCTTCATAAAATTAGTTTGAAAAATAATGTTTTCTTTTTGTTTTGGAACACAAACAAACCTTAATGCTTGACTTTGACCTATGACATTTAACTCTAACTAGAAATTAACTTCAATCAATTGAAAAATTTCCAATCACTTTAAATTGTTGATAACTGTCATGTAAATAATAAACATTTTACTGGCATATTTTCATTGTTATTAGATTTACAAATGCATTAAATGAGTGAGGTTTTATGAATTGTATTTTTTTAAAAATTATATTCTGGTTAAAATAAAAGTTTATTTAACAGAATCGACTATTAGGTTTCTCTTTTGCTCCAAACCAAATAAAAGCAGTTATTTCCTAATGTTATGTTATTTTTTATTCACAGTAAAATGTATTTCCAAGGTTATTGCTCCCTTACAACTTATCTTTGCTGATAACCATGTTTTGATAAAAAAGCAAACTTATTTTAAATATAAAATATTTATGTTTCTAAATTTTGGAGATGAGAATTGATTATTCATATTATTTGGATTCTTAAAGCAATTGTTCTCATCTTGAATGGTATTTTCACAACATTTTGGTTGAAAAAAATATATATTTTCATAATATATAGTAATAAATAGTGATATATAATGATAAATAGTAAGATTATATATCTAGCAATAAAATAGGTTTAAAGCTCCTAAACTTCCTACTAGAATTGTCTACAAGAACTCATGGCATAATGGATAAAGTACTTGGTAAAATTAAGGTATATAGTTACACTCTTTTGGAGACTGAAGGTTCGATGCTCAGTTCAAGCGACACTCAAAATGCAATTTCGAATTACTTATAACTTCGTGGCTAACAAAATAAGCATTGTGATTTAAATAAAGGATTCTGTTAAAAATTTTGTGCCGATTCCTGAGTTTGTTAGAAAAGATTTCCATGTTGGACAACATTCACCCGAAGGTTACATCGACCAAAATGTTGCGAAAATAACACTCAGAATAATTGTAGTCCAAAAATTACAATTAATATGGATTAAAATACCAAGTTTAATCGCATATGTCAACAAATCATGGCCAAAGCAAAACATAGCGGAAAATCAAAAAGGAAGACAAGTTTTACTTATCACGTCACTCTTCACAGCTGAAGATGACAAGTCAAGGTCTTAGTGCTTTATCCTATACTGAAAAAGCAGTCCATTTTTTTTTAAATTCAATTTTAATTCAAAACAAGACACAATGCCACTTTGAAGTAGGGGGCTACTATCGGGGGCATAAGTTGCAGGGGTATTATGAAGGGAGATGAGTAGCAAGATGACTGTTCACATTAAACTTGAACTTCTGCATATCAGTACAGTTGGGAAAGCAGAATCTCAGAAGGGAGTTCCAAAGTCTAGCAGTTCTGGGGAATAAACTATTGGAGTAGAAAGATTTCTTACATCTAGGGATCTCTACTGTGAAGGGGTGGGATTTAGCTGCTTGTCGGGTTTGTTGGGGGTATTTACGTCAAGGGGGTATAAGTGCTTGTAGTTCGTCAGAGTATTCACCATTAAAGTACTTGTAGAAAAGGCAGAGGGATGCAACATTTCGTCGATAGGACAGAGGCTGAAGCTTAGATGACAGTTCAGGACCTATCAGGTTGACGACTCTCTTTTGAACCCTGTCAAGGAGTGAGAGACAAGCAGCAGACGCACCAGCCCAAATGTGACAACAGTACTCTATACATGGGCGAATGGTGGCCTTATAAAGGTACAGCATACTTTCAGGCGTAAGTAGCTTTCTAGCATGGTAGAGAGAGCCCACCTTCTTTGCAGCAGCCTTGGGAATGCACCCAATGTATCTATTCCAGTTCATGTTCCTATAAACGTAAGGCCAATGAGTTTAAAGGAAGTACTTTCGGGTAATGTGTTCTTGGCCATTGCTATTGGTGTCCATGTGCAGTGTGGAAAGTTTCCCCACATGTAGTGCATGGGTTGTGCCTTTGGTAATGTTTTTATTCAAACCTGGCCTTTATTTTTGCCCCTATTTCTTCCTTTTCTTTGTGAAAGCTATTCTGTTAGCAACTTCGGTCTGCTGCTAGCGCTTCCCAATTTTCGTGTTCATATTCATTGCCTTTGAGTGGTGCTTTATCACATCCTTGTAGAAGAGTTTCTGCCCACCAATCTTACTGTATCCATTTTCCAATTTTCCATATTATAGGATTTTGGGGATGCGATTGTTTTCCACTTTGGCCACACTGTGTTGTGGTGAGTACGGCTTCTATGCTGTTCATGTTGGTTCTGTTGAGTTTTATTAGTTATTTATAAAAGAAGGGAAAACGTGGAACAGAAAACAAGGATGGGGCGTAACAATATAAAATTATGTTGTATTTAATTTTAATTGTATGCAGCTCTTCTGATGAATAATAATGCCAGAAAGACCTTCAAAACTTATTTGGTAAAGATGAACCTGTTTTATAATTTGATTTTTCAAATAAAAATAAGAAGGTCAGGTGTCTTTTTATTATAAAAGATATGTAAATGTATATTTGTATACATTGGATTCACTCCTAAACTAATTAACCGATCATTATGAATTTTAGAATACAGCTGCTAGGTGTAGAGTTGCGCAATGTGGTATATATTTAGTTTAATTCAATATTATGCAACCTCTCTCCCACAGGAGAGACGTTGCAAGCCTATCTTTGTTTTATCGTTATTTCCATGGCAAGTGCTCGTCTGAGCTCCAATCTCTCGTCCCCCCCCTCGCCAATCTTTCACGAGAAACACTTGTCTGGCTGAAATTACTGTCAATAATTTTCCCCACTCTTTATCTGTGCCTAAATCCAAACATAGATTTCATGAGCAAAGCTTCTTTCTTAGAACTGCACGCCTGTGGAACTCTGTTCCGTCTGCCTGTTTCCCACCTGACTACAACTTGGACGTCTTCAAGTCCAACATAAACAAACTCCTGGCAAAGCGCCCGCTTAAGTAAGACACTCTATCAAAACCCCTAATACTAATGATTACTACAATACTATCTCATTGATTACTGTACACACAATAACCCCTATCCCTGAATGGCCTTCGGGCCTTGATAAGTGGTGATCCCCATGTAAAAAAAAAAAAGGGAAAAAGAGGAAGATGAAAGCCCTTCATGAAAATTCAGCTTCAATTTTTGGAAAATTTTAATGATAGTTAAATATCAATTAATGAATATTCAAATTTTGGAAGATTTTAATATCAATTAATAAATATTTCCCTAAATTTTATCTTTTTAGGAGTATTTTCAAGGAATGTAAGGGGGTCATGATATAGAAAGTATTTTCTATTTGAAAATTCATATATTTCAGATTTGTATTAATTTTGATTCATAGTAATTAAATATCAATAAAGCAAAATTCCTTGAATTTAGATTTCTTCTTAAGATTCCTGGAACTAAAATTTTACACCTTTTCAAAAATCAAAATCATGCCATAAACTTTAATCAAAATTGGAATAAGGATTCTAGACATGAGGTTTAGTCACATTATATCTTGATTTTAATCTTTGTAAAGAGACAAAAAGTAGTCCAAATAACTTTTACCTATTCTGGGACGGGTATTTTTCTGGTTATTTACTATGAAAATTCTAGACTTTTTCGTCCATTAAAAATCGGTAAATGTTATAGCCATTGACTAAATATCAATGCTTATGCCAAACTTCTAGAGTAAATGTGGTATTGTGGTAACTAATCCCTACAAATCCCTGTTATTCCCTCTTCATCTCTGTGCATCAAACAGATATCATAACACTTAGTTCATTGCACCTTTTCATAACAAAGGTACATACAAAATTTCAGCCAGATCAACCAGTAGTTTCTGAGAAAACGTAAAACTGACAGAGAAAAATGATGAAAGAAACAGCTTGAAAAAAAAATCCACTGTTCATTAAACATTTTTATTGATTTCTAAATTTGGCGTAAAATATGTTTTCATGCAAAATATATGAATGTTGTTATATATTTTAGATATTCCGCTGCGAAGAAGAAGGATGTCGCTACACCTGTATTCGTCGTATGAGTCTTATACAGCACAAATCGAAACATGTTAAGGAAAAACAGTATTCGTGTGAATATTGTGGAAAAAAGATGAAAACAGCAGTGTAAGTATAGATACATTCGCACATATTTCAATTTGACTTTAATTACAAAGAATTTCTTATTTTATGAATATGTTGAATTGTTTGAAGATTTTTGTAACAGAAAATCTTCGTGCAATTCTAAATACAAATGTACTTTTTTTAATCAAATTATTTTTCAGAATTTTTTAGATTACGATTGATAAGTTTTACTAATTGGATTACTCAGTCTACTATTCTCACATGGGACTAGTCTTACAAACTAGTCTTACAAAAAATCTCCAACTTGTTAGGGTAAATCTTTTTGAGGTAAGGGAATCTCTGTATCAAACTTGGAAACTTGTAAAAAATTTTCACCTGAACGCTTTATTTAATCTACGGAGATGGATTGTTCTTGTTCTGACAGCCATAATGATTGTTGATTAGTGATTTTAACAATGACATATCCGTGTTGATAATTTAGCTCCTAAAATATGTACCAGAGTTGTTGATATGGACAGTGGCTTAATGGTTAAATGTTTGGCAAACAATCAATTCTAAAAGGCAGTCTTTTTAAGATTGAAAATTCAATTCTTACTACAAGAAATAATACCTAAGAATGAAATAAAAATTACGACTTCTACTCAATCATAGCTGATAGAACAAGAATAACCTACCTCAGTAGATCAAATAAAGGGGTCAGTACAAAATTTCATATAGATTTTTTTAGTTGAACATAAAGATTGCCTAGGTTGAAAAAATGCGATCGAAGGTTACATCGGTTAAAACGTTGCGAAAATAAAGACCGAGGTGAGAATAGTATTTCAGATAACAGAAAGTAATTATTTATCAAAAATAATAAAAAAGAGTTTAAAAAGTTTGTTTAAATTAAATAAGGAAAATAATGCATATAAAAACTAAATTAATTTTTAGGAAATATTAATTTGAGAAATAATTAATTTGAGAGATCTTACATTCAACAAAACAATAAAAGTAAAAAGTCAAACTTGTTTAAATTAAGAATTATCGCGAATTAGGTTGTTTTTCTTGTTAGGAAACACTTTGCTATACGGATTAAATTCATTTTTATCTGAATGCCAACTCGTAAAAAACATTACCTAATTTCATAAAACATTTTCCATGCAAGCCTTTAGTGAAAAGACGCTTTGAATGCAGTTAGCAATATTTAATAATCTAATATATAAAATAAAGTAAGTAGGTATCTAATTTTTTTTTTTTTTTTTTTTTTGTAAGATTTCTTCCTAAAAAATCAATATTTAATTCTGGTCCATAATTGCAGCATGTTATTAAAAACAATAAGATTTAATTCGATTTAGCTTTTTTCCAAAAAATATTTTCTGAGCTGGTATTATTTTATGCAGCCACCATATTATAAAAAGGGATGTACTTCTGTATTGATTAATACAGATTTCCTTTCCTTTGTTTTGAAGAAACTAAATAATAATTAAAAGAAAAATGGCATATTTCAAAAACAAAACAAAGTAAGTACAATCATTTTAAACTGATTTAAATGTAGTAGCATTATATAATGCATCAGTCGTTTTTGATATGTTTATATCCCAATCAACTGCAAACAAGTGGAATGCCTCGTGCCAACGTGACTCCCTCGTCTGCAGAATTCTATTAAAGACATGCCACATCAGAAAACACTGTGAACTGACTTGTCTGGACAGATACTTCTCCATTGCCATATCTTAAACCTGTTTTTAGTCTGCCGGAAGCACCATCTGATGGAACTCGATATTCAAATACAGACGTTTATATTTGGCACTATAAATAAATTTTATGAAGTTTTAAATTTAAATTTAATATTTATATTTTTGTATTTATTGAATAAATTCATTTTTTATTCATATTTATAAAAAAACAATTATTAATTCATATTATAAACAAAAACAATTATTTTAATTCCTATTTATAAAAATATTTTTATTCATATCTATAAACAAAAACAAATATTTTTATTCATATTTATAAACAAAAACAAATATTTTTATTCATATTTATAAATAAAAAGAATTATTTTAATTTATATTTATAAAAAACAATTATTAATTCATATTTATAATCAAAAACAATTATTTTCATTTATATTTATAAAAAACAATTATTAATTCATATTTATAAACAAAAAATATTTTTATTCATATTATAAACAATTTTTTTATTCATATATATGAACAGAACAATTATTTTATTCACATTGATCAACAAAAACAATTATTTTATTCATATTTATTCACAAAAGTTATTATTTTTATTCATATTTATAAAAAATATTTTTATTCATATTTATAAACCAAAGAACTTGAAAAAGTACTTTAGAAACAAGACATTTTGTTCATTAACGTACCATTCTTGTTTTTTCAATTTTAATCATCCAAACTATTTAAAAAAAAAAACTATTGAATTTAATGGAAGAAAGTAGAAAGTTGCTTTCCTTACTTTGTCCTTTAGGCCGCCCATTCCATGAATAATGTCTTACAAAGGAGGAAGACAATCTAACACTCGTCATTTGATCTTTTTTTTACCTTGAAGCTGTATTGTTTATTTATTTTTTTATTTTTAACTATCATTAAATAAAGTTTTTGAACACCTGATTTCTTCCAATAAATTTCCCCTCCTTCTTCTCTACTAAAAATAAACATATAAACTAAACATTAATCCATGAATTAAATAAAATCTAATAAAATAAATTCATTTATATACTTTAATATGCACACCTAACTGAGATGTAAACAGCATTGTAAATAATGTATTTTGCTTGGGTAATTGGGAAGTTTATGGTTTTCAGCATATTCCCCTTAACAAGCTAATCCTTTCAGAGAGAATTGGTCTGTTTTTTTGTTTTTTTTTTACACAGTGATCACCACTTATCAAGGCCCGGAAGCCACTCAGGGATAAGGGTTATTGTAAGTACATTACGTTAGTGTGGAGATTTGACGAAGTGTCTACCTAAGGGGGCTGTTCATTAGAAATTTGTTGACGTTGGACTTGAAGACATCCAAGTTGTAGTCCGGTGGGAAGCAGGCAGACGGAACAGAGTTCCACAGGCGTGCAGTTCTAAGAAAGAAGCTTTGTTCATGGAATCCGCGTTTTGATTTAGGCACAGATATAGAGTGGGGGAAATTTTTCACAGTGGATTCAGCTAGACGGGTGTTTTTCGTGAAAGATTGGCGAGGGGGGACTAGAGATTGGAGTTCAGACGAGCATCTGCCATGGAAATAACGATAAAACAAGGATAGGCTCGCAACGTCTCTTCTGTGGGAGAGAGGTTGCAGGGTAGAGAAAAGCCACTAAGCCACAAAGTCTATTTTGTACTCTTTCAAGGCAGGATAGGCTGTTTTTAGCAGCTCCTGCCCAGATATGGCAACAGTATTCCATCCTTGGACGTACTTGGCTTTTATATAGATAGAGAATTGCATCAGTAGTGAGATATCTTCTGGAGCGGTAGAAGGATCCTACCATTTTTCCAGCGACCTTGGCAACAGACTTGATATATATGTTCCATTTCAGATCAGGAATAAAGGTCAAACCCAGAAGCTTGTCAAAACACAGGGCCTCACCCAGACGAGAGCCATCCATCACAATTGATGCCAGATGGGGATCAGAGCGTTGATGATGTAAGGATAGAAGTTTGGTTTTGGATGCATTAAAGGTAACCAGCACATCTTCCCCCACTGAGCCACGCGCTCGAGATCAGAGGAGAGAGAATCAGAGAGAACTTTGTCATTTACAGCCTTTGATGTGTTGCCGTAGATGGTCGTGTCATCAGCATAGATGTCTACGAATGATTTAAGTATGTGTTTAGGGAGGTCATTGATGTAGATCAGGAAGAGAGTTGGGCCCAGGATTGACCCCTGAGGGACTCCAGCATTTATATTGCAGGCCTCCGAATTTTATCCATCTACCACTACTCTTATGAGCCTATCGGAGAGAAATGATTTAATGATTGAGAAAACATTTCCAGTTATACCGCAGCTGGAAATCTTGTGAAGTAGACCCTTATGCCATACCTTGTCGAAGGCCTTTGATATGTCAAGAGCAATTGCCCTAGAAAGGAAGCCTTTGTCAAGAGATTCACTAATCCTGAATTCTTAAATACAGGGTAAACTGATGAGGTCTTCCAGGGAGTCGGAAAGCACTTCTCCTTAAGGCAGCGCTTAAATAGTTTCGTAAGTATATGTCTTCTATTCTTGAAGTACTAGAAGACATTAGCTAATATTTATTGCTAGCAAGGTTTCCTAGGGAGGGCATGGACAACAAAATAGAAGAGTTAAAAATTGTGTGCAGTATTTGATCCCCCAAAGAATTATTATTATTATTATTATTATTATTATTATTCACTTGGAGTTTTCACACAGGACATCATTAAGTATTTTTCTTCGAGAACAACCTGTGGTACTTCCTGGAGTCTGAGCAACAACAAGTCTCTAAAGATTTTCAGTACTCTTCATCTCTTTCGATAACGTTGACAAATGAATTTGCATTATCGCAATAGCCATTTACCATTGATTTTTCACTGGCAACGACCATTGGTTTTCACTGGAATTTGAGTGGCAATAAGCCTCCCCAAGGTCACAGTTCTCTTCACACTTATTTAATGGAGATCTGGCTAGTGCCTTCTCTTCTCAGTCTTTCCATCCCCCTTGACACTTCAATTCAATTCGGTGTGGTGTCAGTTGATGCCGAGGTGTAGTAACTGAGTTTTCAGTTTTCTTGATTCCTTATGAAGTTTCTTGGTGTTTTAATTTTGTGGCAGTTCCCATAAGTTCCTGTAGCCCATGTGTGTTAGTCTTCATATTCAAGGGTTTTCAACCGTTTTCATTATTGTTACCCATTGTATTTTTTCAGCCATTCCTTTGATTCCAATCTATTCCAAACTTTTGGAGATTGTTCTTAGTACTCCTAGTATTATTGGTGTGACCTTGGCTTTCTACATCATCCATATCCCTGGCGGGAGTTTCTAGAAGTTTTCTTGTTCTTCTCAGCTATTCCTTTCCAATTTTCTCTTTCATTTCTATTGCTTTGATGGTGAATGCTTCGAGAACTCCCAAATATTTGTAATAATAATAATAATAATAATAATAATAATAATAATAATAGTAATAATATATTACTGTCTTTTCTAATTGGTTATACATAAGTCATCATCATCATCATCATCATCTTGCTTGGTTGAGTAGTACAGGTTGTAAATCAAAATGCTCAACACGTAGAGATTAACATTTTATTGGATTTCCCAGTTATATGTGTGATATGAACGATATTCTGATGCCGGTGACAAAGGCAGAAAGACAGCACAGATGAAAATCTGATAAAAGCTTGTATTTGAAAGAAGAAAAGGAGAGAAAAGAAGAAGAAAAAAATGTTTTGCAAATAACTGGTATCTGCTGAAACTTGTCTCAGAAGATTTGCCTTTTTAATGGTCATTTGTTTTCTCATTATTTTTTAATGGTCATTTATTTTCTCATTATTTTTTAATGGTCATTTATTTTCTCATTTTTTTAATGGTCATTTATTTTCTCATTTTTTTAGTGGTCATTTGTTTTCTCATTTTTTTTAATGGTCATTTGTTTTCTCATTTTTTTAGCTCATTTTGGTGTAGTGTAGAAATAGCGAACCTTGTCTTCCTGTACTGTATGTGCTGATCCTTGCACGTGTCATGCAATAATGAAACTTTGAAAAAACTGCTCACATTCACAAGTTCAGTAGAGATTCTAAAAGGTAGTTTGTGATTGGTTGTTTTTCATCCAATCACAGATCACATAATAAAAGACTCCATAATATTTTCAGTAATTTTACTGCAAAACTCCTTTACAATACTGAAAACGCATCTTCAAAAAAGAACAAACAGAAATATTATGCGATTTCTTTTTTAAATTGAAAATATGGCATAACATTTAAACGTCTCTGAAGTTGAATTGGACTTCCTTTAGGAAAGGAGCTTATTGTCATTTGCCATTTCAAGTTAACCAACACAATGTATCAGAATATTTTTATGTATCTAATTGTATTATGTATTTTATACCAAAAACATTGTAATGAATACAAAGAATAATACAAATAATAAAACGAATAAAAGGTTAATTGCAAAGAAAGATTAGAAAAAATTTAATTAATTGCTTCATTATAGAATTTAATTGAAAATTTAAATAATTAATAGTATTTCTAACTAAAAATATGGAGAAGTATAAAAAAGCTATAGCAATGCATGGAACATGGTGTTGATGTAATGTGATACATGAACAAAAGTGGGCAAACGAAAGGAGGTCTTGTAGAGTTTTTTTCTTTCATCTTTGTATATATATTTATTTTCGAAAACAATCAGAAATACAAATCAGTAAACATGGACTTAATGTTTGGGATAACCGAGAAACAGAACCAGAAGTGGAAAGAGTTGAGCTGTAAAGCAAAGACTTATTTTTAACCAGTTTGGTATTTTAATTGTGTTCCTTTTTTATAACTATCATCATTTTCGCTCTTATTTATATTTATTTATTTTTTGTTTTATGTTTTTTAAAACATTTCTCCTCAATATACAAGGTTGTTGGTAAGTTAAAGTTAAATTTCCAAAAACTATTAACCATTTTTTTTATTAAGCACACGTAGGAAATGCATAATAATCCCACAAATAGATACTATTAAAGTGACAATACTCTGGAGGTAGTTGACTCTCTTTTGTTATCTAAGTGATACAAGATGCCTTCAATAAGTTTCCTGAATTTTTTTGTATGGGCAATTTTATTGATAGTACACACACAAAACTCTAGTCTGCTTCGAAGTAATCTTCTCTGGCTGCAATGCACTTGTATCCTTCCAACAACTTCAGGAAGGTCCCGCAAAATTCCGCTTGTGTGAGCATATCAATGACCCTTATCGCAGCCTCTTTCATCTCCTCAATTGTCTCAGCCTCTAAGGTTTTTCTTGAGCTTAGTAGAGTAAAAGTTAATTGGACAAAATTTCTTGATTGACTCTGATAATATCACAAGCTATCCCCCTTTAGATCCGGGATAACTTGTATAGCAGTTGTGTCAGGAGCATCATGATATACGAAAGTGAATGCTGGATCTTCACCATCTTCATCTAGTCTTCTCCTTTTACAATGACAGATCCATAATCAAATGGATCTTTAATGCAAAGTCTGACCAAATTCTACATATCAGAGGATTTGCTGAAAGTACTAAATTTGCCCAAAATGGAGGATATCCTAAGGATTAATCAGTTATGCTGGTTTGGCCATGTTTAATGTTCATCTTCTTGGATAAACTTTTGTAGAAGCATAAATGTCTTAAATCACAGATGGGGTGACTGGTCGAGGAAAACTTAGACGATATTGCATAGAATGGAATTTATAGATCTCTGACTCGTTCAACCATGAGAAATGGAAAGTGAGTTTGTGTAGTAACAGCCACATTTAAAAAGCAATCCTATTCTGTTTTATCCATTTCCCGGGCAAATCTGGGTAATCCTGCTAATTATCTTCAGCCGAAAATGTTGGGTAAATACAACTATTTTCCTTATGAAATTCATGAATCCATGCAATCTGTGTCGTAATATGTTTACACAATTTCATTGTTTTCTTACATTATCACCCTCCACCTCTTTTTCCAAAAGATGGGATAACAACAACAAAAAAAAACAAAAAAAACAAAACATAATCACCAAAGATTCAATGCAAAAACGTAATTTTTTTAATTCCATTTGATGTTGAAATTTTAACTCGAACTAAAATACACTTTCTTGACCTTTGGGCTAGGATTAAAGATTAGTATCTGTTCTGTCCAAAGATTGTAAAAATAATATCATGGGGTCTTTGTTTGCACTCGATATCCAAACAATGGAAATATGTCATAAACTCCTACAAAAGTTTTGGAGATTAAAAAAATAGTAAAGTGGTCGACCATAGTTGAGGGCAACCTAAACGCTCCATTTTTACTGATACTCATCTTATAATGTTGATTGTTTAGCAAGGGGTATCAAGGGCGATTTTTTTTAGTCTTTGGAATGACTCGAGTGAAGATTGAACCCTGGTCTCCCGGTTCATTAATGGACACTATTACCATTATGCTAAATAGATAGGTCCTCGCTACAGTAGAAGTAGTAGGAGGTGGAGGAGGAGAAAGTGGAAGAAAATACATTAAGCTACACAGAAACATTCAGATTAAATGTATTTAGCTTGATAATTTCCTGTAGAAAATGAAGCATGAATGTATGCTAAACTGATCGATTTTCAGGAAAGAACCTCTCCCCCATAATCAAATCTATATCAACCTGAGTACTTAGATAAATATGTTTCAGTTTGAATAAAGGAGGTACAATAATATCGGGGGCCTTCATCTAAGCTTCAACCTCTGTCCCATCGATGAAATGTTGCATCCCTCTGCCTGTTTTTCAAATATTTTAATTGTGGATGCTCCGATGAACTACAAGTCCTTGTACCCCCCCCCGACATAAACTTCCGCAACAAACCTGACAAGCAGCAAAATCCCACCCCTACACAGTAGAGATAGTACAGCAAATCACGTTGACACACTAGTTCTCGCCAGCTCACCAAAGTTAAGCAACGTTGAGCCTGACCAGTACCAGATGTGTAACCATTTGGGAAGGCTAGGCGCTGTATGTACCTTCTGGGAAGGTTGGCAGTGGGGCCGGCACCCTCACCCTGTAGAAAGAACTCAGTCGCTACAAAAGCATCTACAAAAGTTGTAGATGGTCTATGCCGCTTAGGGGCTCAAGGCTATGGATGGATGGACACAGTAGAGATCCCCAGATATAAGAAAGTCTTCTACGCTAATAGTTTCTTCCCCAGAACTGCTAGACTTAGGAAATCACTTCTGGGTTCCTGCTTCCCCAGCTGTACTGACATGCAGAAGTTCAAGTGCAATTTGAACAGATATCTTCATGCTCCACTCTCTAGATAGTATCCCTGCAATTTATATCCCTGATAATAGTCCCGTGTATCAAAGAGGTACTGTGCATGTTTGGGGTGGAAATGTAATAAAAAAAAAGATTTTCATAGTCAATATATAAAAGTGGGAATGTGTGTGTACATATATATATACATATATATACTCAACGAATTTTTGATCTACAGACATGAAATTTGGTATTTAGGATATTCAGACATGTGAAAAACTTCTTAATCAGTTTCCATTCCGAAAAAGGGCTGATAAGGGGTTAAAATTGAAAAATTGGTATGTGGAGGGGGGGGGTTCCACGGATGCACATGCATGAATAGTTCACATGTCAGATTCATTATGTTAAGAATAAGTAGATTTGAACATCCTTTTTAAAGATCATGTTAAACTAGCCTAATGGTTATCGAACTTGACTCACTGTCTTTGGGTTTTGGTTTCAATCCCAGTCCGTGTATTTTCTTTTTTTCTTGTTTTAATTTCAAGAAGTGAACTGCTTAGAAAAAACGTAGTACTCGCATGCACATATCTTTGATTCTGTATGAATTAAAATTTATGAGTATTTTACAATGAGGCAACGCCGGGCAGCCTGTTAGTAAGGAAATATGTTCGAGTGTGGTAGCAATATATGATAACTGACGAATACAACAATGGAATTTTTATTGGTTCTGATAAGTTATTGTAATACGGCAAGGCAGTAAAAAGTTGTTCTTTTGTTTATGGAAATCGCTTCAGACAAGGCATGAAGCCACTTAATGTAAGGAACTAACAAGAACGAAAGACAGAAGATGCCTATTGACCTTAGCCTTGAAAAAAAAAACAGGTTTTAGGTAGGAGAAAAACATTGAGCAGGAAAAAAGTTTGCAGAAACTTTGAAGTTCTTGGAAAGAAGTTAGTGAAATAAAGAGCTGTATTACAATCAGGTATCAAGACAGAATTGATGCGACCACTAGAGCAGTGAGCCAAATGAGTTGAAGTAAAGGAAACAGGAAGTATCTCAGGCAATTCTTAAAAACATAGGGCATAATAGTATTTACAGAAAAGACTGAGACTAGCAACATCACATTTGTGAAAGAGAGGTTGCAGCGAAAAAGAAATGATGGAGGGCCAATCAAATTACAGATACATTTCTCCACCTTATCAAGAACCCTCAAATGGGACAGAGGTCGACCATCCCAAATACGACAACAATACGTCCATACATGGTCTGATATTAGATTTGTGAAGATAGAGAATAACTTCAGGTTTGAGAAAATGTTTAGGATGATAGAAAGAACTGACTTTAGGAGAAGCAGAAAACGCAATGGATCTAATATATGAACTGCAAGAAAAATTTGATGAGAAAGAAAAAAGTTTCAGAATTGATCTCTCCTCAAAAACAAAGCCATCCGTGAAAATCTCAGTAAGAAAAGGGACACACCTACGATCGAAAGACATGAGCTGAGTTTTATCAGAGTCTTAACCTTTAAATAGAAGAACAATACAATTATGGTGAAACAAACCTTTGTAAAAATTCATTTTCTTAGAACTCTTTTGTAAATTTACTTTTATACTTCGACACCAATAGTCACGGTTTGAATTTGTCAGTTCTAAATTTAGAGTTTTACTGAAAAAATTGTAATTGTGTGAAGTTGAAAATAATAGGAAAGTTAATATTAAAGTATGCTATTATTATTATTATTATTATTATTATTATTTATTATTATTATTATACTTACAGCTTGAATTTTTTGTCACCATCTTAAATTTTGATGCCATGACATCATTTCTAGCCAATTTTTCAAACTTAATCACTAACCTGGAGCACTATATGTTTTAGTTTCGATTCTAGCTGATAGACCCCAGGTCACCTTTTTTATATAACTTTTGAAATCATTAATATAGATGTTGTTCTCCAAGAATTCTCTTACAGAACAACTTGTGGTGTTCCCTGGAGTCTGAGTGATAACAAATCTCTCTGAATTTCCAGTACTCTCCATCACTTTCGATACAATTTGCAAATCAATGTGCGTTATCACAACTGTTTACCATTGATTTCTCATTGGTAGCAGCCATTGGTCTTCACTGGAATTTGAGTGACAATAAGCCTCCCTAAGGTCGCAGTCCTCTTCGCACTCATTCAGTGGAGGCTTTCTCTCCTCAGTTTTTCCATCCTCCTTGACCCTTTGACTATTTGGTGTTTTGCAGTCGTGCTGCTGCCCGTTTATTTTTTTTTGGGGGGGGGGCGGTGGAAGGGAGGAGAGAAAAAGGGAGGCAGGAGAGGGGGAAGACACTTTCCATTTTTGGTGTGCAAGTTCTCTTGGTTGTGCCTTTTTGTTTCATTTATGTTGCAGTTTATATATGCCCGGTTAGAATTTGAAACTCATATGGACTAGTTTCTGCACTCAAGGGTTCTCTTTAAAATTTCATCAGCTTTCAGCTTTACTGTTTGTTTCATAATCTTAGTCTTTCTGTAGATTCCAATTTCTCTTAGTCTTTTTTTCCAAGTATTTTGGGACTGTTTCTATTATTATTATCATTATTATTATTATTATTATTATTATTATTATTATTATTATTATTATTTCGGTTCTTTAAAAGTGGAATTCGTTGTTGAATTTTTCATCCATTAAGTGTATTCATTAGTTTAGTTATTCATATATACTCCATATAATTTAATTAAAACAAATATAATGTCTTCATCTGATAATGCAAATACTAAAAAAGACTTCACGCATGTGTGAGATTCAAAACAAAGCTTTCCCGCTTTCTGATTCAGGGTTTCAAGTCAGGCAGCCATGGTCTGCCTCCATTTTAAAACGTTTTGAATGACAGTCATGAGACGTCCTATTCATGGCTTGCAGCTATTCATATTTAACCATGAATTTTCTTTATTAATAACAGTAATAATTTCCAGATATCATCAAAGTAAGTTGTATTCATTTCGCCCATTCATATTCCTTTAAAATGTTTACTCTAGCAATACATAGATTTAAACAACAGCCTCGTCAGACCTTACAGCAAATAAGGTCTGTAAGGTCTGACGGGGCTGTTGGATCGTAAACATGGTCCAACATCTGAAACATATGTAACCAGACATATAAAACGGTAATAAAAAATAAAACATATATATATATATATATATATATATATATATATATATATCAATTCAGGCAATAGGAATGAAAAGTTCACCAAACAAAAGCAAGTGTAAATCAAGTATTGATACTAATATTTATATAGTCATCTAAGCCAAATAAAAAAGCTCGATAGAACCACCATTGTAAAAGCTTGTCATAAGGAAAAAAATCAAGACTGTTAATTAAAATTTACAAAGAAATTTATTGTTCGACAGAATACTCTAAAATAATTTATTAAGAAATCCTCAATCTGTGGAGTTTCAAAGAATGTAATTCTTCTTTTCAGAAGAAAGCCGGTAGCAAAGTATTAGTATAGTTGAGCTAAGAATTTGTTGGTTATGGCATTAGGCAGCACTTTATGAAATGCAAAAAAAAATGAAAAAAATATTGTAATATGTTCATATCGTTTAAAACATGTAAAAATGTGAAATTAAACCGAGGTGAAAAACGAATGAAGATTTGATGGGAAATCCAAGAAGCGAAGAAAGTCATTTTCTTTTATATACATGTATAAGAGAGAGAGAGAGGGAGAGAGAGAGAGAGAGAGAGAGAGAGAGAATTTATACAAGGCAATACAGTAAAGAGGTGTAATTTTTGTTCTTTTTTTATATATTTTACACTTGAAATGTTTTTTATTTGTGTCAGATGGAAGTTCTGTATTGTTCCCTTCCTAGGATATATGTTTGACTTTAGTTCAAACTTATTGAAAAGGACTTGAAATTAAGTTAATTTCATTTAATTTAATATATATATATATATATATATATATATATATATATATATATATACATGAAATGTTTGTTATAAAATAATTTTTAAAATATACACGTTATATATTAAAAAATATATATAAATTGTTTAAAACCAGTTAGATTAATCTGACAATGAATCCAGAGGGATGGGGAAGTACTTGGATTCACGACAAATATTGCGATTACATCAGCCAGTTCCTACCAGAAGTGAAGACCGTTACTCAGAAGTTAGAAAGGACCAAATATAAGAATTAATAGACAAAAAAACGTCTGCTTTATTTAATGAAAAGGAGAATTTCTGCCTTATATATATATATATATATATATATATATATATATATATATATATAATATGTATAAACGGTCGGGTTTCAATCCTGGCTTGAGGTAGTTGCCTGTCTAGCCGCACTGATGAGCTGTGAAACAGCGAAACAGTACTGTATGTGGATGACTATATATATATATATATATATATATATATATATATATATATATATATATATATATATATATACTTCATAACCATGTAAATGTGTTCATATTAATGAAAATATATCTTATATTATTTCATATTAATAAATAAATAAATAAATATATATACCATACTTTGGGGTAATTGTGCCAAATCCGGGGGTAATTGCGCCAACTAAAAAAGTGCTCTTTACATGTGTAGTTGCCGAAAGAGCACTTTTAGCTAGTTGGCGCAATGACCCCAAAGTATGGTATATATATATATTTATAGGTAAATGCAATTGTTTCTTTAAAGAACCTTTTTTTTATCTTTCATCCGACTATCACAAATTATCCCTGGTAACACAACATATTCGCTGTTGCAGTCATGTATTAACACAGAATTATCAAATATTCTACTTGCTCAACACTTTATTTCATATATAATGTATCTTATCTTTCAGGACATTACGCAAACACATTAGCAAGATACATCTTAATATCCGTCCATACCTGTGCCAGATGTGTGCACAGGCTTTTGGTGAGGACAGTGAGCTACAATCTCACATCAAGCAAAGGCACACTTCCCATGATGAAAAGGACTTTTTCTGTGAATTTTGCCCATATGCAACTTCCAATAAGTATTCCTATCAAAGTAAGTAATTGTTTTATCCATAGTTTGAGAAGACATTTTGCTTTCTTTGATACAATTGTTACACCGTTTAGGAACACATTATTTTATAATTTTGATTATATTTTATTCTAGTCAGAAATTACTTTTGATTTGATATTTTAAAAATTTCACATTCACATCTGGCAGAAAAATTATCCATCAATTTAATTTTGATTCACATTTTTGGATAAGAAAATGCAGAGATTTTGAGGTGAAATTCCAAGGAAAATAGAAAGACGAATGAAAATTTGGTAAGCATTAACAAAGATTCTTAGAAGTGGAATTTGAACAGAGTTAATCATCAAGACTACCAAGCTTAGAAGCTAGGATTGGAGGCTTCCAGAAAACATCAGACTCCTAACGGAGGGCAACAATAAAATAGTCATCATCATCATCATCCTCGTCATCATCATCGTCATCATCATCGTGGTCATCATCATTATTATCATTTATTAATATTAGTATTATAATATTATTATAATTTTATTATTATTATTACGATCATCATTTATCATCATTATCATCATTTTATTATTAGTATGATTATCATCATTTTATTATTATTATTATTATTATTATTATTATTATTATTATAATCATCATCTATATATCAATAGGATATCATGTGTGTTATTTATTTTGTGTGTCACGCTTACATCTGAGTGACTGTCATTTAATTTTTATGGACTTCCATTACTTGTAATAAATAATTTTACCAAGAATTCTACATAAGTTTTGGTTTCGGTTTCGATTATAGCTGAAGGAACTTAAGTTATATATATATGCATACATTTTTGTAATAAGTTTTGGTTTCGGTTTTGATTCAAGCTGATGCACCCACGTCATATGGATATATATTTTTATTTTTGAAATCGCAAACTTATAATATATAAAAATCAATAGAACATTAACTCTATAATAATAATATATACGAAATCTACATAAATTAAAATATCATATTTAAGCGTATTTTACAACCGGGCTATGCCGGGCGTCCCTGCTAGCTTAGATAAATACTTTTGCAGTTTTAACAAAAGAGCTGCAATGATATCAAAGCATCTCCATTTACACTGAGCATCTACAAAATGCCAACATCAATATATTACATATGAATGAGTCCCCTGTGGAATTTCCATGGGTCCCGCTAGTAATTATTATTGGCTCACAAGGAGCTTTCACACAGGTCATAAAGGATCTCTCTTGGAAAACAGCCTGTTGTATTCTCTGGAAGCTGCGTGACAGCAAGTCTCCCCAGTTTTCAAGTGCTCTCCACCTCTTCTGATAACATTTGCAAATGAATTTGCATTATTGCAACAATCATTTACCATATGACTCTTATATCACAATGGTAACAAACACTCTCTTCATCGAATCTGATGAAAGTGTATTTCTCTTCCGGATCAAATTTTCATTTAACATTTTTTTTTTTTTTGCACGTGAAAATGTTTTAGAAGAGACTGATTTTGATAACATTGCGGTACACAGTCTCATCCTAACCCTTATCCCTGAGTGGCTTCTGGGCCTTGATAAGTGGTGACCACTGTGTAAAAAAAAAAAAAAAAAAAATCATACTTTATTAATGTGTTCGACAAATGTTTAGGCCCTATGTATTCATCCCATGTTTAAGTCATTTTTAAAAACAATTTTCTTAATCATTTTTTAAAAATGTCTTTAAAAATTATTTCAATTTAATAAACTATTACATAGCGTTTTCGTGAAAATAAAAATTCTATAGTTACTGATGGTCAAAATGATTTCTAATCTCGGTTATTCCGAATGCTTTTCTCTTCTTGGATGTTATTTTCACAACGTTTCTGTTAACATTTGAATTCCTTCAAATACATCATGTCAAGCTCTGAAATCTATGCTGAATTTTGAACCATACCTTTATTTAATCCAAGAGTCGATTTTCCTTATTCAATCAGCCATTAAGTAATTTTTATTTTATCATTAATTAAAATCGACCATCATGAGAATAACAGCTGAGATGAATCCTTGTAATTATTTCAATTATTCAAACTATGATGTTTCAGCCGATTTATGTTAAAAATAACACTGAAGATGAGAAAAATAGTTTGAATAATCCAAATAATATATATAATTATAAAACTCAAATGATCTTGTAACGGTTGTTGTAACCACACATCCGATTTATGACTTCCGGTTGCGCATGCGTACATAAACATAAACGTTTTCAGCGTCTTAATTGGATTTTTTTTTCGTATTTAAATTAATAAACAAATAAACAATTGTTATTATTTTCTGCCTTTTTTTTTTTACATCGTTCATTTCCGCATTGTCTTAATTAGTTTTATTGATCTTATTATTAACATATAAATTAAATATTTGACTCAATGAGCCATAAATGTTTGTTTAAAATAAATGAAAAAAGTTACATTTTATTTTCATTTTATATTTAAAAAGCCATTTTTAACATGAGGAGAGTGTTTTTAACTATTCTGTACTTTCAACTAACAATTTCATTTAAAAAAAGATATATCAAAATTTGAATCTAACTTTAAGTATTATGGTATCTGTTCAGTTCACATTTACCTATAAGTATGGCAAACCACTTATAATTCAATGGCTGTGGGTGTTTTCGTTTCAAAAATAAACAATTATAAACAGAACGACTCGTAGAAATCTATCTATATTCTTTTTTCATTTTAATATACTTTCATATAAATGTTTCTGTTATGTCACAAAAAACTATTTTCTTTATGTCACAAGTGTCATGCTCATACATTAATTCCATAGCTAATATAACATACTGACCCAACGGGTCACGGGTAGTCTAGTAAGAATTATTAATCCGCATCTAACAATTTAGGAACACAACCTTCTCTACTTCTGCTGCATACAAGTCAAGTCTAATAAAACCAAACTAGCTGTAACAATGGGAATACATTGATTGAGATTGTCGGACTGACTTCCTCACTCATCTTGGTTGTTACTGTCACAACGTTTCGGCCGTTTTGCCCTCCGGCCTTCGTCAGGTGTTTTGTATCGAACTGGGGAACCGTTTGTTAACAACCTACTGAGCAAACCAAGCATAGAGCTGAATGCAATTTGGACACCTCTGATAGAGAAAACCTTGAATAACAACATAGGTTTAACATTAACAAAAACCAACTAAGAATTGTCCTAGTGACATATCGCCGAGTGGTCCTAGACGTTGTATCAAAGTTTACAGTTACCCAAAGGTGCTGAGTTCAATCCTGAACGAAGCAGTGGAAAAAAAAGTAACATTCAAAACAGAGAATCAGCAACTATACCCCAAAGCCTAGCTGGAGTCCGAACACGGTACCCCCGTAATAATGATAAAGGGTTGGGTTCGAGACTCCTAACAAACGGTTCCCCAGTTCGATACAAAACACCTGACGAAGGCCGGAGGGCAAAACGGCCGAAACCTTGTGACAATAACAACCAAGATGAGGAAGTCAGTCCGACAATCTCAATCAATGAAAACAACTCATCTCAAAAATACAGACAATTACAATGGGAGTACAGTCGTAGAATATAAAATCTAATAAGTGAGAGTTTAACATCCATAAATGTGTTAGAAAATAGGGAAAACATTGCAAGTCTGATATTGTTGGAAGAATTGGAGAAACGTAAGATTATTGCTTATCAGATTCTTCATTAAAAATCGGAAAAACTTCGTTTTTGATTAAAAAATAATAATTGTAGAGATAGAGATAGAAAAAAATTGTGTTTTTGCAAACAAATATTATCGCAGTGGAAGTTAATGACCACAAACAAATCACTTTCAACTATAGTTGTTTTATATATTAATCAATAAAAATGTTTTTCTCATCAATTTTGTTTTTCCAAAATATTTTTACGTCTTGAAATTGCCAAATAGAAAATAATATTGGGCTAGAATCAAAATTTATAGGTATACCAGTAGAATGTCGAGACAGTGCCACCTAAAACTAATTTTCATAATAGCACTCCTTTTTCTTCCAAGAAAAAAGAGCGCTATTATGAAAATGATAGATTTCAAAAATAGCTGAACACTTTTTTATTAAATTTAATTCTTTTGAGCTTTTGTGGAAGAAAGATTATTACTTTTTGCGCTTGAAATGAAATTCAAATTCGAAAGTTGACTAGATTTTGTATACATTTTAATGAGCTTCAGTTTTGAAAGCCTCTATAATTAAAAATGGAAAGAAAACCTTGAAGCATTTAAGTAACAATAAAAGTGAAAAAATAAATGGCTCCAAGCTACTACAGGTAAATTCGGCAGGTTAGAATATACCAAAACTGAGGTGATAATGAGATGTATTGGAATAAAAATATAAGCGTTAATGCCATTATTGAACTTATTGGGGTTCATGTCTGATGCTAAGTCAAAGAGGAATCGGATATTCAACCATGGTGCCACTATTTCATCAATGAACCAAAATATTCATTTTTAATCACGTCCAAAAAACATAAAAGATATTCTATATTTGATTCTAGTCGTTCTTCAGATTTTTCGTCAACCATAAACGTTGCATATTGTTGTTTCTGAATTTTTGAGATGACGATTTGTTATTCGTATTATTTGGATTCTTTGGGCTACTGCTCTCATCTTGAATAGCATTTTCACAATGTTTCAGTCGATGTAATTTCCAACTTTCTTCAAGTGTATCTCGTTGAAATCAGGAATCATTCTATGGAACTGCGGAAACTGCACAGAATTTTGAATGGAACACTATCTTTAATCCACAGGAGTAGCATTCTATTGTTTTATCAGTTTTGATTCTGTAGAAGTCCCAAGTAATTTACAATTGTATTTTGAATGCTACCCGCACTGAAGATTGAACCTTCAACCTTCAGAAGAGTGTAACTTACAACTGAATTTTTACAAAGTACATTGTCCACTATGGCATGGGTCTTTGGAGACCTCATAGGTCCTTGAGATACACCCAACGAAGGTCAGAAGTTATATCGACCAAAACATTGAGAAAATAACACTCAAGCTGAGAACAGTAGTCCAAAGAATTCAAATAATACTAACTGTACATTGTTTGTTGTCTGTTGTTGCTGTAGATATTTATAATTAGATGTTTACCTGTTGCTTTCTTTCAGCGCACATGTATCGCGTCCACAAGACACGTGCACCGGGAGACAACCGTGAGGAGTTCAAGTGTTCCAACTGCGATTTTGTGACTATTTTTGGGCACCGTTACCGCATCCACATGAATAGTCACAACAACATCCGCCAGTACGTGTGTGAATTTTGCAGCAAGGCATTTGTCTCGTCCAACAGCCTTCGTCGACACAAGCTCTGGCTGCATTCCTCGGAAAGTCTGTCATGCCCGTTTTGTTCGTACGAAACAAAGACAAAACAAAGTTTGAGTGTGCATGTCCGTACCCAGCATACAATGAAAGGAGTTAAACCATATATGTGTCGCTATTGCGACTTCCGCTCGGCCACAGGAGGAAACTGCCGCAAGCACATCATGAACAAGCACAAGGGGCTGGAAGTGGAATACGTCAAAGATACGACCCTGCTTGAGGCCGCCAAGGCCAGTTTAGATTCCATGGCAACTCAGTTTACATCCATGTTTATGATGGAGCCGCATGAAGATAAGGCTGTCGGCTACAATGAACAGAGGGACATTTCTTTGATTAACTAAGAAAGGAGAATGAATAAATTTACGATGTATCTTGAACGGTTCTAAAAACAGTATGTCTTTTTATGCTAACAAAAAAAAAAGACTTCCATTTTCTTTTACCTTTGTTCTTTCGGTAGATTATATGACGCTTACTCCCTCTAAATATCTTGTTAAGAAATGCCTTTTCAGAATATTGAGCACAATGGATCATTTTTGTTGAACTTGTATAGCAAACGCTAACCCTAACTCAAAAACAGTTTTTCTTGAAGATTCTATCGATTTAACAGCAAATTTGAAGTCATATTTGTTTTTTTAAATTACAAACATAATTGTTCAATCTTAACTTATTTGCTATTTAATTTTGATATGGAATTATTTCCCCTTGCGTTCATATTAAGCATTTCTTAACAACCCCAAAAATGTTTGATATTCAAATAAAAACAAAAAAAATCAAAATAAAATCTGGATTACTATATAAATTGAACACCAAATCCCCACATTACTAAAAGAATTTTTTTTTAATTTTAAAGATTTTATTTTTCAGTTTGTTTGGCAAGTTTAAACTAAAATGATTGCTTGAAATTCTGAAAAGACATTTGCAAACAGTTTTTTTTTTTTTTGCTAAAAACTGGTAAACAAAAACAATTCAATCATTTTAGTAAAACTTAAACAGCAAATTGAACAAATCATTTTTTACAGAAAAAAAAAATGATGACCTGAAAATTTGGTGTTTAATCAATAACATTTTGAAGAAATGTGGAGGTGGGGCGTCATACATATCAACCGTACTTTTAAAAAATGAAACAATCCACATACAGTTTATGCTATTTGGAACTTGTCATTTAGATTATTGTCACGTTCTTTTTGCTTTTAACCATATTGTATATATTTTTTTCCATAAATGTTTTAATATTTGTTACATTCTAAAAATAAATCATTTACGTTAAGTGAAATGCGCAAATTGTTTTGGTTAGCAAAAAAAAAAGACATTCTTCTTCACTTTGGATTCACATGGTGCATGGTATAAACAAAAGAATATAAAAAACGCCATTTTTCTTTTCAAAATTAATTGACAAATATTCGAAATGATTTAGTTCTTAGATCATTGTTAAAGAAATTCAGTGAAAATTTATTAAAATTGCTTAAAAAGTTTGAATAATTGTTGATTAGTAGAGAATTAAAATGTAGCAATTAAACCAAATTCTTTTATCTGTCATCATTAAGGTAACATTGGACTTGAAGGGAATTGAACGGCAAAATGATATATTTAATAAAATCCTTATAATGTTTCTAAAGGATTCATAGAATGCTAATAAAATTTTATAATACAGAAAACAGATTTATAGAATCTTCATAAAATATCCATAAAAGTCCTTTGTTTAAACGAAACAGATTCACAAAATATGGGCTGAATATTTCTTTCTGTTTTCATAAAAATCTGAGTTTTGCTCAAGCACTTTTCCATTTGAATATTTTAGAGGTCATTTACTGTTAACCAACTTGAAGACTTTTATTTTTTATTTTTTTAATCTTTTAATTTTTATTTTTTAAATCTTTTATGGCGAACCAATGTCATTGATTTGCTTGTTTGATGTATTGATTATTTTCTAGTATTTATGACAGAACTCATTATGAAACATTAAATTTAAATGCAGTATAACTGTATAAAATATTCGTTAGTTTGTTGAACATACAAAATATACAGTGAATGGGCTAAGATCCAGATTTCTGCCATATTTTAACCTCTTTGGCCATGCATTTTGTCAAAAATCTCCAAATAATACTTTGACCATATCTTCATAAAATTAGTTTGTTTTAAAAAAAAAAATGGTGCTACCAGATTAGGCTGTTTGAATATACTGGCTCCTGACTTAAAATACCCCAAACATTGATGCAATTGTTTTTTTCCTTCCCTTTTCAAAACTCAATCATGTTCTGCAAAGTCAAAAACAAAATCAATTTTCCTCTACAAAACAATTAAACCAAACACTTTGAATGAATATTTGAGGATATGAAAACCTAAAAGCATAAAATCATTTTCCAAAATGACTGGATTCGGCATTAAATAACCTGAAAAGGGTTGATATGCCATGAAATAACACAACCAAATCAAAACCCAAATACCTTAAAGAAAATAAATCAAAACATAATTCAATTTTTATCCATGTGTTACACAACACTAACATACTGATGCTCATCATATTTCTAAAGTTAAGCAAGTTTGAGCCTGGTCAGTACTTAGGTGAGTGATCATTTGAAATACTCGGTTCAGATGGATAAATGTCTGCTGGTCTTTCTGGGAATATAACTGGCAATAGACTAGTGTCCTGTTATTGGGAATAGTACAGGTCATCTGTTCCATTTAATGGTATTAAACGATGTCCCATGTCCGTTGTCTTAGAAAGGAGCTTTATTTCTGCTTTTCTAAAAGAATTTGGTTTTTAGCCATCAGATAATATGTATTAGTTTCATTTTGAACAACTACAGGAATGTACATTTTGTTTAGATATTTGATAAGGTAAATTTTTTCATTATGATTGCTGAGTAGTTAAAATTTTCCCTCTTGATCATCAACTTTATTAAAGGTAAGAATATGCACACCAATATCATATACTATATACTGGGTGACCATTTGGGAATACTAGGTGCTGTATGTAAGAGGAAGTTGACGCCTCTCTGCAAGTACTGCAAAAACCTAACGTCGTTATTTCACTGTGACAGGGATATACATGCAACTGGTGATTACTTTTAAATTTCATACTTCCAGGAGAAAGATGATTAAACCTACTTAAAATGAGTGCTGCTTTGGTATGGATAAACGCAAATAATGAATGATCCCTTAATTTTTAGCCATCATAAGTTGGTTTAATCATACAGTGCATATGGTGAATAACCTCTAATTTTTAACGATAACGTTAAAATGTATACGTCAGCATAATTTTTGACCAATTGTTCTTGTTGGCATTGGTTTGCCCGATACTTTTTTGAATCAGGTATTTAAAGGAAGATTATGTAAAGGTTGCCTACATCCATACTGAACAAAGGTGATATGTTGTTAGTCTGTGTTGATATCCATTTCAACACTGTTGCCCCCCCCCCCACTTTTGTGTATGCTAGCTGAAAGAAGATATTTCTCCAACATTCAGTGAAATAGAGAAACAAACATTCAAGCTGAATATCAGTTTTGAAAATATGAATCAATCAATGCTATATCATAAAAAAATAAGATAGTCTAGAACTGGTCAATTTCTAAGATACTAAAACTGAGCAATGATATATAATTGGTGCTTTTTTAGATGCTAATGGATCATCGCTGCATATCAGTTTTGAAAGTATGGATCTATACAATATCATAAAAATAATATAGTCTTTAACTTGATCTAGTATACAATGTTTATTTGTATATATAATCATGTATATATATATACTCGTATATATACTCATGTATATATATATATATATATATATACATATACATACATATTTAGTAATATATATATATCATAATTTAGTCATTTAAATTTTGAATTTTATGATTTGAAACGGTTAAATTTCAAATCTAGAATTTTTATTATATGCAAAACAAAGAATACATTTTAATAAATATATTTCCTTAACCCATGAGTTTTCGATGTTTATTCATCTCCTCAAAGGAAAATATTAGCAAATATTATAAATGGTTTGCACCTAATTTGCTAAATGTAATAAACATAGAAAATTATAATTAAAAGCTTTTAAAGTTTTTAAATCATTGAATAAGGGAAATTAGAGGTTGGTGCAAAATGAAAAGGATATTGAACTTCAGATCCAAATTGTATGGTAAATCCTGAAATGAGTTTTTGGTACCAGGGAGGTAAAAAGGTCCAATGTGTATTGTAATTCTTCCAAGGCACAATATATATATATATATATATATATATATATATATATATATATATATATATATATATATACTTGTATAGATGCACAATAACATTGATGCTTTTTTGTAATTGTCAATTGGACGATGCATGGAATGAATGGAATTTGATTATCCAAAAGTATCACTCAATAAGTATTTGTTAACATTAGACTTGAAGAAGACCATCATATTTGTTGGTTGGGAAGCAGCTTTATACGTATATATATTTTGTTCAACTGGATATTCTCTGAAAGAAACTTTGTTCCTGTAAGTTCTGTTTGCTTTTTAGAAAGAAAAGTTCTCTGCTGTTGTGACGAGTTCTTGCTGTTAATGTTTACGGGGGGGGGGACACGTATTGGAGCTCACTTGATCACCTACCATGAACATAACGATACATTAGCGAAAGGTTAGCAAAATCTATTTTGTGTGAAAGAAGCTGAACGGACAAGAAGATATCGTTCTCCACAAGATTGCAAAGACGGTTTTGTACTCTGTCATGGCAAAAAATTAATTTTATAAATTTAACAAAAACAACCTTAGCGAATCCCGGGCAACGCCGGTAGGTACACCTAAGTATGAACCATTTATTTTTGTCTGTTGAATCAATAGTGCTTTTCTGTTTTATTAGTTTCAACTAATCAAACTATATTGCAACTATTAGAGGCCATGTCATATTTGAGCCATGCCTTTTTGAGTTGTGTCTTTTTGAGCCATATTATATTTGAGCTAATTTGTCATTGTGAAAAATTCAGTCTTATTTGATCTGTGAAATTTGTGCATTTTGATATTTGAGTTAGTCTTTTTTTTTCTTTTTTTTTTTACTTTCAATCATCAATTATATATATTTTTAAAACTGAACTATAAAAATGTTATTTGAATCTTCCCTCGGCTAAAATACCTTACGTTGTATATATTTCTAGGTACTTTACATTTTGGAACAGTTATTTAACTTGAATGATTAAGAAATTCTTAACATGTTTCAAATTGAATCTTATTTCTTATAAGCAAATCTGTTTTAAGTATCACGTTTCATGACAAGTTCCATTATTAGCAATTCTGAATAAAATATTGTTTTTAATCAACCGTGGAAAGTTATTTTTTGATGATATTCAAACCACAAAAGTCAGCTTGAATATTTTTCGATTAAAATGTTTTCTAACTTGACCATGACAAAATATTATCTCAAGATTTTTAATTGCCCATTCTATCTGCAATGCACATAACTTGCCCAATAATATATATATATATATATATATATATATATATATATATATATATATATACACATATATATACACATATATATATACACATATATATATATATACACATATATATATACACACATATATATATACACATATATATACACACACAGATATATATATACACATATATATATATACACATATATATACACACAGATATATATATATATACACAGATATATATATATATATACACAGATATATATATATATATATATATACACACACACATATTTATACATACACACGCTCATATATATATATATATATATATATATATATATATATATATATATATATATATATATATATATGAAGAATTTGAATGCAGAACGTAAATTTTTCAAGTTTGGCTTTTGACGAGGAACAAAGTGTAGTATTTGTTCTAATACTTCACTATATCTTTTCTGTCTTGGGTCAGCGAAAAAAACTTCTTCAGGACTAAGGCAATTTTTATTTTAATATCAATCCGTTTATGGGGAGTTGAATTGTTCTTAAATTAAAAACTCAACCTTGCGTTTAACTCTGCCCTTGTGGAGAAGCAAGTAAATAGAACCTAAACGATTAAAATTTCAAATCTAGATTTATACTCTCAAAAAACTTATTGTATTTGAAATCAATAAAAAAAATCATCAAATATGATTTAGGGCTAATGATACCGTGATAAACAAGCCACACTTTTGACAATTGTAACTTGATTTAACAAAAAAATAACATCTTTCGTATTTTGTATTCAATCTCTTCGCGCGCACACACACACACACACACATATATATATATACACACACGCATAAACACAAATATATATATATATGTAAAATCTATGTATATCTGGTTGCTTTTTAAAAGAAAATGGAGTCTATTCAGTGCTGAACCTTTTGGCTTGTAGACAACTTGATGTCAGTGACTAACAAGAATAGAAAGGAAGATATTTTCCGGCCAATTAGTGTCTACAATTTCATTTGTGTTTTCGATTTTTAGTCATAACTAGTATTAATTACTGCGAAATCTTTCCAAATTCATAAAGTTACAAACTTCATATTTCTAATCTAAAACGGGTTCCCAACCTTAATTTGCATTTATACTTTTCTTAAAATTTATTTTATTTCTAGATTAGCTCACCAACAATAAATCAATTTCGTTATATTCATAGTCTAAAATTCAAATCGAAATCTTTAAAATTTCAATAAACACGCGTACATCTAAAAAAACAAAAAAGAACAATGGACTGCAACAAACCTCCTGATTGTCCATTTGGAGCTTGCTTGAAAATCTATGCTTCCAAAAGCTCTGCCACTCATGCCATGTTAGAACTGATGAAAGTTTTATTTAAATACTAGCAAGACCAATAACTAGAATAATAATAACAAAAACAGCTAAACAAGCAAATAAAAAACACATGCTATCTGCTCGTGTTCATTAAAAAAAATCTCTGAAAATAAATTGATCCTATCTAAATTTATTTCTTATCCATATTATTAGATCACTGTAAATTTGCGGACCCAATAATTTAAAATGCATACAATGGTCATCCTTCCTAAATAGTCATAGCTGTGTTTGTCCTGAAGTTTGACTGTCGATATGGATCATAGGATGACCAGATTTATTAGTTATCGACCTAATAATTTGAATTACGTTTATTATCATGACAAAGAAGTTATTACAGAACTGGCTTGTCTTAATTTTCAGAAACTTCTTCCAAAGTAAGAAATGCTTTGAATATTTAGGAAATTGAAACATTGTATTCTAACTACATCTTGAATAGCTCAAACACAGTAGTAAATTTCCTCATTTGAAATTTCCCTTATAGAATGAATTTAGCAATAATGTCTCTGATCAAACGCAGGACGATTTCCCGAGGATTTGGCACCCTATGCAAGCTTCTAGATGAGCGTCACCATGAAATTTTGATAAGCCATTGTAGTTGCAGCATCCGCATCACTACATCGGTTCTAACTCCCGAAACAAATCTGATTACTTCATTTTCATCCTGTGGTTTAATACGCTACCGTTGTACTACCTTTGTCTCCAAGTTTGTCCTGAATTTCTGGCATATATTGGCGTTATTTTTATGAATAAACACATGATATTTTAGCAAAGTCGTTTCAAATTATTGTTCTTTAATGTAAAATCAATTTGGTTAAAAATTTTCAGATAAGTTGAGAAAAAAAGTGATAAGGAAACATTGGTGAAATGCTCAATACTCTTTAGATTATCTGATAATATTTAATCTGAAGATTATTTTATAATATTTAATCTTAAGATAATCTTATGATATTCAATCTTAAGATAATCGGATATTATTTTATCTTAAGGTAATCTTATAATGTTTAATGATAAGATAATTTTATAATATTTAATCATAAGATAATCTTATATCTAATCATAAGATAATCTTAGAATAGTTAATCTTAAGATAATCTTATAATGCTTAATCTTAAGATAATCTTATAATATTTAATATTTGGAAATAATTTTAATTACATAGCGTGGTTTTAGCTGTTTCTACGACGTGTCAACTAGTGATGGGACGATTCCAATATTTTTTCTGATTCCAATGCAATTACTGATTCCAATTCTTTTACAATCTCTAAATATTTAGCTATAGAGTTCTGTTTCTTTTTTATCTTCATATCGTAGAAACCAATGTAATACGTGCATATAATTTTCAAAATATAAAAATGTACATTTGTGTCAAGTGTAGGTGAGGATATGGTTTAGTTTTACTGATAAAATTTAAAATCAATAAATATTTATCATTTAATTATGAATAAGTGCAATGAAAACTTAAGTTCTAAACAAACACAAACAAAATATAACCAGCAATCAAAAGAATCGTTTTTGGCATTGGAAGCTAGACACAAATTATTCTGATTCTGATACTGATTCAGATAGTCCCAAAAGTTCTGTTTTATCTGATTCCCGATTCTGATTAATCATCCTAAGACTAGTTTCAGCCATTGGCGTCCTTTAAGAGCTCTTTATAATAAGTACTCTTCCTTAAGAGCTCTTTATGATAAATACTCTTCTGTGGATTTAGCACTGAACACTTTATTTAATTTTATACTTTATTTCTGCATTAAAGAAACTAACCAAGCATGGACCTGACATGAGAGGCTATCCGACTGGATAGAAAAGATTGTCAGTAACCATTTGTGAATTTGAAAGATGAAAGAAAGAAATCAAAACAACTTAAAGAAATGTAATGGAAATGGCAGAAACAAACATAAGGGTAAATAAGGAGAAAGATACAAATACTATTGTTTTGTTTTGCATAATATATATATATGTGTGTATATACTAACATGGGTGTATGCTGAGCAAAAAAAAAGGGTCACGTCTTTTAACTTTGACCCCTATGACCCCTGAAAATCTATTATTTTGGGCTCAAATCAAGTTATTACGTTAGATCCATGTCCAAGGAACTTATATCTAAAATTTCAAGTGTTTAGATCCAAAATTGTCGGAGGAGTTTGGTAGAGTTCTCAACGGTCAAATCGTTAAACTTTGACCCCTTAACAGACAAATTTCTGGCAGAAAACCGATTACAAAGATTTTCCCAAATCTCAGTACCCGGTATATCAAACTTCGAGTCTGTAGACTAAAAATTGACAGAGTTATTGTGTAAGGAAATGTACACAGACAGACACAGAGACAGACACACAGACAGGTTCACTTTTATAGATATACTAGCATTTCGGCCCGGCGTTGCTCGGGTGTTTGGAGGTGTATGCTGAGAAAAGAAAAACGGTCAATTTTTTTAACTTTGACCCCTATTATGACCCTGAAAATGTATTATTTTGGGCTCAAATCAAGTTATTAAGTTAGATCCATGTCCAAGGAACCTATATCTAAAATTTCAATCGTCTAGACCCAAAATTGTCGGAGGAGTTTGTTAGAGTTCTTAAAGGTCAAATCGTTGAACTTTGACCCCTTAACAGACAAATTTCTGGCCGAAAACCAATCACATAGATTTTTCCAAATCTCAGTACCCTGTATATCAAATTTCGAGTCTGTAGACTGAAAATTGACAGAGTTATTGCGTAGGGAAATGTACACAGACACACAGACACGTTAACTTTTATAGATATATAGATTACTAGCTTCTCCTTTTGGATTACTATTAAAATACGTGTTTACTCATTAAAATACGTGTTTATTCACACCTGAACATTTTGTTAACCGTATTTCATTTCCTCTGATGATATGCGCCAGTACTGAAAATCCATGGATTAAGGAAATTAACATAACTCCCATCTATATGTTCCTTTTGTCAAGCAATAAGTTATTAACTCGAATATATGTGTTTATATTTCGATTTTCAGAATTTTACTTGAACTACTAAACTAATATATTGCTCTATTTTTTTTTTTAAATATTGAGCTTTAACTTTTTGGCTAGGATCACCCTGAAAGTATTACCTAAATGTAATATCTAACAGGATATTTCACTTAATTTTTAATCTGTAACTTATCTCGCTTTTATATATATATATATATATATATATATATATATATATATATATATATAAGAGAGAGAGAGAGAGAGAGACAGACAGAATTAGACCGGATGTCTATAAGAGCAAAGTTTAATTTAATGTATTAATACTTTAAAAGAACATTGCTCATAGTACTGTAGATATATAAGCTCAATAACTATATATATATATATATATATATATAACCTAGAGCTATATTAATATTGAGGATGAAGATAAATAATTGTAAATTACGAAATTAAGAAAAAATTAAAAACTGTATAAGTTTATTTTACGTTAATGTATTGTTCTACGGGATACTTTGAAAACGTATATTGAAATTTTATTAATCAGTGGAGTTTCAAAGAAATGTGTTCTTCTCATCAGAGGAAAGATATTAGCAAATGTATATTATAGCGAAGCTATGAATTTGCTGGTACTAGCATTAATTGAAGCAGCATTACATGATAACTAGTCATGAAGGCAAACAAATCTTGTTTGTACACAGAGTTTATAAAATGGGGATATATATATATATATATATATATATATATATATATATATGTGTGTGTGTGTGTACACGTATATGTATATGTATATATGAATGCGTATGCATATATATGTGTGATTTAAAAGCAGGGGACGAAAACTTAAAGCTTGAAATTTTGCCCATATTACGCGCCATTTTAAAGAGTGAAACAGCTAAAAATGGTCCATTACAATAGGTTCAATTATTTTAGGAGCATATATATATATATATATATATATATATATATATATATATATATTTATATATACTATTGTTATATATATACATATGTATTTGTGGTTATGTATGTATATATATATGTGTGTATTTACGTTTGTAAATATTAAAATATTATGTTAATTGCTCTACAAGGATTTAATGCTATGCTTAGCAAAATTATCCATTTGAATAATTTACGATAGGACATTTTACCCGAGAGAACAATAAGATAGATATTTGTATATTAAAAACTTTTTCAAATAATTATTCTTCAGAAAACTTTTTATTAATTATGAAATTAACTGATAAGTATTCATGTTGAAATGAATGCGTGCTTGGTATTTATGAAAGGAAAGAAATTTTAAAAACAGAGATCAATATTTCCAAAATATTTATTTTTACTTTCAGATAAACTCACACTATGAATAAAAGATTACACAAATGTCCCATAATTTTGTAGACATAAATTGACAGGTTTGTTATCTTAAAAAAAGAAAGAAACAGTGTGAAAATAGTTTGTATAAAAACATATACACTAACAAAAAGAAACAGTGTGAAAATAATTTGTATAGAAACATATACACTAACAAAAAGAAAGGTTTTATTTTAATAAAACAGATTTGTTATCTGTTAATTATAAGATACCAAATCTGAGTGATTTTTTTTCTTCTTTTTTTTCTTTTTTGTATTTAATTTTCCATAATCTTTCATTAAAAAGTGTAGTCTGAACCTGTTTAAATTATCAGGGGGTGCGGAGACTACAGTTGTCTGATTTGGGAAATTATTCATGATCGCTTCTATGCTTCAGCCATTTTGGTTAGCTGATATTCATCTTCTTTTTTCTAGAGTTGACATATATATATATATATATATATATATATATATATATATATATATATATATATATATATATATATATATATACTTTTCTACTTTTTTCAGCTAAAAATAAATAATTTTTTCACATGTAAAAATAAATTAAAAGTAATAATAGTCATGTATGGGTAAGACATCTATATCGTTATTTTGTAGTTAGTCTGAGAAATTGTTTTCAGATAGATGATCTGTTGCATAGCCTCCTTCCAGTCGAATGACTGGACACTGTAGGACACTGTAGGATCAGGAGGTCTGTGTCCTGAGGGGTTTCCTTGCAATTTGGGCAGACTGGAGAGTTTATTTGCCTTCACCTGTGTTTTTTTACTGCAGTCCTGCAGTATCTCGTTCTGATCCGGTTTGCGGCTACCCACTGTTTGCTACTATTTGTAGCAAAACTTGGGAGGTGCAAAGTTGAGCTTTTAATGATGCCCACTCCTTTGGAAGCATTGTTTCTCCATTCCTCCTTCCATGTCTCAACTGAGTCGAAAATAAAAAAGTAGCTTTATGAAAAATATGAAAACATATAAATCATAGGTATCAATGTAATATTTTATATTTCGGACAGTCCTCCGTCCTTTATCAACAGATTTATTATGTGAAAACAATGTTTTTCTTAACTATGAACAATGCTTATATAACTGTCCTTTGATGATGCTCTTGTATTTTCAAGTATACAGTGGCTTTATATGAAACAATATGTTTAAATTGCAAACAGAATGTCTCTAATCATTAAAATATAATCTTATACAATCGTCTATCATGTTCTTATTCGTGCTAAGTACAAGTAAATTGTTCATAATTAGATTTTTTTCTCAGTCTAAAAATATTTTTACAATCACGTCAGAATTTAGACTTTAAAATATTTTATTCAAAAGGAAGACTCTCTGAAATGTTAATACGATATATTAACACCTATAATTCATATGTTTGCCATAAGGCTCTTTTATTTTCCAAATGTGAAGATATTCATTATTTTTAGCTGAGAAAGATTACACACATACAAATGTATATAAGTATATATATACTTTATATATATTATATATATGCGTGTGTGTGTGTTATATACATATACTTTTATACAAATATATCATGAGATTTCAAAATCCATCTTCAAAATTGAATATATTACTGAATAGGATTTTTTCACCTGACATCTTTTCAAAAGAAAAAAAAAACTGCTTACGTTACGATAAATGTATGATGTGAGATATAAAGAGAGACTTATTTCTGATGAAGAGAAAGATTAAATCTGGACAGTATAGGAAGATTTGTGAAACTTTGCTGAACGAATCGATGAGAGACTTTGGATTACTAAAGGTAAAAAGTTGATGTAGTTGAAAAGACAGATGTTAGTTTGGAATTCAATTTCTAAAAGCCGTTCAATATATGTCACTGTGTAAAACAGACGTTATGATGATGATGATGATGGTTGTTGCTTTTACTGAGCATTATTCATTCATTTTAAACGAATCAGATGATTATTGTTGCTATTTATTTCCCTGATATCTTTCTTGTTAGAATTCTTTTTAGAAAGCCATTGGGTACTTATGGGAGGGACCACATGTAGATTGACAATCTCCCTTAACGAAAATCATTCTGTGGAACGAACTGGACTTGAACTTAGCACACCCAGGGTTGTTAATCTGAGTATTAACCTGTGAGCCACCGGCAAATCCCTGGTGGTGGTGGTGATAGTGATGGCAGTGAAATTAATGAATAATATTCACCGAACCTTTGCACACTTTCTGGCTACAAAATCCTTCCATTTTCTTTGGTATTTTGCTAATCTTTCAACAATTAGCAAAAGAAACACTTCTTCGCTGTGAATATTATTTGCTTTGTGCTTTGGAAGCTGACTACAAGGTCTTTCATTCCGAAATTCTTCTCTGTAGAATGTCTGAAAAAAAAAAAGGGAATCAAAGATTCAAATGATCTTGTAGAGTTCCATTATATGAAGTCCATCATGCAAGTTGAACGGACATTAATTCCTTCTCTTTATAAAAGGCCGGAATTTAGTTTTTGATGCAAATATCCTCTGAAAGCAGAGAAAAAGAAGATGCGGAAATGATAATCATTTTAAAACCATTTCGCAACAAAGTTATGTCCTGGTTTGAATTCGTTTTTTTTTTTTCAAAATATTTCTGATGTTTGAAAAATTGTCAGGTGAAAATAGTTATGAAGGAATTTCTTCTTTTATTTCATTTAGTAATTTGAATGTAAACATATTTTCGTTCAACTCTTATGATCTATCTGTATATAAAAGGAAATTTTAAAATTGTATATCATAAAAAACTTTATATCCGTATATATATATATATATATATATATATATATATATATATTGTTACGTCCGTGTTTTATATATATATATATTATTACGTCCGTGTTTTTCTTCTTTTGTTTGTCACAAAAGAATGTGTTGAAGAATATTGCTCAGAAAATGAATGCGGCTAAACACTACATGTGAAATTCATTGAATATTTATGACTAGATAAAGAAATGAATCACAAACAAAATCTGTAGAGAATTTGCTTCATTCATTATTATTTGATTTATTTTTTTCTAATGCAACAAAATTACACATTAATGCAATGTTAAAAAGCTTATGTTATTAAATCCCTGTACATTTACACACACACCAACACTTTTTTCCTGACATAAATGCTAAAATTTAAAACTCTTGTTTTGAGAATACTTTAAAGAAGAGAAAACCAGAAAGAATCATAATACACACGCTTCTAATTCATGCCGTTGCTTGTGTTTAGCTCAGTGCTGATCAAACTTGTTGTACAGGCAAAAGATGAAAAAAAAAATCAGCAACATTTTTTTGCTGAAAAAATGTCAACAATAAAACCTAATGTAAATACTTTGCAAGCAGAGTATAACTTATATGTAAAATTAAGTATAAACGAATATATCTGGAAAAAAGAGAAAATGACGAGAAAAAATCTTTAAAAGCATAGCGGGTTTTAACACTTTATCAAGAGGGCAAATGAGAGCATAATATTGTGCCAATAAGAAGGATGGTTTTTAATACATAAAGCTAAGATAGGTTAAAATCTACATGCGAAATATTCAAGGTGCTGAAAAAGTTTCGGGATTATAAAAAATTAGTACGTTTCACATATAGCAGTTAACTTGTCTTATATATATATATATATATATATATATATATATATATATATATATATATATATATATATATATATATATGCATATGTATGCATATATATACATATGTATACATATATATACATATATATACATATATATATGTATATGTATACATATATATACATATATATATGTATATGTATACATATATATACATATATATGTATATGTATACATATATATACATATATATATGTATATGTATACAGATATATACATATATATATGTATATGTATACATATATATATATATCTCTGTATATATGTATACATATATATATGTATACATATATACATATATGTATATGTATACATATATAAACATGTATATACATATATATATACACATATATCTGTATATATACATAGATGTATATATATGCATATATATTTTAAAATAGTAATATAAAAATATTAATATAAAAAATGAATGCTTACAGATTTAACCCTCTCCTGAAAATAATGCTCAACATTTGGGCTAGAGCATCAACATACGAAGAAATTTAAATGATGGAAATTAAAAATCTAAAACATGTTTGGATAATGAAATGTCCAAATCCAATAAAATATTGTAATTTTTTATCATTTAAATACCTTCATATATATATATATATATATATATATATATATATATATATATATATATATATATATATATATATATATATATATATATATATATATATAGAGAGAGAGAGAGAGAGAGAGAGAGATAAAAGTTAAGGTAAAAGAATAAAAAATAACCCAAAAGTAGCTCGATTTCATTATAATTTTATTTCAGCTCAACCCTAAAATAAATTGTGGGCAAGTTTTTAGTTGTGTTTTTTCTTTAAACTTTTACCAAAAGATTCTTTCAGCATGTCAAATCTTCGGTATATTTTTCGTAGATCTGTTATGCTACACAGAAACAATTATTATTATGTCGATATTGAATCTTTTGTGCATATACTCATTAGAAAGATAGACATTTTATTCTTTGAAAGAAAATACTTGAAAATATGTCAGAAAAAGGAATTCCTTAGAATATCAAGCCTCCATCATTCATTTAAGTATCCGTTTTAAGATTCAGTATTGACATATTAATATTAATAATAATAATGATAATAATAATTGATTGATTGTTCCTGCATAATGAAGTACATCTGTAAAAATGTGCTGAAGTTTTGACATGCTTGTAAAATAGTTTGTTAAAAAAATAAATATTTGAAAGTTGGAATGTGGCCATACTGTTATTATTATATATAGGCTCTATTGTTATATTTGCATAACATTGAGCTTCTAAACAAAAAGGACAAGAAGTTAAATATAATTAGAAAAAGCATATTTTACCGAAACACACACACCTACTCAATACCAAAGTAGAGCAGGGTATACTCCTTATCTGTGTTGCATCATGTTGAGCATATTTCGATTATACATACATATATATATATATATATATATATATATATATATATATATATATATATATATAAGGAGTTTAAATTTTAATCTGTAAATTAAGATTTACAGAAAGTTTATTATTCTACAAGGAATACGCAATAAACATATATACAGAAAATGAAAGTTCACAGCTAGGGTATTTTTATTTATATTGAAGCTTCATACGAATGCTTTATTTGTATATCTTTCTAAATATTATTTTTTACTTATGATCCTTGTCTTATCACCTATCTTTTTTCGCTCCATTATGAAAAGCTATTGGTTTTGAGGAAATATTTAAGCCACTGAAAGCAGAAACAAAAAATATATACGCATGGGAATAAAAGGTCAGAGTATCAGGTTAGTGGTTGCAAGTGTTTATATCCTAACTGCATTAAGCTTTCACTACAATATATGCCGAGCTATCTCTTTTTATAATCTGATATGTCATTGGGTTTTGTGTGGTGTTTGTCTCAATACTGTTACGCATGTCAGAACAAGGGAGATTGTTGTTAAATGATTTGGGCAACAAGTTATTGACATACTGTTCAAAAATGAAGTCTGAAAATTTCTTCAAACATAATTTGAAAAGAAAAATAAAAATAAATGTGGTGCTCTTCTTTCAATGTTTTCAAACTGTTCCTCTCATTGTTGAATGGGTGTATCGCGATGTATATTAACTCATAAAATTCATGGGTTTCTCCATTTTTCTGATCACGCCATTTTTAATTATTTTTGTTTTTATCGTTATCATGAATGAATGTTTTTATAAGTTAAGGGGAATTATAACATAATCTTTCACACATACTCATAACTACTCTATGAGTGCACATTAATACTCTTTTTTTTTTTCCTAAAAAATAACTTTGTTTCTTTTTTCCTTAAGCATGCACTCTCTCTTTCTCTCTCTTTCTCTCTCT
>NC_136488.1:7010459-7300459 GCF_053919585.1 Euprymna scolopes
TTAAACGTGATTCGATATAATTAAAAAAAAAAAATTTTAAACCTTTAAACGTATTTTTGGAAAATTTTAAACGTAATTCGATATAATTAAACGAATTTTTAAGTTTTTAACCGATACCAATATATATTTTAAGGTTTTTATACATAAGAAAAGAGATTTTTAAATTAATTTGGGTTCAAATTAAAATCGATTTATATAAGGAATATTTTTTTTCGAAATTAGATCTTAAATTTAAATAATTCAAAGTTTAAAATTAGGTATTACATCATCCGATAAAAAAAGGGTGGGATTTAACAAAACGAGATTTAAACGTGAACTCGCGAGGTATATATATATATATATATATATATATATATACTTCACACTTCCGGTTATAAAATAGACGAATATTGGCTGAAGAGAGCTTGATAAGGATACCTTAAACGGGCCTTATTATCGGGCTTGAAACCGACGGTACCAATGATCTGTATCAACTAACAACTTTTTGTAAACAAAATATAAATACGCTCTAACATTTTGGATTTTCCTTTTAATTGAACACTCTGCTGGAATTTCTTGAATGAATTCAAGTATTTATACGAAAGTGCATTTTTACCTTAATGTTTGGTGGGAATAATTTTCCCATTGACCAGGCTTCCTATCACGAGGTGCCGATTTCGAATCTCGCTAGATTCAGCCCCTCTGATGAGTCGTGGACGACGAAACACGTGTCAGTGGATAATTATATTTTAAAAATAATATATATGCCGCTCCCCATTAAAAGGGGGTACCAGATTGGTCAATGGGAAAATTATTCCCAATAAGCATTTAGGTAAAAATGCACTTTCGTATAAATACTTGAATTCATTTAAGAAAGTATCGCTTACAAAAACAAATAAAAACATCTACGTAAAAGTGATACATTTAGTAGTCCAGCTAGGTTAGCACCGTGGTAGAGGTTTAGGCTTCTTATCACGAGGTGTCGATTTCGAATATCGCTAGATTTAGCCACTCTGATGAGTTGTGGATGACGAAACACGCGTCAGTGGATAATTAAAATTTAAAAATAATATATATATATATATATATATATATATATATATATATTACCTTATCTGTCTGTCTGATTGTGTACGGAACGATCTCTACAGAATTACTCTCTCAATTCTAAATCTACGGACTTAAAACTTGATGTACAGAGTATTCGGACCTGTGAAGCACATTTAATTTAGTTTTAGCCGGTAAAAATCGCTGCTAAGGAGTAAAAATTAAAAATAAATTGGAACTTGGCAGGTGTAATGTGATGAAATATGTATTTTCCACGCATGCGCAAATATACATGTATACGTTTAAGTCGGATAATTTGATAAGTTTTTATATGCACGTCGCATTAGTTCATAATATATTTAATAACAGGCGAACTAAATGTTTTGGTTTCGATTCTAGCTGATGGTATATCTTTTGTTTTAAACTTTTCAAATCACTACTAGGTGAAATATAATAATCAAGATAATTAATAATAGGAACGAAATTCGCATGAATTAATATATTTTTTTACAAAGGAGTCATCACTTAACAAGTCCTGAATGCTCCTTAAGGATAAGGGTTAATGAGTGTAAAGCAGTGAATGGGACAGTATCGGAGTAATCGTCAGTAGTGGAAATGTAGTAAATTAGATTACTTAAGAGAACGGCTAGAATTTGTTTACGTTGGACTTGAAAACAACCATATTGTAGTCAGCTGGAAAGCAGGGACACAGAAGAGAGTTTCACAGGCATGTAGTTCTAAAACGGAACCTCTGTTCATGGAATCTGCGTTTAGGTTAAGGCAGATAAGTCATTGATAGTGGTTTCAGTTATACCAGTGGTTTTTGTGAAAGGGGTGATCATAGATTGGAGATCAGACAAGAATTTTCCATGAAAATAACAATAAATATAATATTATTTTAGCGAGATTTACATAATATTTAATATCATATTTAAATGTGTTTTACAACCGGGAAACGGCGGACCACCTGCTGACACAATTAACGTATGTTCATTTTTGTACGCCAGTCAATTTACCGTTAATTTTAGTACATGTTTCTTATATACATTCTTTAATAATCGTAGTTTTTATCGAATTCGAAGAGCTCTGCAAGCATGTATCTATGTTTGTATAGTTAGATCAAAATGGAATACATGTATATTAACTGATACATACACAGATAATCTGAGTTGGAATAAGGGGAATAACATTGTGAAGATTAAAAATCGTGTTTAATTTTTATAACATAAATTGATATTAATGATCATTTGATCCGTAAATAATGAATAATAAAAAATAAGATATTATCTCTCACGCATTACGCTTATTTTAAATGACTATCTTTGTATAATTTGTTAGGTGCTTCTCAAATTTTAGCGAGATATACATACATAGAAACGTACCTCTTTATATTATGAATAATATTAATGAACTAATTCCAAAATGAATTAACTGATGTACAGTTATCTGCGGTAAAGATAAAAATAAGCTAACATCTATTTGTGTCTTGATTAATTATTTAAAAGTTCGATTTATTCTGAGTGACAATAAAGAGGATCAGTTTCTTCATCGATCAAAAGAAGTTTGTTTCATTTCTTACTCGAATTATCATTAATATTTCAGGAAGTTCCTTTTACGTCACTCGAAATGCTCAAGTGATAGCCAAAGAAATGTTAAGCAAACGAAATGTACTGATAAAGAACAGTAATTTGAAGATTTTTCAGGTTAAGACTACCAGAAAGTTGAACAGAAATTCAATTAATATAGATATAAGAACTTCGGTTTTCCTTAGCTGCCAGCTTCTCGGCTCGAATTAAAAAGTCTTATGTACACAATACAAACAAATCTAGAATAACCCACATTAATTTTGATATAGTAAAGCATACGGATCACGATACACAAACAAACACAAAACTAAATATAGAGAAGATGGGGACGATGTAGAAAAGTTTAAAAGATATTTATACACACAAACGAACAAACATGTTTATGAGGGTCTTTCAATAAGTTTCCATTTCCGTATCAACAATTGTATTGATATTACACACATAAAACTCTAGTCCCCTTTGAAGTAATCTCCTCCGGCCGCAATGTAATTGTGGTACAGTTACAACAGATTTTGGGAGTCCTCTTGTATGAGCGTGTCAATGACCTTCATCACACTCTTTTTCATCTCTCCAATTGTCTCAGAACGACAGTTCTTAAAGTTTTCCTTGGGGTTTGGGAATAACCAAAAGTCACAGAGACCAAAGTTTGGACTATATGGACAGAGAAGAAACTGTCTTGATGCCTATCTTAGTTAAATAATCCGTGACAAAGCCGGAGTTGTGGACTGAACATTTGAGACAAACTTCGCGCAATTCTTCCGCCTCTTCAGTTCCTCGCATATAATTATGCGTACAGTTCCCACACAAACATCAAACTGTGAATTTACTTGTTGTCTTTATGGACATACGGAATTCTTTATCCATTAAATTATTTTTTTCGTCAATCAACTCTGGTGTTCTGACTTCCTTACCTCACCCACATCTCTAACTGTCCCGTAGACTTAAATCTTATATGTCACTCCAAAATGATGCTTGGACTTCCGGTTTGTTGGCTTTCATGGCTCTGTTGAGTTGCGATGTTGTCTGGCTGTGGAAATAATTATATAATCTCTCACACATTCTGAAGTGTGTATATATATATATATATATATATATATACACACATATATATATATATATATATATGTGTGTGTGTGTACATGTGTGTAGGACATAAATTACATCATATCTTTTAAATATATTAATGGCTATATGAAGTTTAAAAATCTTACTCCTTTTCACAAAGCTATAATTTTTATTTAAATTTCCAACGAGGTTTTCGTTTGAAAGAAATTAAAGTTATTCTTTTCTTTGCAACAAATTTCAAATATTGTTATGATATTTTATTTTCTTCAATCCATTCATCCAAAAAGGCTTACAATAAAGACAGAACATGATGGACGCGTTACTCAGTTTGTTCCTTTTCTATCCGTCTCCATATATATATATATATATATATATATATATATATATATATATATATATATATATATAATTTGTTCTTACAATGAAGTATAACATGCTTTTACAGCTATGAAAGCCAGAGAATAAAATTCCTGTACCCAAGTTTAAGTTTTACGATCTATCTTCTTTGCTGATTTGTCTAAAACACGGTGTCATGTTTACTTGTGTAAAAAATAATTCAATTTAATATTCAGTTCGCTCGCTAGTTTGCCGAATGACATCAATCTAATGACTGTAAAATCCTGCAATGTTAGTTTTGATTTTTTTTTCGTTCGATGATTACAATCTTGCTTGAGAAGAGTCGATACATTCCACAATTGACCAATGCGCCGTTTGCATGATCTGTGATAGTTGTTAGAACTTCTCGTGTGTGACGGGCTGACCTAAGTGTTATAGTATCGGTCTTACATGTAACTTATTTGAATACTGCTTTCTTATATTGCATATTAATTATCCTCCGTTTACATCAACTGGGCCATTATGACTGATCGAATATCTCATATACAATATATCTGTATCTCTATCTGTATCTATCTATCTATCTATCTATCTATCTATATATATATATATATATATATATATATATATATAAGTAATGGGAGGAGTCCAATATTTTCTCGACCAATCGTAATTAACGATTCCATACTAAATTCCTGATTATGATACAGTTACCGATTCTGAATCTTTATAAATCTCCAAATATTTAACTATTATTTATTTGGTTAGTGTAAAAACACATGTTAAATGCGCAGACATATTCTTAAACTTAAGAATACCATTGTGGGGTATATTCCATATGTTTTAGTTTTATTAGGCGATTCAAAATCAATACACATTTATTATTTTAACACTGCTACCAACAGTCGCATGTTTTGTTTAAAAAATCAAATAAAATACACAAGTAAAAGAATCGTTTAAAGCATCGGAAAATACACGCAATTTTCCTCCGAATCCGATACCCCGAAAAGTTCCGAATTTTCTGTTTCCTGATTTCGATTAACTGTCCCAACAGTAATATATATATATATATATATATGTATATATATATATATATATATATATATATATATATATATATATATATATATATATATATATGCATGCATGCATTTCAGTACAGTTGGAGAAACAGGTATCCATAAGAGAATTCCAAAATCTAGCAGTTCTGGGGAAGACGCTTTCTTACATATAGGGATCTCTTCTGTGTATGGGAGTGACTTCGCTTCTTGTCGGATTTGTCCGGGATATTTTCATCGAGGGGGTACAAGAGCTTGTAGCTCGTCAGACTATCCACCCTTAAAATACTTGTAAAGAGAGATGCAACATTTCATCGATGAGACAAGTGCTGAAGCTTAGATGGCAGTGCAAGACCTATCAGGTTGGCGACTCTTTTTTTGAACCTTGTCCAGAAGCGAGAGACTAGTAGCATATGCACCATCACAAATGTGACAGATGTACTCCATACATAGGCAAATAGTGGCTTTGTAGAGGTACAGGATACTTTCATGCTTAAGTAACTTTCTAGCACGGTAAAGAACTAACCTTCTTCGCAGCAGCTCGGGCAATGATCTCGATGTATCAACCAACTCATGTTCCCTGTGAACGTTAATCTGACGAGTCTGAACGAAGTACTTTCAGGTAATGTATCTCTAGCTATAACTATTGGTGCTTGGTTTCATGTAATTATTGCATGAAACGAGCTTTATCTTGGCAGCGTCGAACGTTACCATTCATTTTTGACCCCATTCCACTACAGACTGGAGTTCTTCCTTTAGGTTGTCGGTTATTACATTGGATACGTACTCATTAGTTCTCCCCACGCGCCTGCCATATAGCGTGTATCGTGGGCAAATATACCCATTTCAGAGATAATTTTATCAGCTAAGTCATTTATGAATATCAGAAATAATAAACGCCCAAGAATCGATCCCTGAGGTACACCCGCATTTATATCATATTTTTTGGACGTACGGCCATCGAGGACAATCTGGTCTCTTCTCTCATTTAAGAAGGATTGAATTACGCTAAACATTCATCCAGTAATACCATAGGATTTTATTTTAGTAGAGTATCGTGCAATACACTGATATATATATATATATATATATATATATATATATATATATATATATATATATATATATCCTCCCCTGCGTAATCCTTGCTTAGTGTAAACGTTCAGAGATTATAGTTAGAATATCTGCACTAGAACGGGATTGCCTAAATCCATATTGATCGTCAGACAGAAGTTTAGCAGCTCTAAGGTGGTGGACTTGGGCTTCGTTAATTAAGGATTCAAATATTATGATGAAAAGAGGGAGGAGGCTAACTGGGCGATAATTTTATGAGTCATTTCTTGCGCCAGAGTTTTTGTAAGCAGTTTTTCAGCAGTCAGGAAAGCAAGATTCGTTAAGGCATTTGCTAAAGAACTTAGAGAAAACTGGTTGGTTGGTTGTTTTTGTTTTACGGCATATCAACCCTTTTCGGGTTATTTAATGCCGAATCCAAAGATTTTGAAGAATTTTTTTTAATAGAATATATTTGTTGTTTTCAAATCAGTTTCTATTTAACCCATAGTTGGGACCCTTACAGGTACTACCACTCCGGGTCAGAGTGGCCCTGGGAGCAATGGTAATTAAAGGGTGGCTCCACACTCCCAAAAGCCCACGAGCTGGGGCCTCACCACTGGATATAGTTTAAGGTCATATCCAGGACCTCCATTGAGGGAATTTTACCCTCTGAAGGGGGGCAGTCGGCGTATTCTAATGCCCCACCGACAGGGCCAAGAGAAAACTGGAACAACCTCAGCGAAGCATTTTTTAAATAGCACAACCGAGCCACGTGCTATTGAGGTTATTTTGTTACATATAGGAGGTCTTATTAAAAGTGTCTTAGGAAGAGATGCTTAGAAGGAGTCTTATTACAGTGAAGCTGTATCTTAGCGAGAGTCTTATTACAGAGAGGGATGTTGTTGTAGAAGACTCAGAGAGAGATAGATGTTGTTGTAGGAGACTTAGAGAGATTTTCATGTTATGAAAGATTCCTATATTTTAAATGTTCATTCCTTAATTGTGTTGAATGGAAGAAGAAGAAAGCTCTTTGAGTGAAGGGATATTGTTCAGACTGTTCGGACATGATGATGTTGAGACGTGTATGTAAAGACATATAACACAAATATATAATACAATTGGACTTTACCTTTCTTAAGAATCATAAGACACAAGACGAGCTTTACAAAAACACTTGATGGTTTATTCTTCACACAGCCGTGATTCCATCATCAAGAATTCAAAGTTTCACATTTTTTTCTTGAAGTGACGTCTCGCTTCCAGACGTCTGACTGTCCCTGAGTTTTCTCACTGACTGCCAACTCTAAAGTTTTTCTCTATCCCTCGAACTTCCTATTTTCCGTGACGTCATACACATGTTAAAACGTGTGCATTCTTTCACGTGTCCTGTACATACGTGTCCAAAACTTTTCCTATTTCTACAAAAGGAATTTTAACCTATATTCAATATGTTAAAACATTATCTTATACTGCATTCTTTCAATTTAAAATTTCATAACAAACTTGATAGTTAACATTTTTTCCTTGAGATATTTATCTATATTCTAAACAAATGTTTGTTTTACATTTTTAAATTCTCACACGTAATCTATTTCTAAACTAGATTTCGAGGTTCGAATTTCGCCTATGCTATTCATTTTCATTTTAAACTAAATTCTCCATTTTTATACTTACATGAAAAGGGGACCGCCCTTATCATGTAACATTTTTATTATAACCTGTCTATATTTTTTATGATAACCTGCCCATATTGTTCGAAATATATATCTCTCTCCTTATATATATATATATATATATATATATATATATATATATATATATGTGTGTGTGTGTGTATGTGTGTGTGTGTATGTGTGTGCGTATGTGTGTGCGCATGTGTGTGTGTGTGTGTGTATTTATATATATATATATAGAAAGAGAGAGAGGGATAGGGAGAGAGAGAGAAAGAGAAAAGGTGAAAGCTTAATTGTGAAACTCTCAATCAAGTTTTAATATTTATATGCACCCTCGTTTCGGAAAACGATATCCTTTTATTCAATCGATATTTACAAATAAAATCATCGAGAAATAAGTAAAATATTTCTGGGTATCGTTTCCTCATGAGCATAAATAGAGGGCGAGGGGGGAGAAGACACCAAATTTTAACTAGCTTTAATATTGTTTGTGAACATAGAATTAAAAACAAATCAAGTTGAATTCAATTCTTTTGTTTATATCATTAATATTAGATATATGTCTATGTGATACAACTGAACTATTGTGTAGTGAATTTTAATTGGTTGAATGGTAAAAGGAGGAAAATAATAGGAAATATATTAATTACATTTTTGATTTTATACTTGGTAAGGTTTTTTTATAAGGGAGAAATTACCTATATTATATAAGCTGCTTTTTTTTTAGAATTTTTCGATATGATACAAAATTATCATGATCTTAATTAAATTCATTAAACACTCCATTGTCAATTACAAGAACGATGCGCTTTCATAATAAACTCTTCGAATAAAAATTACGAAAGAGCAATAAAATCTCTATAGAGACTCTTTAAAAACTCTGGGCTTACCGTAAAAATCGACCCAAATAAACTTAAATTTAATTTTTTTGACGCAACATTAAACCTAAACAATGCGATTCTTGAAGCTCATCATACACCCACGCAATTGTCGGCACTACATATCCATAATGAATCAAACCACCCAAAATCTATATTGAAATCAATAGTTCCTTATGTGCCATAAAGAATCTTAAGATTATCTCCCAACATATGAATATTCGATAAAACACAAAATACTATAACGATCCCTTTAAAAATTCAGAGTTTACACTACAAATAAAATGCAAAAGGAAAGAATTAATATGAATTTAATAAAAACCTACAGAAATCATAAACCAAACTAAAATTTAATTACATATAACATGGCTATATCGGCTCACAAAAAAAGTACGTAAACTTAACAAACAGCCATATCAAATCAAAGGAAACCATCATAATCAGTGGTAAGCACCAATAAATCTCAGCAATTTACTAGAAACGTAAATATCGACATAGGGATACACTGTTGTTTAATCCCCTTTACTCTAAGAACATTAAGAGAAATATAACTAAAGATTTTTTTTATGTTATTAGGAAGGCCTCACCCCCTTACTCAACAGCAAAATATTAATTAAAATCACTGTCAAAATTTCTTACTCAACGATGTTATATAGAAGTACAAAAATACTTAGTAATAACAACTGAAAAATTCCGAAAATACAAAATATAAATTAGGCACCCAAGACAAGCTGTAATAGCAATAACAAAAATGCATGCAACAAAAGTGTGATATACAGTAATAAAAAGGCCACTAAATGTTCTGATGATAACCAAAACAAATGGTCCACTACATTACATGAAATAACAATTATCCTCAGACAGAGACTAGTATTAATACACAATTCATAGACAATAACACCCTCACAATTTTTCCTAATAATATAACACAGCAACACATCTTTCAAGACACTACGAAAACAAGTCAAACTCCAAACGATTATTATAATTCTATAACATCGAAAGCGGTATACATTGGATCAACCTCAGAACCAATTAAACTACGCACAAACACACTTTTAATAACCGATCATTAAAAACACCAAACAACCCTAGCAAAATACATATGGTACCCAAAAGATATAACAATTCCCTTTAATAAAAAATGGGAAAAAACTAAAATTTATGAGAACATAAAAACCTGGCGATAATTTTTTTACTTTCTGTAGATTTTAATTTCTGGCCATATTCAAAAACAGCGACACCAAATAAACTTGTTTAAACCTAAAAGAAGAAATATTTACCAGATGCATACATTAATGTGTTTTGTGACAAATATACAAATATCTGTGTGTAATCATTATTACAAACCCTTCATTAAAACTTACTATTCCCCCATCCCTTAACTTGTTTGCTTTTGTTGACATATTAATTTAAATTTAAACTTTTCATATTGTGTCAACTCCTCCTTTCTCACATAAATGAAATATAATTATAATGACCCCTTACGTATCCCTTACGGCTTATTCTCTTTTACCTTTTTTATTTTCCTTTTCTTTTTCTTCTTTCTGTCTTTAATCTTTTTCTTCTTTAATCCCCCCCACACTGACATCTATTTTTAAGTCTAAAATATTACTTGGTATCACCGTTCCCACTCTAATTTTTAGTGTTTTAATATTTTATTTTTTTATAAATGAAAATATATTTAACATATTCATTTCAGAAAAAGATGCTCTTACTAGCAGATATAAACTACATTTCTCTAACCTGATGAGGAACAGTTGGTTTTTAATAAACCAATTTGCTCCAAAACATTAACATGTTTAGTGTAGTGAGTATGTAATACTTGTATTTATAAATAAAAATAATATATTTAGCTCTTTTTTTATTGAGAACTCTTAATAACCTCGTTTTTATCATATGACAAATAGACAAAAAATTTAAAACAAAATGTATATGAAGAAATTAGAGAGTGAATTTATCAACAATTATAATTACAAACAGTATTTCAATTGGTATTGCCGCCGAAATAGGCAACCGTTGTTGGGAAGGAACGAAATGAATAATGTTTTAAATATGTCCTATAGAGCAAACGTGTAATACTAAAAATTGGTCTTAGTCTCGATCACGCTCAGAGGAAAAAGTCAAGAGCGAGCAATCTGGAGAAAGGAGCAACCACAAAATCAGTGACCAGTCGTAAGGAACATTGCACGCTTGAATCGTCTTGGTCTTTTGTACAGTCACGGAGTCATGCTCATTATCAACACAAGTGAAGTATACGAATATGTCTTTGCATTACGAAATATGTAATTTCTTATATTTTTGTCTTCTTCAGCGCATTTTCCCAAAGAAGTCAAGCAAAAGGCAGTAACATTTCTTTCCTTTCACAAAATATATGCACAATGTGCATATATATATATATATATATATATATATATATATATATATATATATATAAAATAAAATAAAAAATATATATATAAAAAATATATATATAATATATATATATGAATAAAATAAAATATATATGTATAAAATTGGAAGAAAACTGCATATACCTTTAATATTTCCACTACGCCATCAGTTTAATGGAATGCGTAAATGCGTAATGGAAACAACGTAAAACTATATTTATATGAATTTTGGAATATAGTTCTTACCATGTATTTTCTATATTGTTCTGTAATTACACTGAACTTCTTAAATAAGATTGGTATATATTATAAGAAAATGTATTTCTACAGAACTGTATATATATATATATATATATATATATATATATATATATATATATATATATATATATATATATATATATTGTCCCCTAGCAAACACTTTATGCCGGTTATTTTCGTGATGTTAGTCGTAAAAATCGATGTAATGGAGAAAATTAAAATCGTTTCTCTACAAACACTGACATTTAATTAAATCTAAATTATATATATATATAACCAATTTAAATTGTCTCAATTAATTTTTCCGTTTTCACGAGTATATCTCATTAATAACTACTATTGCTTTCTTCAATATTTTGGCTAGGAACAAAGTATAGTATTTGTTCTGATACTTCTCCGTTTTCGTTTTCACTCAGTGGAGAGGAAATTCTTGATGACTGAGGTAATTTTTCTTTTTCTTTCTATCCAGTGTCCCTTTTGGGGGGCTAAATTTTACGCACATTAAAAACTGCCCTCGTGAGGAGGCAAGTAAATAAGAAATACTATTACTTTTTTTGAATTATTCTTCGGGCGAAAATCTAAACAATACTTGCAGAATACAAACACACCTACAAATCATTTGAACTAAATATTATTATTATTATTATTATTATTATTATTATTATTATTATTATTATTATTAGTTTAAACAGTTTCAATGCCTTATCCACATATAGCTGCTGCCCTGCAAAAGGTTGTAGAGTCGGAAGATGTCCCTGATTGGCTTGTGAAGGGAAGTACAACACTGATTAGAAAAGATCCTGCAAAAAGAAATAGACACCAATAATTATAGATTATTAGGAACACAATGGTTCAAAAAAGTGGTTCTAGGGGAGGAAGTTGCTGCAGAATGCCGCATTTGTGATAAGACCTCAGAGTTAAATGTGCACCTTTCAGCAGGGTGCAGTGGACTGGCTGAAAGAGAGAGTACAGCAAAAGACACGATTGCACGGGACTCCGAATATATTGAGAGGTGTGTAAGAATGTTAGAGTGAAGTGTGCTGGAAAATGGTCTGATAAAGAGAGAGCAAATGAGAATGGACGGGTAGAGGTATGGTGGGACAAAAGTGTCAGAACGATCAAGCAATTGGAACATTATCGTCCGGGTTTGGTCGTCATTGACAAAATCTAAAAAACTGGCAGATTGTAGAATTTTCAATACCTTGAGACAGGAATGTGAGAGAGAAGGAGATCGAGAAGTGGAGGAATTATACCCCATTGGAATTGGATATAATGCGTACACACTGTGTTAAACACAAATAATCCCAGTTGTAGTTGGTACACTAGGAGCAGTAGCAAGTCGTCTGGAAGGACAATTGAAAAAACTACAAATCCCAGATGTTTTAGGTGACCTCCACACCTCTGCAATTGTAGGTACCACCAACATTCTTAGAAAAACGCTTGATCTTTTAAGCTCCTGGTTTGGAGCCGGGATTGAGGGAAATCCTCTGGAAATGAATCCCACCCCTTTCCAGAGAGACGTTGATAAACGAAATCAGAATTATTATTATTATTATTATTATTATTATTATTATTATTATTATTATTATTATTATTATTATTATTATCATAATGATTTAAACTTTATATTGGTTAAGATTTTAAAAAAATTATTATTCTTTGGGCTGAAAACCTTCAAACAAATTTGTTTAGAATATTGTTATATCATATAAATTAATCAATACTATATTTGTGGTAATTCTGCTTTAGAGCAAGATCAATGATAATTGCAAAGCATCCACATAAACCTAAGATATTAATACCGTTTCGATTTCTAAACTCACGGTCGCATGGACAATTTTTGTTCCTAATTTAGATTAATAATATAAATATAGAACTTGTTATTCCAAAACAAAATTGCAACTTTCCAGAGAACAAATTGTTGTAAATTTTTCGGATAATCCATAATGTATTGCTATTAATTGTATGCCGACTTCATATTTAGCGAGTACTTTCGAATGACTTATCAACTATTATCATGCGGTGGATTGGACTGGTTTGAGCATTTATCCTGATTTTCAACTCTGTGGCCTTTATATATATTTTTTTAATGTATGAATTCGTACTGAGATTCAACAATTAGGACGTGGTCACCTGAGAGGTGTGGGGCTATTGAAATTTACAACATTTTAAATTTACAATATCTACAAGATAAAACGTGAATTTTCTTTCTAATTAATCGTCAATTAATTTTCTAGGGATTTAAAACATGACTAAATTCGTAATTAATGTTGTATGAGATGAGACCTCTAGTTTTCATATGCAATGACTAAAGTATTTCATTTTTTTATATAAGAGTCCTCATGTACAATTGTGGTGCTATTAACTAAAATTCGTCGAAAGTATGCATGAGAGAGATGCGTTCCTCTATATGCTTTGAAATTGAACTAGCGTCAGACAAATTCAATGTAAGCCTCCGCGAGATTTGGATAGAGTAAGAAAGATACAGAGCAAGTTTCAGTGATCTTGAATTAAAGTTCGAATAATGCAATATAAACTCTGAGTGGTTAAACTAGAATTAGAATGATGTATGGTAAGACCTGAGGGAATGAACTAGAGTTAGAAAGATACAATGTGAGCGCAAAGACGGAAAAAAGTCACCTATGTAAACGAGAACCTCCCAAATAAAAAATTTTGAATAATTATCTAAACTCAAATGTAAATTAATATTAAGCCGGCTTCACAAATTGACAAAAGTTAATTATTGGATTTTAATTATGAGGTGAAGCTCGAATTATTAAAACTCGGGATATATAATGCCAAAACATCCACCCATTAATATGGGAGGAGAGATTATCATCAAAAGCGTCCTTAATTGATAATTGAGCCCCGGACTTTAACTAAGTAGATATTAATAAGTCCCTTACACCCACCCTACCTTATTTTTAATGGATAGTAGATAATACAGTGGATATGTTATCGGCAGCTCCAGTAACTCTCGCCTCTCCTTTTTTGTCTCTCAGTCCTCATGCAAATGAGTGATTTTTCTGACAAAGGCTAAAGAAAAAGCTGCTTTAAAGGTCGATGGTATATGGTAAATAGTAGTCTCATTATCAACGGACCAGAGGTAATCTCCCCAGCTTCAGACAAGGCCAAACCATTTGCCAAGAACTTTGCAGCTAATTCTATCCTATGCGACGAACGCCATCAACTCCCCATATTTCCTCCTATAACACACAACACGCTAGGTAACATATAAATATCTGTGCATGAGGTCTCCATGCTAATCAAGAACCTTGATTCCAGTAAAGCTACTGACCCTGACGGCATCCCAATTATAGTGTTAAAAATGCTTCAACCAGAACTTGCTCCCATACTTACGAAACTGTTTAAACGTTGGCTTAATGAGAAGTGCTTTCCGACACCTTGGAAAACCTTATCAGTATGCTCTGTATTTAAGAACTCAGTACAGACCAATAAGTCTCCTGTGTGTCATGAGTAAGTTGCTGGAATCCATATTAAATAGAGAAATAGTCAACCACCTCAGCAGAAATAACCTTTTTAGTGACACGCAATATGGTTTCCGTTCTGCAAGATCTACCGCAGATGTGCTAACGGTTATATTTCATAGGATTAGTGAATCTCTTGACAAAGGCTTCCTTTCTAGGGTAATTGCTCTTGACATATCAAAAGCCTTCGCCAAAGTACAGCCTATCCTACCTTGACATGTTACATGATAAGGGCTGTCCCCTGTTCATGTAAGTATAAAAATAGAGAGATTAGTTAAAATGAAAATAAGAGAAAGCAGAAATCGAACCCTGGACATAAGTTTTAAAGAACAATAGGTTTAAATGGAATGTCCAGTAAATTGTTAATTCGGATGAAATAAATAATAAATAAACTATTCAATTGTTAAAAGAATGTGGATGATAAAATATGAGTTAAATAAATTAGATATGTAGGTTAAATTCCTTTGTCGAAACAACACAAGGAAAATAGGTTATTGGGAAATCAATGTCGAAAACGTGCAAAGTCGCGCATGTTGAGACACGTGAATTTTGCTCACGTGGCCGGGATGCATGGAGTTCTCAATATAGCAGGTGGGAGTTAGTTGGTCGAGGGAGAGTCAGAGAGAGTCAGAGACAGTCAGAGAGACAGTCAGGAGAGACAGTCAGTGAGAAAACTCAGAGACAGGCGGACGTCTGAAGCGAGACGTTACTTCAGAAACTAAAATGTGAAACTTTGAGTTCTTGATGAGGAAGTCGACCGGTCGTCAGAAAATAAATCCATCATGTGTTTGTGATAAAGCTCATCTTTGTGTTTGTGATTTCTACAAAAAGGTAAATTGTATCGTTATTATATGTCTGTGTTATAAAATGTCATTACATACACATCTCTCTCTCTAAGATACAACATCATATGTAATAAGACAAGAACTCTCACTAAGACTCATATCATTACTAATAAGAACTCTCACAAGAAAAAGCATCACTTATAATAGTCTCTCTCTAAGACTCTTTAATGAAACAACTATATAACAGACAGAGTACAAAATAGGCTTCGTGGCTTAGTGGAGGATGCCCTTTTCTCTTCCTTGCAACCTCTCTCCAACAGAAGAGACGTTGCAAGCCTATCTTTTTTATCGTTATTTCCATGGCAGGTGCTCGTCTGAACTCCAATCTCTGGTCACCCCTCGCCAATCTTTTACAAAAAACACACGTCTAGCTAAATCCACTGTCAAAAGTATTCCCCAATCTTTATCTGTGTCTTAATAAAAACGTACATTCCATAAACAACGCTTCTTTCTTAGAACTGCACGCCAGTGGAACTCTGTTCCGTATATCTTCTTCCCTCCTGACTACAACTTGGATGTCTTCAAGTCCAACGTAAACAAATTCCTGATGAACACCCCCCCCATAAGTAGACACTTTAAATATCCACACTAACGTACTGTACTTACAATAACACTTATCCCTGAGTGGCTTCCGGGCCTTGATAAGTGGTTACCACCTTGTAAAAAAAAGCAAAAGTGAACTAGAGTTAGATTGTTACAGTGTAAGCTTCCGCGAAAGTGAACTGATGATGTAGGTAATGTAACACGTTTTTTTTTTCAATATTGCAAGAGATACATTATCTAGAGCGTATTCGAACTCGACACACACATATCCATATATCCTCCCGAACTAATTCCTACCCGATAAATTTCTTTAACTCCTATTATAGAATTTTTATTCTTACAACTTTTATTAATTATTATTTATTATTTTATTGATTTAATTTTGTCATTGTCTTTATAAACACTAGTGTCTGTAAGTACTTAATAAATATTACAGTATATATATATATATATATATATATATATATATATATATATATATATATATATATATATATATACAGTGTAACATTTAATAATATATTCTTTGCGTTTAACTGGATAAATGATTGCGTACTTCTACGTATCCCAATAACTAAAATAAATAAAAAATACTTTATTATAAATAAACATTTTTTCGTTTATCTCTGATATTGAATCATCATTTTTTCTGACAAAAAGAAAAAAAAAACACTGTTTCCTATTCGGCTCATGTTCTGAGTGAATTTTCAATCATTTTTATTTTCTATATATTTTATTAACTATTTTATTTGCCAACGTTGAAGCTTTGATATGTAAAAAAGAAACGAAACAACACTGAAAATTAAATATAGATGAGAAAGGACAGAGTGCTAATCGGATATAGAGAGTTACATTGATGTAACAAAAAATCTGCATCATGTTTCCGCCCCCAAAATGACACGAATAACAAAAACTTTTTCAGGGAAGGTAATATCCTCCTCTCCAACTCCAATGTTCAATATTCGCCGCATGTCTAAAATTCCACGATTCCGCGATTCTATTTTCGTATCAGATCATTCAGTCCAGTTCTGCTGTCAAAGATAAGGTCAATTATGTAGGAAAAAATCAAACCACGGACAAATAATGAGCAACAACAAACGGATAAAAGCCTTTGGTCAATTAAACAAAGTGGGCAGTATTTCAATCGAATCACTTAAAACTCAAGTAAATTATAGGTGTCAGCCTACAATTTGTAACGTAAATAGTTTATCTGATTAGTCAAATGAAAGCTACCGAATTACTTCCGGTAGAGGACATCATCGTCTTTTTTATCTCGTTTAATCTGGTTTCCACGTTGCTTTTCCCTAAAATTAATGTAGAACTTTTTGTGTTTACTAGCTAATAAAATCCTATCTTTCCGTGAGTAGTTTATCACATTTGTTTTATTAGATGTCTACTAGAAGGCCGTTCACTCTTAATGTGAAGTTGAATTCCAATTATTAAACTCACAAAATGACAGTATTTATATTTTAGATATGTGGAAACATTCTTATCATAGACTCGATTGATCGGATAAATAGCATCTCTGTATATATGACGCCTTTATTATATTGTATTTCTTTTAGGCTTTCGCGCTTTAAAATAGAATTCTTATTTCATGTTTAAAATGGAATAACTCATGCGTCACGTCTTTCAGATGAAGATTGATATTTCATATTTTCGCATAATTCCGATTACAATTTTTACCCGTGAAGTTAATCTTACAATGTGTCGACGAAAGTTCTTAAAGGTCATCTTGTTGAATTATGGGCATTTGTGGGACTTGAAAGTTCGATCTTATTTATTGAGCCCAATATTTGAAACGGGTCATGGCTTGCTTCGATCAGACCGATGAAAAATTAACACAATATGGAAAACATTAATCGGAATAAACTAAATAATCAATATCGTTCGTTCTTTTACAACTAATTTCAAATAAGATTTACTCCTTCGGATGTAACATTGTTAGTTGGTCTGTGAGTTAAAAGTCATACATAGAAGTTCCATTAGAAAACAGTTAGGATGAAAGTACGAATTTCAAGGTAAATTTTAGTGTAATTGTGCATTTCTAAAATTAATTGAATTAAAAGGTGAAATAGGAAACTATATTAAACAATAATATTTTTGAAAAATAAGACTGGTAAGCTATCTTTGTTTAAAAGCTGTAATGTGCTCGTTTATTGGTGAAGCTTGCCCACCACTCTGAAGCCTGGAGCGAGAAATTCAGATTTAATGAAAATAATGTTTCGTTTGGACGAGGTAAGATGATACCTATTGGGGTATAATAAAAAAGTGAACATAATCAAAGACAATTATTAACATTTTATATTTAAAATATAAAGTGGTTCGGCCCATTGACCATTGGAATTTAAAATACTATTGCGCAAGAAAACGAAAAGTTTCAAGGTCCTAAATCATAGCGTACAATGTTTTAATATGACAGAACATCAACAGTTTATGATTCTGTCATTTTGTAATGAGCTTAATATTTTCATTTCAACAATAAACAACTGTTTATATCACTTCACATTATTTCTTCTGTATATTCACGGGTGAATGAATATTACACACTGTCACTTTTTATTCTAGAGAAAGAATTGATTATAAAAACCGAGTGCATGCGACTTAAAACTTGAAAATGACCATGTTGTAGTAGGTTTGTAATGAGACTCTGGGTTGAAGTCTATGAGCCCAAAAATGACTTCCATCGCCACAGGAAGTCTATGAGCCCCAAAATGACTTCCATCGCCACAGGACTATTTTTTATAGACACATACACAGATGATGTTACAGTGTCTTAGCTTTGTACGACAGCTAAGTCTCTCTCTCTCGGTTCAAAATGTTGAGATCCACCAACAAGCAAAATCAAGATAATCCCCAACAAGTTAAACTGCAGACCAACTTAATGCGGGTACTGGTCTTCCGTTTTATGGATTTTTAATCAGAGATTTGCTTCTCTAGAAAGGTTGCCTTCACCACGGCTTACAGGAGCCCTCTCCACCCCAGCACACACATACATACACACAAACACACACGGTGCTAGTTGGCCGTTGACCCCGAAAAAGCGTTCATTCGCCCTTTGGAAGGTCTTGTTTTTAATCCTTCAGGGAGACTAGCCACCCTCCTCACCAAACAAGTCTGGTGGGGGAACTAGTTTAGTCGCTGGTGACACAACCATGAGGCAGGTAATACTGTGTTACATGGTACCAGTAGCATATGACATAGGTCTTATATATATATATATATATATATATATATATATATATATATATATATATATATATATATATATATATATATATATATAGAAGGATCCGTTAGCTGACGTGGCCCGCTGGTAGCAGACCCCTTCCGCGTTAAAATTTCAAATACGGTTGTTATTTTTGTTGATGGCCAAATATTAAATTACTAAGTCCTACATTGCCAAAATTGGCTAATCAGTTGTTTTATGATTTGAATAAATGTAATAATAATGGGTACCTCCAACGTTGTCCACAGCTTTAACGCCCCTGCATGTAACACTATGTAAGTGTTATTTAATATTATCATCCTGCTTATAATTTTTACAATTTTTTACAAAAATAATGAAAACGCGAGACAAAAATTGTTACTATGTAGTGATGCTTGTGAAGCCGTAGACATACTCATGTTTAAGAAATCTAAAAAAAAATCAAATAATAATCATATTATCCAGTAATTTTCGATATTTATTCATTACTAGCTGTACCCGGCCACGCGTTGCTGTGGCCCAGTTTGTTAATATGGAACACATGTGAAAGTAGAGAAAAGTGTGATTCTTTTTTTCAAGAGAATGTACAAATTATTTTTTTTTAATAGATGTTAAGAAAATAAACAGAAAAATACTTCCATCATTAATTATGCAAAAAAATAAATAAAATGTTGATTTAGTGTTTCAATATGCTTATAAATTACGATAAAACTTGCTGAGTATGCACTGTTTTACGGTTGTTGTAAAAATGGAACGGAAACTTAAATTTCGCTTCATTTTAATCTTTCTTAATTTTTTAACTGCCCCCCCAACGAATATAATCAAAACAGTAACATTCAACAATTGTACTTTATGTATATAAAACACAAAATGGGTGTTTGTATTACTGTACACATAGATTCGAAAAAGTTGTCAAAAAAAAAAAAACAAATATATAACAAATAAATGTTATCAAAGCCAAGATAAGTTACTTTTCTGCCAAACTGGATATATATATTTTTCGTGTTTTTATTCAATGTAACATATTTATTCAGCTCGAAAACCATACAGTGTTTACCGATGTATTCGAAAATTCAAGATGGCGTCTCACACCTTCTTTAACACCGTAATTATGGAAAAAGGTGTTATAAATAAAAAACTATACAACATTTATAACATCTTTTCCCACACTTACCTTGTTAAAGAGAGAATCAGACGCCATCTTGAATGTTCCAATACATCGGTAAACACTGTATCGTTTTCGAGCTGAATAAACATGTTACATTGAATAAAAACACGAAAAATATATCCAGTTTAGTAGAAAAGTAACTTATCTTGCCTTTGATAACATTTATTTGTTATATATTTCTTTTTGGACAACTTTTTCGAATGTATGTGTAGAGTAATACAAACCCCACAAAGTATTTATTAAACAAAGAAATTTAAAAAAAAATGTTTATAACGAAAGGGAAATAATCGTTAGATTTTTAACTAATCGTCTGAAATTTTCCAAAATCGCTAACTCTCCCCCCAAAAAAACTCCATAATGTTCCGTGTTTTCTCACTACGGGTTTGTATTACTGTACACATAGATTCGAAAAAGTTGTCAAAAAACAAATATATAACAAATAAATGTTATCAAAGGCAAGATAAGTTACTCTTCTACCTAACTTGATATATTTTTCGTGTTTTTATTCAATGTAACATGTTTATTCAGCTCGAAAACTATATAGTGTTTACCGATGTATTGGAACATTCAAGATGTAGTCTGATTCTCTCTTTAACACGGTAAGTTTGGGAAAAGATCTTATAAATAAAAACCTAATAAAATACCGTTAAAAACTCGCTCAATACATGTTAATGTGACATAGGTTGACATATATTCGGCGTGTTTTTAATAGTATTTTGTATAGTTTTTTATTTATAACACCTTTTTCTATACTTACGGTGTTAAAGAGGGTGTGAGACGCCATCTTGAATTTTCGAATACATCGGTAAACACTGTATGGTTTTCGAGCTGAATAAATATGTTACATTGAATAAAAACACGAAAAATATATCCAGTTTGGCAGAAAAGTAACTTATCTTGGCTTTGATAACATTTATTTGTTATATATATATTTTTTTTGACAACTTTTTCGAATCTATGTGTACAGTAATACAAACCCCCTTCGGAGGTTGGAATGCCCCCCCCCCCACACCTAAAATGTACTTGGAAAAATCGATTTTATAGTGAGATTTAAGAATGGTTAGTAAAAAAAAAGGTGAAAAACAAAACAAATAAGCAATAAATAATTATTACCAAAGGCAATAAATGCTACTTTTTTTTACTTACATGAATCAGTTTACTTTATGTTTGAAAGTATTTTCAATTGTTTTTTTTTCTTTTTTAATAAAAGTAAAAAATAAAAAAAAAGAAGTCGTATTATGGTGACGTCTGACAGCGATCGCCCGATCCATGGCTAACGTGTAGTAACGTAAACCGGCCCCCAAGAAAAAGAACAAAAAGGGAAGTCCATGTACGTGAATGTCGGCTGGTAAGTGGTACGGTGAAAAAGTAAAGGAACGTGGCACAAATAGAGTTGGATACACAAGTAATAGTCGTAGAGTGATAGAGTGTAAGTAAAACCTGGAATATCAGGTTGTTTCGTTTCGTTTTAACAATGGAAAGAGCAGAAAATGGAGAGAAAAGAAAGAAAGAAGCAAAGACCGAAAAGAAAGATTATGAAGGAAGTTTGGTAAGAAATAGCTTTAGTAGTCCCCCCACCACCATCAGCACAACAAAAGAAAATGAAAATGTGACGATGTTAAACATGCCGTAGCGTAAATCGCAGTATAGCGTTTAGTTTGTGTTTATGTTTATGGAAAGAAAGATAAACATAGGGAAGTACCCCCACCACCATCACCCATAAAGCGAAAAGACAACGAAAGGTAAGAAAGAAAGAAAGAAAGAAAGAAAGAAAAAAAGCACGTAAGGAAAGAGCGAAACGGAAGTTGTGTTTGTGTAAGTAAGTTTGGTGCGTTTCACGTAAATGTCAATTCAGGTTTTCATTAAACTCTAACCACGCGGGTTATAACGAAATCGAAGTAATGTAATTGTGAATTCAATTCCAGGTAACGGATTGTGTTCTGTTTGAATCTAATTTTATTATAATAAATGCTTTATAAATTGTGTTTATGTTTTATCCTAACCAATGGCAAAGTAAGCGTGGTTCGTTTCAGCGTCAGTCCAGTCCAGTGTTTAGATAAATTCTAACCGGTGGTCGGTTTTAAGTGTCTCCTGAATTCAATTCCAGGTAACGGATTGTGTTCTGTTTGAATATAATTTTATTATAATAAATGCTTTATAAATTGTGTTTATGTTTTATGCTAACCAATGGAAAAGTAAGCGTGGTTTGTTTCAGCGTGAGTCCAGTCCAGTTTTTAGATAAATTCTAACCAGTGGTCGGTTTTAAATGTCTCCTGTGAACGGTCTGGAACGGTGTAAGTGAGAGGCGGTGGTAGGATGAATTTGTTAGAGAGAGTTTACTTTACTACTTCCATTTAATGTAACCGATTTTTACAGTGGACTCTCACCAGACAGAATATAGGAAACTCTTATCAGCGAGATACTGGATATGTAATAACCCTATAACATACGGCAGATGTCGTGATTCAGTTTGTGAATGATACGGCTGCACCAAATGTATACAGGTGCAGTCCTATGAACGTCAAAGTCGGAGGGGAAAAATGAGTTCATTTTATTTATATAGAAGAAGATAGAAGATAGATAGATAGATAGAATAGAAGAAGATAGAAGAAGAAAAGAAGATAGATAGATAGAAGATAGAAGATAGAAGATAGAAGATAGAAGATAGATAGAAGATAGATAGAAGAGAAGAAGAAGAGAAGATAGAAGAGAAGATAGATAGAAGATAGATAGATAGAAGAAGATAGAAGATAGATAGAAGAAGATAGAAGAAGAAGAATAGAAGATAGATAGAAGATAGATAGAAGAAGATAGAGATAGAGAAGAGAAGAGATTAAATAAACTTATTTAGTAACTCATCTGTGCTTCAGCCTTTTCAGATGCATATGATGGCAGATGGTATCGCGCTCGACCATCATATGCATCCTCTATATTGATTATCCATTTGTAAATGGTGTTTTTATGTTAAATTCATGTTTCACGCTAATTTTTTTAGTGACAAAGGTTTAAATGGCTTTGTAAATAAAAACAACATTATTTCAGCAAGGTACCAAAAATGCATAAATACTTAATATTGTACTTTGTATTGTTCAACGCTTTTAATTATTAAAAAAAAAACAAGTACTCATTGTCAAACTTCGATACTTCTGCAGTTTAAATTCTTTTTTTCCGGATTTTTCGGTAAGTAACGCTCGGTGAGCGACGGAAACCGCTGTATTATACCAATTGAGCAAAAATAAACTCGATCGAATAGACGTTTAAATAGTAAGAAGACAAAAACGTAAAGGCAAGATTTTCACAGGAAAAATAAGAGAAAGGGCAGAGTAGCATTGTGTCAACGCATTGTGTCAACGTATTATAAGCACCCCAAACTTCCCCATGTTAAGAACGGCGTTTGTAATAAATATCCCCAACCTCGAAAGCTGTTTTTAACACAGGGAGGTTGGAGCGTTTATTTCGAAAGCCTTTCTTAACATTGGGAGTTTGGGTGTGTTTATACTACGCTTGAGAATGTCGTAAGAAAAATACACACAAAACTTTGCATACACAAACAAAACAAAAAAGTTACAACCCCACAAGGGCAATAATAACGTGTTGAAAATTATACTCATGTAAAGTTATTCAAACATTTTTAATAAAAAAAACAAAAAAAAAAACAAAAACAAACAAAAGAAGGAAACGACTGTTTTATCTCCAGTATCCGTAATAATATTTTAGTATAAGCGAACTACTATATACTAATACGAAAATAAAACAAATATATAATTATAACTTCTTTTTATGAGTGGATGTCACTGTAACTGAAGTAAATAAATAACGAAATGTAAATAAATAAATAAATGGAAACTCCGACAATGAAGTAATAAGGCATTTTATATAGAATAGAAAGTAATTGTAAAGGAAAACCGTTATTTTCCTACCAAAGTATAACTACATAATTAGGTGGTAATTCTATTTTGGTACGCCAGCACGCCAAAAAGCAGGCCACGCACCAGATTTCATTCTGTCAGAAACAACAGTTTCTACAGAAAACAAACACACTTGTTTTTACATTTTTATCTGTTGAATAAACATGAAATTATATATGAAAAACCACGTTTATTATTTTTAAAATCTGACAACGGAGCTTAAGTCGATGTTTTCGTTTGTAAAACAAAACTGTGGGGTTCCGGTGACGAATGTTTTATAAAGAATAAAATTGAATAAAGTTTATTTTTATAAGAATGTGCATACATTTATCTAGCAAATTAACATAAAAACATATATTAAAAAAACACGTGTATTATGTTACAAAAATTAAAATTATGCAAGTGGGATGAAGTTGGTCCTTTTCTATTAAACGAACCTGCACCCCCGTTGCATGCATATGACGTTTTCGAAATAATAAACGTGTTTTTTCATATATATATATATATATATATATATATATATATTGTAAAAATAAACCTTTTTCAATTGTATTCTTTCGAAAAAACAATGCAGCGGTACGCCACACAAAGATTTTTTCAAAAAGGTATTTTTCTTTTACAATCAAAAACATCGTCTTCAGTCCCGTTAAAAATAATAAATGTGATTTGTGCATATTATGTATATAAGATTGATGTGTTTATTGTCCTCGTAGTAAATTGTATAAGAAAACGAAAAATTGAATTAACAAAATAAACGCGCACGTATAAATAGAAGCAAAGGAAATAAAAAATAAAGGAAAAAACAATATTGTTACGTACCGAAAATGGTAAAGCGGCTTATTTATCTCTGCCTTTCTCACTCAAACTCCCTTTCTCTCTCTATCTCCAAATTTCCCTCCCTCCTAGTGCCTATAAACAAAAGTAGTTTCGCGTAGCTGGTCATGATGTATCGTGAAGAATTTTTTCCTGTATAATTTTCACAAATAAAAATAAAAGGTCAGAGTTTCTAAACGGAATAATTCCGTCAATAAAAAAATGTATGTAAGAATATTGTGTACGTATCGAAAATGGCGACGTGTTTCAGAGCTGATAACTGTTTGTTTATTTGTTATTTGTTTATAACCGAATGTTGGAATTGTAGAATTGCCGGATATTTCAAACAGAGAAATCATTATTTGTGTCAGATGTAAGCGGTAAGAATATGCGTTTGTGCAAGAATTCTGTGGGCAGTTAATGACAGTTAACACTCAGGAAAAGAATGGAAACAATAGAAAAAGAACTCGGTATAGAATGGTGCCGTAAAAGTAGTCGGTTAAGTGAGGATGAAAATCGAGCTATTTCCTCCTTAGTTTAGGACGATGCTGGTCATGGCGCTCACCGGACTAAATGGATTTTTTTAACATAACGAAATAATGTGTATGTAATTGTGGTCTATAGCTAGATGACGTAATAGCTAATGACGTAAACATAGTAAGGGTTTTCTTGTTCTAGTTTAAACTAGGCCGAAAAGCCTTCTTGTGATATTAATGATTAGTTTGCCTCACTAAAGAAGGTATGGCATAATGGATGTTCAAGAAATTTTGCAATGGTGACGAAAGCTTCGAAGATGAAAACTTCGCGCCCCCTAACTGCGGTTGATAACGAATATTTGAAAGCCTTAATTGAGGCCGATCCTCGCAAAACCACACGGGAATTTGCTGTTGAAGTCGATGTCGACCACTCATCAATCGTTCGCCATTTAAAGCAAATAAAGAAGAAAAAATGGATAAATTGGCGCCGCATGAATTGAACGAAAGTAAAAAAAATCCTCGTTTTAAGGGGTATGCTACGCTTCTTCTGCACAAAGAAACAATCTCTTTCTCGGCCGGATTGTGACGTGTGATGAGAAGTGGACCCTCCACGATAAACGGCAACGTTCGCTACATAGTTGGATCTCGGAGAAGCTCCACAATACTCCCCAAGCCGAAAATGCCCCAAACAGATTATGGTGACCGTTTGTTGATCTGCGACCAGTTTCATGCATCACAGCTTCTTGAATCCGGACGAAACGATTACGGCGGAGAAGTAATGTCAACAAATTAACGAAATGCACCAGAAGCTCAAACGTATGTACCCGAGATTGATCAATATGAAGGGACCAAATTTAATCTCCATGATAACACTCGCCCGCAAATTGCTCAACTGACCCTGCAGAAACTGAACGTATGATCTTTTAAAATTGAACGTCAACAAAACGACATTATTTTGCATCAACGTAATAATAAAAAAAAAATCTTATTACAAATTGGCGAATGTAAATCCGAATAAACGTTTCATCCTTGTTTAAGGAATTTTACTGGATGAATGATATTACGAAATAAAATACCACTATTTGTTTGTTGAAATAAAAACGTCATGCACATATAATTTGAGTTCGTTGCATTTTCATCTCTCCACATTGAACTATTGCCACAATTTTGATCGTATATATATATATATATATATATATATATATATATATATATATATATATGGGGGTGTTTATATGTGTGCACGTGTTTATTTATCAGTTTGTTAAAGCTGAAAGTAGGGCATACCACCGAATACTAACCATGCAGCCACTAACTCACGTATTCCAATCGAGAGATACTTTAAAATTCTGGCCGTCCCACTATGTGAAATTGTTTGAATCTTTCTTGCACTTGATAACTCAGGTATATTTGAAAGGTAGTTTTTTGAAATTTTTTTTGATGAGTCCATTTGCTCTTTTAATTATGAATATCTTCTTAAGATTCCAGTTTTCATGTCTTACATAAAACTTTTATATTTCATTATATTTTCATACTCAGTTAAAATCAGATTAATAGGATACACTAACTTCTACTAAAGTTGCGTCTTTCTGGTCCCCGTTCTATACCACTATATAAGGTTATATGGCTCTATTTTCTAGATATTAAACTATAAGAGATTGCATGGTCATAGTGGATAGGATATGACTTATTTCCAATTGTTCTCTCTGCTATATGGTTCTAACAATTGCTTTTGCATTTGATATTCAAATTTTTACATGTTGTCCTTTGGAGTATTTTACTCACTCCATTGTGCTGCATTGTATAATACACATCCCCGATCAGAACCTTACAATTGAGTGTCAGATTGCTCATATTCTATATTTCTGTGTGACAGAAACTTTACTTACTGTCATTGCTGAGACCACCCATTTTGTTCCTCTCCCGATCAAACTTTAATGATTCTTTTTAGGCAATCTATAGCAATTTATTTATCATGGGTGAATTCAACCAAAATATACATTACTCTTCTTCCAGTGGTCCTGTCGGTGGGGCATTAGAATACGCCGACTGCTCCCCTGCAGAGGGTAAAAGTCCCTCGATGGGTGTCCTGGATGTGACCATAGCTATATCCATTGGTGAGGCCCCAGCTTGTGGGCTTTGGGGAGTGTGGAGCCACCCTTTAATTACCATTGCTCCCAGGTCCACTCTGACTAGTAGTGGTAGTACCTGTTAGGGTCCCAACTATGGGTTAAATAGAAACCGACGTGAAAACAACAAATATATTCTATTAAAAAAAATTCTTCAAAATCTTTGGATTCGGCATTAAATAACCCGAAAAGGGTTTATATGCCGTAAAACAAAAGCAACCAACCAACCAACGAATCAAATCTTCCAGATTTTGTTTTTGCAATGGAAGTCCTTCGTTATTTTTTGTCAACGCTTTTGGGCTATTTCCGTAGCAAACGTGTTGTCTCATTCTTTCTAATTTGTACGCCAGTTTGTCCAAATACTCGGCCGATCGATTGAGATTGTTCTCGTAGCTCTTGTTTCGTGATGTTGATGCATACTTTTTAGGTTTTGATTTTGGACGCACATAAAATATTGCCCGCTTTTTACGACAGCAGCATGGGACTGATGTTCGTCTTTGTAAACCCATACCTTCTGATTCTCTGGGCAAATACAGCCTAGCAAGACACTGACATCGCTATGTTATATTGTACAGTGCCAACATCTTTTCGTTTTAGTGTGTGTGTGTGTTTGTGAACATGTATATGTAAAGCATATTCGTTAAAATACTTTATATCTCGTATAATTCGTTTTTATTTAAGCTGAATATAGTAACTTACTTAACAATGTGGCAATTTATTCGAAGATATCACGTCTGATAAAACGGACTATTTGACACTTTTTCCATTGAGAATGAAATATCCTGGTTCGAAGAATTTCAAGTATATTTGATTTATTAGTGCTTTCAGAAAAAATCGTTCAGTTTTCTTTTCAACATGAAACCTGATCAGTTATTACGAAATTGGCTGTCGAGAATATAAAAGAAAATAAATAAAAGTCCACCATCGGTAAATAATTCAGAATGTATTCAATTTTTTGAGACGAGAAATACTTTTTCAAAAGTTTGGAATCATTGAAATTTATTATATATTTGGAAATCATTTATTATTATTATTATTATTATTATTATTATTATTATTATTATTATTATTATTATTATTGTTGTTGTTGTCAAAACAGACTAAACAACAATTATAAATAAATAAGCTTCTTCGTATTTCTCTGAAATTCGTTGTCATTATCAAGGTTAGTGACATCATCCCGACTTTATAAAGGTTCCGTGCAATCTAGACATATTTATTTTCTCTTAAAAACTTTTTAATTGCAACTGACAACGATGAAGTTTGAGATTAATATAGAATTGGTAAGCGTTCTACGTGATAAAATATGCACATATCACTCTATGAAAGGCCACAGTCCAGTATTTCCACAAATAACTGGCATTCAAAAGTATGCAATGAACTATGTTATATAGAAATGGATCGAACGCAGAATCACATGCACAAAAATATGATTGTTAGGAACTGAAGTTGTAAATGAGGGTGTGTCCCCGAATAAATAAATGACGCGGTATAAAAACATCACTCCACTCTGAAGGCAATTCAGGAGTCAGCTTACTGAATGTAAGAAAATCAAAGCAGCAAAGCGACTAAAACACAAAAAAAAGCATGCAAAATTTTGGCCTCCGATTATTGGGGTGTCTATATATTGATTGAATAAATATTATGTGGAATTATTAGAGCGTTTGGAGGAATAAATCACATTGAGCCAGTACAAATGAGGAAAGACATGATCTCTTAATACTACACTGTACCGTATAACATGTTAAATACAATGATAACATACTTCCAATAATCTTACTCATAATTATTACATATGAACTTATTCTCCATGTGCTGCTATTAATGACTATTAACAGTTGGAAACATTACAAAAATATTCTCATGCAAGATAATTTGCTGTAGTAAAAAATCATATTAGAAACTTCGGCGTATTTTGAGGTTTGAGATAAGTTACGCTACAAAAATGAATCGATGTATTAGAAAAGTGCTTGAATCAATATCTTATCACAGAAACGGAACTATGTTCTTGAATAAAGTCAAGTTTTTCTCATAAAATTTTGTTTTGTTGTTTTGACCCACGAATTCGAAACTAATTTTGACAGTGTACATTAAAGTCAACCAAAAAAATCCAGACTAGAACGATTTGCGTAGATTTTGTAAATTACCTTTAAGTAATGTGTCGATCCGTACATTTCATCTATATCTATCCTCGTTGTAAGAAAAAGGCGAAGTTTCTCTTTCTTTTATGTCTTGTGTAGTATAATAATGCAACTAAATAAATAGAAATAAAAACAATAGGAATGCCCCATATTTTATGTTGCATTATTTTCTTACAGATCACATGATCTTCTCCGGGTTCATTCACCCGGACAGAACCTCGGGAAATAAATGTCTAAACACATTCAGCTAAAAGGACAAAGTGAATGTTTTTTTTGTTTTTTGTCAATTACTCTTTTCTATATTCCAGTTCTTAATGTCATATTACGAGATGCAGTTCTATCACAATATTTATTTCCTCCTCATTGAATTTTCAATGCTTTTGGTAATTCAACCCTTTGTGTAAAAGCATCGTTTTACCATTCTTTATAGGCACTCGGTCTAACATAATTACAATGTTTATGCACATCAAGTAATCATTACTGTAATATATATCGACTTGTTTTGTTGCCATCTTTTGTAAATCCACATACTCTTTTCCGGATGTTTCAAACATATAATCGTTTTTTTTAATATAATCAATTGTATGTGATTGTTGCATATATGATTCTTTGCCTATTATTACCGATAGTGATTTACGATTGTTTGTACGTAAAACAACAGTTTTATGATAATGAAATTTTGATTTATTAATTTAGTAATGATGAAGTGATGCCAGAGGAAAAAGTGCGACCAATAAAATTATCTTTCGTAATGTGAGCATGATCCATCAAATGGGAAACGAGATCATCTATCGCAGATGTAAAACAGTGCTACTGCTAGTTGATTTATAGAGATAGAAGACATCGTCTGGTGTGAGAAAGTGTTTGCAACAATAGAGAGAATCAACTTTATTAGAATATAAAAGCGCAATGGATTTTATGTGTAAAATTGAAGAAAGCTTTGATGCAAACGAAAGACGAGAAATTTTACAGTCGATTTCTCCTAAAGTCTAAAACTGAGGGTCACATGCTAAAATAGTATTTATAGACAACATGGCGACTAGTAACATTCCCGTATGTGAAATAGAGGCTTATGAGAAGAAGAAAGGGTGATGCTAACCAAGTGTCTATAATAAAACGTTTAAAACTTCATAAAATTCTGATTTATATTAATGTATATTATATTGCATTAGATTTTTAAATAACGTTGAAATTCAACTCATTATGACATTACTGATTTGGATGTATTTTATAAGCAACAGTCGGAATCTGACTTATGGCTAAAATTTCGTAGCAAATTCATAAACGCAAACATCGTAGTATATTTAAACTGTACTTTTCATTAAATTATAAAACTTTTACCTACCTGATTGCAAGTAGGTTTATAGTTTTTATTATTACTTTGTCAGAAAGACATTGGAAGACTTTCAGATAAGCCGTGTTAACTTACAGAAACAACATATTATTATTTTATGTGATGCTATCCGGCCAATACAGTACTTATAAAACCGTGTGTGTACGTACGCACTGGTGAACTCTAGAGAGCTTTCAAGTGCGCTCCTTTGTATATCCGAAAAATTATCAGTATATGAAAGGCGAATGTGCTGTTATTATTAACTGACTTAAATATTTTGTGTAGAGACAGTCACAATCGCAAAAAAGAGTTATTTTCTTTCTTCTTTTACTACACTAATCACCGATACGTATTTAACATCAGTATTCCCTCTCTTTCTGAGCGTCACGTCGGTCGACTGTCATTACACATCACCAGACAGAGCTGGCTGTTAATACACGGTGCCAGACAAGGTTGGCTCTTATTACGTAGTTCTAGACACAGCTAATTGTCAATACACGATACCAGATAAAGCTGGGGTTCAGTCGAGGGGCGGGAAAGGAATATCTGTTGCGTGCCTGTTAAACATAACTTCCTACGTGTTTTTTAACCCCTATTTATTCTTATCCTCTTTCCTTCCGATCTTAATTCATATAGATGTACTTGAGTCCATGTCTCAGTCTCACACGAGGACCGTAAATGACTATAAATCGACAATGTTTCATACAGAAATATCATGATTAGACAGACATTATCTTCAAACCGTTACGTATGCCTTTTCTCCCAGAATACTGTAAAAATAATTCATTGCATGATTCAAGCTGACAAGAGAGGCATACAAAGTAACCTGGCTCAATTGAGTTTCTAAGGAAGTTTGTGATATGATAAACGTTTTAATGTCCAGCGTATAGCGTGCCCAATAGGCATTCTTTAGGGTTCAGTCTGTTTCGGATGTTATAGCTGTTTTAAATATGGGGTTCAAGATTGCCTAAGATTTAAGTGTTGACGTTTAGAAGATATTTCTAAATAACTTCAATGTAAATAGAAGTTTTCACACCAAAAGATTAATACATCAAGATGAGATTTGAATAAACTGCATTGTTTACTTAAAACACTGTTGCTTTCGCCACAGAAAAAAAATCAAGCAAACAGCATATTAGCAAAATAACGGGTTTTAAAAAGTAAAATGTAATCGTGATATATAACTGATAAAGTGGACAAAACATGATTGCATAGTATTATATATATATATATATATATATATGATATTATATATATATGATATTATATATATATTATATAATATATATGATATATATATATATGATATTATATATATATATGATATTATATATCAAAATTATAATAATTAAAATAGAAAATGAAGTCGACCTCCATCATATAACTAAATGCAAGTATATTTTATTGCGTAATAACAGAGTCGATTGAGATGTTAAGGTTGCGGAACTTGATATAACGAAATGTGGTTTAGAAGTATTATCTCATTAACAATATTAACAAAAGTTAGTTCCTCCTAACTTTTTAAACTGAAATCCTTCTCGTATTCTAGCCATCTTGGAAAAATGATGAAAAGGTACATAATGAGGAAAACGTTTATGGTAAAACGCTCAACCTTCCTTAATGATATATTAACTTGATTGAATTAAGAATGCGATGCTTTCGAGGAAATACGTTTAAAAAATAAATTCTGTATATAGCTTAGCGTTCTCTGAACTTGCTAAATCTTCTTATTTTGTAATAATAAGAAAATATTCCAATATAAGAGTATAATGGTCTTTTTGACATTATATATTCAACTACAACACTATTAATAAGAAAAGCATTCTCTTCTATCCGGCTTCTATTGTAAAGGTTCCTGCAGCTAAAGCAGCGAAATGTGGGTTAAATTGCTATCCCATCCACCTTAATCCCAACTATTTGTTCGTTCTTACCTTTATTGGTTCTTAAACACAGATCTCAACTGTGTTATTGTGGCGAAACTAACCTATGTTATTTCCTCTACGTAGACTATCTCAATCTCAATAAATACAGGAAGACCAAGTCGTAAGGTGTCAGTCGATATCGAGTGAATCAACATAAGTCGTTCGTCGGCTATTTTATTTTATGCTTTGCAATACAAGTGGTTACACTGTTTTGGCGTTCTGCTTGTAAACCTTCAACAAAGCTATACCTGTGGTGAGATCGAATTACGAACTCACAGAGGTTCTTTTGAATGCATTCAAAAGAACTTGCGATGGAAAGCGGCATTAAAATAACCATGTGTTCAGAGAACATCGAAGAGAGGAGAAAGACAGGAACTCGCGAAAACAAACCTTAGAAATATAACAATTAGAAGATGGTGCCCTAAACCTTTTTTCTTTATTTCAAAACTGACAAAAACGATAACTATAAAATAACATGTGTATCTCTGTTAAATGAGAGAACTTCAATGATTTGGTTTGATTTTACTTTACTATAAATGTTTTTATTTGATTCCGTCGCCAGTGTTCTCGCGTGCAAGCAGTTTGACTGCTAATAAACTTGGGTAAGACAGAAATAAGAACACATTTTACAGCATTAAAACTTATTTTGCCAGGATAACACACGTGACGGCATATGAAATTAATAATTCATCTAATAAAGACTATTCAATTAAAAAAAACTGTTAATTTTCCAGGATGGAAAATAGGTTGTTAACCATTAATTAAATGTTTATTTAATCAAGATAGTGTAGCACCGTTTGTAGTAATATTGTATATTTACTAGCAGTGTTATACGATAGCTGTTCTAAAATAACCCCTCTTATTCTTAAACTCGAAAACCAAAATGGTGAAAAGCTACAAAGACCACAAACGCTACCATTAAAACCAGCGATATTTTGTGCTCCAAAATGTTTTTCTACATCGGCATTACCATTCTCAACGTACTTTAGCCAGCGATGAACGATACATCGGCCGTAAAAGTCAGGAGCGCGCTTTGTCACTAATATCTCTACCTTGACTCTGAAATCGACAAAATTATATCTAAACTTCGCTGACATGAACTACATCTGCTTTATTACCGTTCAACATGCGTCTCTCAATGTTGATCGTTTCACTTTGTTTTTCTCCATAAAATAATTCAATAGTGCATCTCGTCTTTTGATGCACGTCCATAACATGTTTTTTTTTTTTTGAGTTTCACATATTTTCTATCTACAACAGAGAAATGTTTTTTCAGATCATAAATGCATTCGAGCGAAATAAAAAAATAAGAGACCTTACTTTTGGAGCGTCTCTCGTATGTTACAATATAACTGTCGATATAATTGTTAAGTGCAATAGTTTACACTTAATGACTGAACAAAGTATAATTTGTGGTCGAGTTTGAGAAGCAGATATTTGATCGCTTACCTTAAGTAATGACGTAATCACGTAAAATCCATCGCATGATATTTTAAAATCAATTGCTGTCGAAATTCAACTAAAGTAAAAACGTATTGTAAGTTCTCAATACTTAAGTACTAGTAAGAACTCTTAATGGAATAGTATAATTAATGATGACCCTCTACAAACGTTTCCCCATTACCTAAGAAAAATAAAATATGGTTTTATGTTAAAAATGTATATACATCTTTTTTTTTACATAGGCATCACCACTATCAAGACAAAGGGACCACTCGAGGATAAGGCTTAAGAGTGTACAGTAGTCAATTGAACAATATAGTAATTGTTAGTAATAAAAATTAGGTACATTTGTTAACTAAGTGGAACGGCTCATCAAGTACTTGTTTACGTTGGACCTGAAGACAATCTGATTGTAGTCATCTGGAAAGCAGGGCATCAGAAGACAGTTTCACAGGCTTACAGTTCTATGAAAGAAGCTTTTTTCATGGACTCTACGTTTAGGTTTAGGCACAGGTAATCTATCATCAATACATCATAATTATGAGTATAGATTACAGTTTGTCACTATGAAAATAACAGCAATATAAGATGCATTTAAAATATACAATTTTATAAAGTACAGTAAATGGAGAGTAGATAACGCAATGGATGTGTACTCGGTAGCTCAAGTAACTCTTGCTTCTCCTTTTTTGTCCATCAGTCCTCAGTCCTCATTCAACTGAGTGATTTTTCTGATAAAGGGTGAAGAAAAAGCTGCTTTCCAGGTCAGCAGTACTTTGTGAACAGTAGTCTGAGATGTCGGAAAATTTTCTGTCTCTATGTCTCTCCTTGTGGCCATGCCACTAGTAAGGGTGATGGAGGTAAACGTTTCGTCTGGGCTGACGTTATCCGCCTGATAGTCAAGGACCCGAACCTTGGATTAACCACTTAGGAGGCTGTCTATCAGCAGGTGCAAAGTACTGGGGCCACTGTATTACCATTTATTGAATGGATTCTGGACCATGCATTAGTATCTGGTGGGGCCTCTCGATCCCATTCAAGTGGGTAACTGTTACGGCTTTACATTATCATCTTTTATATAAAAAAATCCTGTCCTTTTCTCTCTTACTTTCCCACTTTATCCTGCTCTAACCAATATGCCGACCTGTTCCACAAATCCCAAAACATCAACATGAAGTCTCTCCAGAAAAAAAAAACTCGAATAAACCTAGAACCCGATCCACCAACGTAAACCCCTACTACCATGTCTCCTTCTCTAACATCAGGGGTCTGAAACCCAATTACAGAAGACGACACCGGACATATTCTTTCCAAGGGAAACTGGAATAGGGCCGACCACTTCCCTAGATGAGTTCATAATTAACGAATACTCTAACTTAACATCTAAATCTGACCCCCAAGATCGCCATGGGCATGGAGTATGTGCCTACATTAAAGATGACTTCCCGTGTGGCAAGGACATATTTAGAGAAGATCCTAATTTACCCTATATGTGATTCCAGGTTGCACTGGCTTACACCACTGCATTTATATTTGGCCTCTATCGCCTCCACAACAGAAGAGTTACTATCTTTTAGAGTATATCTGAGAAAATATACCACATCCTGTCTTCACATCTCTCGGCTAATATTCACATTTGTGGTGACTTCAACGCCCATAACGTGGAATGGCTGACCCACCCTAATAAGAGAGACGATGAGGGCAGGGGCGGTCATGATTTTTTCCATTGCTTATGACCTCACTCAGATTGTTCGCGAACCCACTCGTGTGCCCGATACTACGGGTCAGTATGCAAGCCTTCTAGACCTTTTTCTCTCAACTTCCCCTGAGCTATGTTCATGTTCCGTTCTTTCTCCTCTAGGATCCTCCGACCACTCCTTCGTATCAGTTAAGATAAAAATGAAATGTAATAAGCCCCCAGACGTACCCCTGAACCGTACTGTATATCGATACTGTATGGCTTACTGGGATAGCTTCCGTACATTCATATCTGATCTACCTCTGCATTCCATTTGTAAAAAGAATATGTCCTCTATGATATCAGGCCTGACCGAATGGTTAATTTTAGACATGGACTGATTCATACCATCTAAAAGATTCAAACAAAAACCTACCAGCCAGCCATGGTTCTCCCCAGAATGTGCTGCTGCCATCGCGCACAGAAATCACTTTTTCCATAGCTACCAACGTAATAGATGCACTGCGACTAAAGCTGCTTTCAGGAACGCCAGCAACCATTGTAAAAGAGTAATAAAACTGCAAGAGAGCTATATATTAAATCCAAAGTAGATTTTCAGCGGCTTGGTTCCCAGGAGTTTTGACAAATAACAAATAGGATCCTGAACAGAAGTGTACGTTCTATCCCAACCATTATTAATTGACCAGAGATCATCTCGTCAGCATCAGACAAGGCCAGACTATTTGCCAAGAACTTTGCAGCTAATTCTACCCTATGCGACGAAGGCCATCAACTCCCCATATTTCCTATAACACAGAACACGCTAGGTAACATACAAATATCTGTGTATGAGGTCGCCAAACTAATCAAGAACCTTGATTCCAGTAAAGCAACTGGCGCTGATGGCATCCTAATTATAGTGTAAAAAAAGCTTCAACCAGAACTTGATCCCATACTTACGAAACTGTTTAAGCGTTGCCTTAAGGAGGAGTGCTTTCCAACACCCTGGAAAACCTCATCAGTAAGCCCTGTATTTAAGAATTCAGGTGATAAATCATCTCCCTCTCAGTATAGACCAATAAGTCTCCTGTGTGTCATGAGTAAGTTGCTGGAATCCATATTAAATAGATAAATAGTCAATGCCCTTTTCTCTTCCCTGCAACCTCTCTTCCACAAAAGAGACGTTGCGAGCCTATCTTTGTTTTATCGTTATTTCCATGGCAGGCGCTCGTTTGAGCTACAATATCTGGTCCCTCCTCGCCAATCGTCTAGCTGAAACCACTGTCAAAAATTTTCCCCACTCTTTACCTGTGCCTAAATCAAAACGTAGATTCCATGAGCAAAGCTTCTTTCTTAGAACTGCACGCCTGACTACAACCTGGATGTCTTTACATCCAACGTAAGCAAATTCCTGATGAACCGGCCCCTCGAATAGTATTAAATCTCAACACTAACGTACTGTACATGCAATAACCCTCATACTTGAGTGGCTTACGGGCCTTGATAAGTGGTGACCACCTTGTAAAAAATATATTAGACAAACATTATCAGCTATTAATTAAAAATTAATGTATTTAGTCCATCACGAAAGAACAAACACATCGTTTTTATTGTAGCCTACTTTACTTCGTGCTTACCTTATAAAAATTAATGATATGACACTATGTGACATACTAATATCTGTGCATGATTTTGTCAAGCTTACCAAAAATCTTGATTTCAGGAAAGCAACTGGCTCCGACGGCATTCCAATTATAGCTTTTACCGGAAGTAGCTTCCATACTAACAAAGCTGTTTATACTTCATCCGTTTGCCCAGCATTAATTAATTCCGCAGATCGGCACTCTGCCTATCAGTACAGACCAATCAGTCTCCTGAGTGTCATGAGTGTGTTGCTGGAATTTGTGATAATTAGAGAAGTTGTCAACCACCTTAGGAAAAGTAACTTACTCATTGACATACAATGTTTTCTGTTCTGCGAGATCCACAGATGATGTGCTTACTATAATATAAAGAAGGATCAGTGACTCGCGAGTGAAATCCCTGAGAATTCTTGTTTCTAGAGCAAGAGTTCATGACATATCAAAAGCTTTTTATATGGAATGACATAAATGTCTTCTTCACAAAATTGCAAGCTATGGACTATGCTCTCAATTTTTAAATCCTTACTCTCTGATACGCTTATAAAGTAGTCGTCGATGGGCAGAAATTAGAAGCTAATAGTATCAACGCTGACGTTCCTAGGGTTCTATCCTTTCCTTATCTCATCAATGGTCTCCAAATCACATTCTTAGAACATCAGTAGAAATCTATGCAGACGATACCAGAATCTATGGTAACGATTCAAAGGCCGACAATGGCTAAGAACCTTCTGATTCTCTTCTTTCTGATCTTAAGCACGTAGTAAAATGTGTAAAACGGTGTCTGGTTAATTTTAATGCAGATAGTCCCAAGTTTCTCTCTTTTTATCATAATCAATCTTACCCCTATCAGGCCCCAACTAAAATGAATGACTTGCGGAAGCATGATGTCTTGATAAGCTTCTAGGACTGAACTTCATTCCGGATTTGGAATGGAACACATATATCATATCTGTTGCCAATATTGCTGGAAAAATGGTTGGATTACATTACATACTCAGTATATGTTTCATTACTGATGGAATCCTTAATCTGTATTATAGCAAAGTATGCCCAAAATGGAGTACTCTCGCCAAAGGTGTAAAGGAACTGTACGGCGCGTCCTATTTTGTCTTTCTAGTTCAAATTAAGGTTCGAAAGCAAGTGGATGATGCCCTTTTCTCTTCCCTGGAATCTCTTTCCCACAGAAGAGATGTTGCGAGCCTGTTTCCGCTCTGTCTCTATTTTTATGGCAAGTTCTTATCTGAGCTCCAATATATGGTCTTCCCTTTGATAATTTTCACAAAATAAAAATGACTATATACAACAATTTTCCCTAGTGTCTATCTATGCCTAATCTGAACGCAGATTCCATGGGCAGTGATTCTCTCCTAGATCTGCCTGTGGAAAACTGTTCCACTGGCCTGCTTTCAATGGTAGCCTTCAAGTCCAATATAAACATTCTTGCTGAACAGTCACTTTAAATAATACAAATCCGACCCACTTTACACCATTAACGGTTACTACACTGCCACCTAACATTCCTTAAACTTTATTCTCGTATGCCATTCGGGTCTTGATAAGTGATGACTGCCTTGAAAAAAACATTCCAGCCAGTAAATACAATTGGACAGAGTTAATATATTTATATTATAAATAGTTTACTTTAGTTCATGTCAGCTTAACAATTCAGGAGGTTATGAAAATCCAACCAAAGGTTGCAACCGTCGACTCGGAGTGGTTTTAATTGTAGACAATAGATATTCTATTTGTCAATATTAAAGCTGTTTTTGTTTAAATTTTTATATCTTAAAAGTTATTTAAACGTAGATTTAAACTAAAGTATATTTCATCCATTTAAATACTTCAATTCAATCAACTCGATTGATCGCTTGCTCTTGTTAGGGACCTACCCAATGCGCCGTTTCTCCCATCAGTGATTACAATACATTGTAGTTTACATTGAACTGAAGAGAACCTTCTGTTTATTTTATAAAAATATTTTACATATAATGACACAAATAACATAATAATATATATATATATATATAATTATTTTTTAGTATAATAATGAAATACCTACAGACACTAGTGTTTCATCCTTTCGGGAATCTTCAGTGCAGGGTGTCACGATAACACCAGTCGAACGATTCGAATCCCGCAACACGAGACACCTCTGGCTCGATTAGCAAAAACCGCATCAATTCGGCTACCATTAACCGCGTGAAATAATTTTGGATTAAAACATTTTATTTTTAAATGTTCATTTACGTCAGTCAGACAGTGATCTAATCGTTATACGATGATTTATGCATAAGAGTTAAATTGACCGACTTTAATTCAACTGAAAGTGCTCAACGATAAGAAACGAATTTCTTAAAGGGGCTGTCATATATATATATATATATATATATATATATATATATAACTACTGTTGATTTTCTATGCCTGGTCTTACTAATTATGCTGTGATAATAGACTGACTTAATATTTATATGTAAAAACCAAGTATCATTGTGCTATTGGTCTTTAAACTGAAACATTTCTTTCGAAAGTCCCCCCCCTGTCACACCATCCATTTTATATGTCGAGCCTTTCGGCTTGTGGTAATAAAATAAAACTTATCAAATGTAATTGTAATGTTGGGCTGTGTAAGCCATTCAAAATTACATGTTCCTTCTTTAATCGGATTATTTTGATTATCTATTATACTTATATACGTATCGAAATCATTCCGATACAAAACCTATCTAAGAGCGATGCCAGATGCATAAACTACCTTCCTGTGAAATTTCATAAAAATCGGTTGAGCCGTTTTCGAGATCATGTGGAACGAACTCTCTCTTACACACACACATCCACACACATCCGCACTCATAAAATTCCTTTTATTTAATAGTATCTATATAATAGCGTATGTTTGCTAGTATATATATATATATATATATATATATATATATATATATATATATATATATATATATATATACATTCAATTTTAACCCGGTAGCAGCACCCTTTCCGGGAAAAAAAAACGATTTAAAAGTTTTCTACATATCTGAATAGCCTATATACCAAATTTAAAGTCTGTATATCAATAATTCGTTGAGTATATATGTTCGGTATTGTCCTCACACACGCATTATCACTTTTCTCAATATATAGATAGATTATTAAACTGATGGAAAATACAGGGTGGTCGCTAGGAAAGTGAGAAATTTGTCAAACAACGATTTAATTTTACAAAGAATAATTTTTAAAAAGGTTTCCAAAGATAAAAGTTATATTATACTCATAGATACTCAAAATGTCGTCCGTACACATCATTGCAGCGTCTTAGCCTAGAAAAGAAACAAAAGAACCAATCAAAAAATAGCGATCATGCATTTTATTCATGATCTAACCTGACCTTAAAATTTCTTCTTTTCTAGCGATCCCCCTGTAGTTAGTTGAGCTCTGCATTTGAACAAAAACGTAGGTTCTTTAGTTTATTTTATTACATTATAAAATACATTAAACTATTTAACATAAAAAGTAGATAATAAAATAATAGTTGATCGTCATTAAATTATACATTTTTAAAAGCAGAAATTGACATTACTTAAAAAGGATTAATAAAAGTCATGTTGAAAATTTATCATTTGATGCTTTAATCAGCAGTGTGTTTTACGTATTTATTTTAATGGCCATTGCAAAAATATGGAGTAAAGTTAAAAAAATAAAATATTTAATAAATACGTTTCTATTATACTAAGTTAGTTTTTCCTTATTAATCTTTTAATCGGCTTAGAGTATTTTGTATATGTGAAAAATACGTGCTCAAGAGAAACAAGAAATTATAACCGGATAATGATATTGTAGAAACGAAGTTAGAGACCTTGAAGGGTATATCATATATTTTAATAAGGAAAAATCAGGATAAACCTCACCCCTTATCGATTGATGAGTTTGCTTATATAAAACATGCATAGTTATCGATGAGGCTAATCTTTGTTAGATCAAAGGATCAATATCGGAAATAGAATTGAAAATAAATTTTATACGATGGAAATCGGTGAACAGTTAGTGAGAATATTGGAAAAAAAGAAGATTTAAAAAGCACATTTGACGTAACTTAAACAAACAATGTACGTGTGTAATATATATATATATATATATATATCGGTGTGTGTAGTGTGTGTGTATGTGTGTTCGGCGTGTGTATATGTGTGTGCTCGAGTAAGATGAGAAACCACATGCTACCATTATCAGGCATTAATTTAAGCGGGGCGTATACTCAGTTGGTAGACTGCTTGTCTCGCATGCAAGAGTCTCGGGTTTCGAATCCTGACGTCGGATGTGGATAATGAGGGCGAAACTCGAGTCTTCCGGTTCGTTGACTGTCATGGCTCTTGTGGCTGTGACGTTGTTTGGCTGTGAAATTTATATATATATATATATATATATATATATATATATATATATATATATATATATATATATGCTTTTTAGAATGTTAGAGATTGTATATAATAAATTCCATAGCCAAACAACGTCGCAGCCCACAAGAGCCATGACAGTCAAAGAACCGGATCTTTGACTGTCATGGCTCTTTTGGGTTGCGACGTTGTTTGGCTGTGGAATTTATTATATATATATATATATATATATATATATATATATATATATTCTAGTGTTGTGACGATTTTTTGAATTCAGAATCGAGAAAATATTGTAACTTTTAAGGTATCGGAATCAGTATCGGAATCGGAAAACAGTGGCGACTTTCCAATGCAAAAAACGGTTCTTGTATTGTATAATTGGGTGGATCATATAGGAGAGAGACGGGGTACATATATATTGATGAGGGGGAGGAGAAGAGAGAGACATTTATACTTATTACGATTCTGTAATGTTTCTTCTTAACACATATAGTAAGGAGAGACGGTGATCATTTTTTTTTAACACAGGAGGGGGACAGTCATTACTTAGATGGTGAGGCACATAACTTTCGATAGAAAGGGGGACATATTACTTGGATGGGATATTCAAAGTTCATTAAATATGATTACACATTACCTTTGTTGTAGTAAGACGACACGCAGTTACGGCAGTTACAAAAATATGTTCTTTTATTCCATTTGACCGGTCGAAATGATGATCACATCCAGGAATTCAAAGTTGTTTCTACATGTTTAACACTTTCTTCCTGGCTTCCAAAGGGACCCTCCTTTAACCATGTCAGCTCTGTCTCGATCCGACTAGACTCTCGACTCTGTGTCTCCTAATCTGCTAAAACTAGCTCCTATATTGAGTTCATTTCTGCCATGACGTCATATGTGTGTCTGTAAATGTGATCGACCCACGTGGCCTAAACACGCGTTGTTCGCACATGTTTCCAAACCATTTCCGCAGACAAAGAATTCTCACTCCTATTTTTCCTAACCTGACCGAATGGTTAATTGTAGGCATAGACAGATTCATACCATAAAAATTCCAAGGAAAACCTAACAGCCAACTATGGTTCTCCTCAGAATGTGCTCCTGCCATCCTGCACAGAAATCACCTTTTCCATAGCTACCAACATAATAGATGTACTGAGACTAAAGTTGCTTTCATGAATGCCAGCAACCACTGTAAAAGAGTAATAAAAAATGTAAGAGAGCTATATGCTCACTCCGTGAAATCCAAAGTAGCTGAGCAGCGGGTTGGTTCCCACCAGTTTGGCAAATAGAAAACAGGATCCTGAACAGAAGTGTACGTTCTATCCCAACCATCATCAATGGACCTGAGGTCATCTCGTCAGCATCAGACGAGGAAGACTATTTGCCAAGAACTTTGTATTTAATTCTACTCTATGCGACAAAGGCCATAAACTCCCCATATTTCCCCCTATAACAGACAACACGTTATGCAACATACAAATATCTGTGCATGAGGTCGCCAAGCTAATCAAGAACCTTGCTTCCTGTAAAGCAACTGGCCCTGACGGCATTCCAGTTATAGTGCTGAAAAACTCTAACCCGAACTTGCTCCCATACTTACAAAACTGTTTAAGCGTTGCCTTAAGGAGAAGTGCTTTCCAACACCCTTGAAAACCTCATCAGTATGCCCTGTATTTAAGAATTAATGTTAAAAGTCATTTCCCTCTCAGTACAGACCAATAAGTCTCCAATGTGCCACGAGTAAGTTGTTGGAATCGATATTAAATAAAGAAGTAGTCGGCCACCTCAGCAGAAACAATATTCTTAGGGACATGCAATATGGTTTCCGTTCTGCAAGATCTATCGTAGATCTGCTAACGGTTATATCTCATAGGATTAGCAAATCTCTTGACAAACGCTTTCTTTCAAGGGCAATTGCTCTTGGGGTATTGAAGGCCTTCTATAAGGTACGACATAAGGGCCTACTTCACAAGATTTCCAGCTACGGTATTACTGGAAATGTTGTCTCAATCATTAAGTCATTTCTCTCCGAGAGGTTTATAAGAGTAGTTGTTGATGGGCAGAAATCAGAAGCCACAGTATTAATGCTGGTATCCCTCAGGGATCCATCCTGGGCCCAACTCTCTTCCTGATCTACATCAATGATCTGTCTAAGCACATACTTAAATCATTCGTTGACATCTATGCTGATGACACGACCATCCATGGCAACACGTCAAAGGCCGTAAATGACAAAGTTCTCTCTGATTCTCTCTCCTCTGATCTCGAGCACGTGGTACAGTGGAGGAAGAGGCGGCTGGTCACTTTTAATGCATCCAAAACTAAGCTTCTATCTTTACATCAACGCTCTTATCCCAAGCTGGCATAAATTTAAATGGATGGCTCTCGTCTTGGAGGAGTCCCATGTTTTGACAAGCTTCTGGGTTTGACCTTTACTCCTGATATCAAATAGAACACGTACATCAGGTCTGTTGCCAGGGACGCTGGGAAAATGGTGGGATCGTTCTACCGCTCCGGAAGATATCTCACTACTGATGCAATTCTCTATCTGTATAAAAGCCAAGTACGTCCATGGATGGAGTACTGCTGATATATCTGGGCAGGAGCTGCTAAAAACAGCCTATCCTGCCTTGACAGAGTACAAAATAGACTTCGCGGTTTAATGGGGGATGCCCTTTTTTCTTCTGTGCAACCTCTCTCCCACAGAAGAGACCTTGCGAGCCTGTCTTTTGTTTATCGTTATTTCCATGGCAGGTGCTTGTCTGAGCTCCAATCTTTCACGAGAAACACCCGTCTGGCGTAAACTACTGTCAATAATTTTTCCCACTCTTTATCTGTTCCTAAATCCAAACGTATATTCCATGAGCAAACCTTCTTTCTTAGAACTGCACGCCAGTAAAACTCTCTGCCGCTTGCCTGTTTCCCACCTGACTACAACTTGGATGTCTTCAAGTCCAACATAAACAAACTTCTGATAACCCCTCATTAAGTAAGACACGCTATCAAATCTCTAACACTAATGATTACTACAATACTATCAATTGATTACCGTACACGCAATAACCCTTATCCCTGAGTGTCCTTCGGGCCTTGATAAATGGTGACCCCATGTAAAAAAAAATATATAATCATATCACTGTAAAATGTTGTTTTGTTTGTTGTATCCATATCTCATTGTTAAAGCCACTTTATAGTTTTCACAATATTTTATTATATCCTAGATGATTTTCAAGAATAACTATGTATTATTCCGAAATATATTATTATAATATGCAAATACTCCCATCGGACAGTGGTATTAAATTCTTCAAAAGTTGCGTCTCTTTGACTATGATATTCACGTTTGCATTTATAGCTATATTTCCAACCTATATTTTATTTGATGTCTTTTTATACAACTCTTGGGCATTCGCAGCATCCATAATAAATGAAGCTTCATCCTCACACAAAAAGTTACATTTGGTTAGTAATCTATAAACAACAATGATACTGTAATTCTATCGCACCAACATCTGTGGTATTTAAGAATTCTATACGTTTAAGATTTCGATTATATTCTTAATAGGTTCCTAGCATCAGAATGCCATGTAATTTCTTTTATTAAAACATTAATTTTTGCATTAGATCAAAGCGAACAATTTTATGTGATCAACCTTTAATGAATAAATATTGTGAGAAATATGACAAGGATCAAATCCAGTGATTTTTGATTAAACGATGGCACGCATAAATAGCTACTATTTTTATAAAATTTGCCAATCCTTATTTTTATGTGTGACTTGCCCTATAATATCGACATATTTGACCACAAACAGGGCATATTGTAATTTTGACATAAGGGAAATGTGGAGATTTGAGCAGCGAATTTCTGTTTTCGGTATATTTAGGATTCCGCCCAATCGGGAAAGTTGTAAAAAGGCAGGTAATTCCAAAATGTAGAAATAAACGTTTACAGTAGAAAGCTTTCCAGTATCTAGGGACATCTACAATAAACACGTGGGATTTTGTTGCTTGTTAAGTTAGTCACGGGATATTCTATTAAAGGATTAGTAATGCATGTATAGGTAAATAAACTTGAGCTTCTTCGATGAAGCGGAACCTACTAGAGTTTACATTAAAATAAAGAAGTAATATGTTAACATATTTTTATCATTTGAAAATAATGAAATGAGAGACTAATACAGTGTTTACAATAAAATAAACGAGTAATATTTAAAACATTTTTAGCGTATAAAATAATAAATGCGAGACTAATACTGTGTTTACATTAATAATCTTTCAAAAGTTTTTCGTCGTACGAATGTAAGAAAATATAGACTAACTAGCATGCGTGCCCGGCGTTGCCCCGGTTGTTGCGAGATGTATGTTGAGCAAAAAAAAAGTGGTCAATTTTCTTAACATTGACCCCTATTAGGACCCCTTAAAATTTATTGTTTTGGGCTCAAATCAAGTTATTAAGTTAGATCCATGTTTAATGAACCTATATATATATATAACATTTCAAGTGTTTAGATCCAAAATTGTCGGAGGAGTTTGGTAGAGTCTCCAAAGGTTAAATCGTTGAACTTTGCCCCCTTAATCGCCAAATTTCTGGCCGAAAACCGATCACATCGATTTTCCCAAATCTCAGTACCCTGTATATCAAATTTCGAGTCTGTAGACTTAATATTGACGGAGTTAATGCATAGGGAAATGTATACACACAGATACACAGATACACAGACAGACAGAAACTTTCACTTTTATAGATATGGAGACTATAGATTGGAGCGTAGACGAGCATTTGCCATGAAAATAACGATAAAGCAGGGACACGCCCGCAAAGTTTATTCGGTGAGAAAAAGGTGGCAGGGAAGGGAAAAGCGCATACGCCACGAGCTACGAAGTCAATTCTGAACTGTCGAAGCAGGATAAGTCCTTTCTAGCAGCTCCTGCCCAGATGTGGTAACAGTACTTCATCCTTGGATGTACCTGGATCTTATATAGAAAGAGAATTGTATTAGCAGTAAGATATCTACGTGTCTCACCATTTTTCCAGCGACCTTCGCAACAGACTTATGTACGTTTTCCATTTAAGATCAGAAGTAAAGATCAAGCCCAGAAGCGCGTCAAAACGTGGAGCCTCCCCAAAACAAAGGCCATTTATTTCAATTGATGCCAGATGGATATCAGAGCGTTGATGCTGTAAAGATAAAAGCTTGATTTTAGATACATTAAAAGTAACCTGCCGCTTTTTTCCCAATGTTTTACGTGCATAAGATGAGAGGAAAGATATTCAGAGAGAACTTATTAGTTTGTTGTCATGGATAGTAATGTCAGCATAAATGTCTATGAATGATCTTAGGACGTGATCTAGAAAATCATTGATGTAGACCAGGAAGGGAGTTGCCACAGGATGGACTCCTGAGGGACTCCGGCATTGATATTGTGAGCTTCGGATTTCTGTCCATCAACCACTATTCTCATGAACCTATCAGAGAGAAAGGATTTCATAATTGAGAATACATTTCTAGTTATACCGTAGTTGGAGATCTTGTGAAATAGACATTTATGCCATACTATATCAAAGGCAGTCTTTTTCTTCTCCCTTTGTCAGAAAAATTAAAAATGAGGATCGATGGACAAATTAGGAGAAGCGAACGGGATCTGCCGATAATGCATCCACACTGCATTGTTTACTCGCCATCCTCATCCTCATCATCCTCATCATCATCATCATCATCATCATCATCATCATCATCATCATCATCATCATCATCATCATCATCATCATCATAATAATAATAATAATAATAATAACATTAATAATAATAACATTAATAATAATAATAATAACAATAACAATAATAATAACAATAATAACAATAATAATAATAATAATAACAATAACAATAATAATAATAATAATAACAATAACAATAATAATAATAACAAAAATAATAATAATAACAACAACAATAATAATAATAATAATAATAATAATAATAATAATAATAATAATAATATGTATTAATTCAATTTTAATTCAATTCAATTGACGTGTTTAAGGGAAATAGAATTGTCGGACCTATTTATGCTATGTTTAAAATCAACTTTCTAGATTAAATAAGTACACCCATGGAAGAGACAATAAATTATTAAATAAAACAATCAAAGTAAAAATATGAATTAAAAATTAAAAAGAAAATATCGCAAATAAACAACTTATTTGCTAAAAGCTTCTGTCTTCATTGCAAACTATAAAGGATATGTTGGAGATTGGTTTATATTGGAGGAGATGATATATTAAAACGTGCCATGTGTTATCTAGTGGATGTAAGATAGTGTTCTTTTAACAGACAGATAATAAACGTATAAATCGTATGTATGTTGTTCCGTTATATATTTCATCGTAAGAATATAATGAACGATCAAGACTAAAATAGCATTTATCATTTACAAACATTTCATCGTGCGAAAATAATGGCGCGCAAGACTGAAGTTGTGTTTGCATTAAAATAGACAAATAGTATGAAAAAAAATTCAATCATTCGAAAATATTGAAATTGCGAGACTCAAACTTTGTTTACATAAAAGTAATGTTTTAATACGTTTTGCAACTTAAACAACAAAAAGGAAACTGAACTTAAAAAACACAAGTTATAATTTGTTTGAAATGTATTCATGTTATCAATCTTTGATATTCCGTATATTTTATTTATGTTAAAAAATATTTTGGTTATATTTGTCTGTTTTCTGCCTATCTTATATAATCTAAATACTGTTTATTCTGTTAGAAATATTGGTGTCACTCCGACTATTAAAATTGGTAAACGGTTATAGACTCGACATAAATATTACAATATTTTATGAAACAGGAACTAGGCTTATTGTCTTGCTTTGTTTCGTTCTGTCCTGATTGATTTTACTAATTCTTTTGGAATCGCGCGATCAACAGGATACGCACGTGAAGTATATCAGAAGCTTTAGGGCAAATGGCGTCATGGACATCATAAAAAGGAATTCAGAGTCGTTATTTTGCTATAATCACTTCATCACAACTTGATCTTAATTTTATTGGATTTTGCGTAAATCACTATTGGCATGTCGGGTATGCCCTAAGAAAGATTATAAGATTACTACTACTACTACTACTACTACTACTACTACTACTACTACTACTACTACTACTAATAATAATAAATAATAATAATAAATAATAATAATAATAATAATAATAATAATAAAAATAATAATGAAGAAAATCAAGATAAGACCTATAATAGTAGTAGCTCTAGGAATAATTCCGAAAAGCTTTGAAAAAAGAATGGGAGAAATTGGAATCAGAGGAATGGCTGGAAAGATACAGCGGATAACAATCCTGAAAACAGCTGAAATATCAAGGAAACTCCTTGAATGCTGAGACTAATACACACGAGCTACATGACCGGGCCAAACAAACTGCTACCCAGTCAAAACATGAAGAATATTACATAGAACCATGAATATTAAAGCTGCATATCTATGTTCCCCTCTCCCCTCCCTTCCCATTGTCCTATCATTACTCCATCCAAAAGAGTCAAACCAAATAGCCGAGAAAAGTCAAGTATTATCGAAAGACCGAGGAGAGAGCACTTACTAGACCTCCGCTGAACAAGTGCCAAGAGAAAAATGGCCTTGAGGAGGCTTGTTGCCATTCAAATGCCAGTGGAGACTAACAGCCGTTGCCAGCAAGAGATCAATAGTAAGCGGTTGTTGCGATAATGCACATTCATTTGCTAATGTTAACGGAAGAGATGGAGAGTACTGGAAATATGGGGAAACTTGGTGTCACTCAGCTTCCAGGGAACACCCCAGGTTGTTTTCAAGGACAGATCTTTGATAGCTTGTGTGAAAGCTCCTTGTTACCCAATAATAATAAAGAAAAAGAAAAGTAAAAAAAGTTTTCAAGACAAAGAAAAAAAAAAAAAAAATTAGTTAATAATAATCCAATACAAACTATGTTAGAAGGGGGATGTCCTAATACAGAATTTTTTACAATTGTAGGAAAATGAAAGAGAAAGAAATGAGATAATAATACAATTTATGCAAGTAGTTACACTTAGTTCTAAACAGAGCACATAATAAAAGCGATGATAAAAACAGATAACAGGCCAATGATATTTTTCTACTTCTAAATTGTATTTTAAGATATTGAGAAGGATTAAAGGTTTAATATCAAACAAGACACATTTATACAAAATGTTATATTTTTCCTTCCACCTATATTTTTAGGACAACTTACATTTGTGGATTTTCTTTTCCGTCCGTCAGAAACATATAAATATAAAGAAAATGATTGCTGCGTGTTTTTTTGTAATAAAAAGAAGAATGATGAGTATCATGTGACAACAAGCCGAAGAAATTGAAAGTTTATATGCTATGAGAGGGAATAATATATCCACCCTCGTTTCACATTAGTCTGAGAGGGTTTTTTTTTAGTAAAGAAAGGGAACGGACAAATCAGAAAAGGGAAAACAAGAAGTGCGGTAAAATGGAGACAAAAAGGAAAAGAGAGATCAAATATGATGTATTTGTCCAAATATCTTTTTGTGATCATCAGCAGCATAGCGTTTTACTTCATCATAATTAAATAATTTCTCTCTGATAGGTCCATAAGAGTAGTGGTTGATGGACAAAAATCAGAGGCCTGCAGTATTAATGCTGAGGTCCCTCAAGGGTCCATCCTGGGCCCAACTCTCTTCCTAATCTACATCAATGATCTCCCTAAACGCATACTTAAATCATTCGTTGACATCTATTCTGATGACAGGACCATCTACAGCAACACATTAACGGTTGTAAATGACAAAGCTCTCTCTGATTCTCTCTCCTCTGATCTCGAACGAGTGGTTCAGTGAGGGAATAGGTGGCTGGTTACCTTTAATGCATTCTAAAACCAAACTCCTATCTTTACATCATCAATGCTCTGATCCTCATCTGGCATCAATTGAAATGGATGGCTCTCGTCTAGGAGACGCCCCATGTTTTGACAAGCTTCTTGTCTTGACCTTCACTCCTGATCTGAAATGAAACACGTATATCAGGTCTGTTGCCAAGGTCGGTGGAAAGATGGTGGGATCCTTCTACCGCTCCAGAAGATATCTCACTAATGATGCAATTCTCTATCTATATACAAGCCAAGTACGCCCAAGGATGGAATAATGCTGCCACATCTGGGCAGGAGCTGCTAAAAACAGCCTATCCTGCCTTGACAGAGTACAAAATAGACTTCGTGTCTTAGTGTGGGGATGTCATTTTCTCTTTCCTGCAACCTCTATCCAACAGAAGAGACATTGCAAGCCTATCTATGTTTTATCGTTATTTCCATGACAGGTGCTTGTCTGAACTCCAATCTCTTGTCCCCCCTCGCTAATCTTTTTACAAAAATCACCTGTCTAGCTGAATCCACTGTCAAAAACTTTCCCACTCTTTATCTATGCCTAAATAAAAGCGTAGATTCCATGAACAAAGCTTCTTTCTTAAAACTGCACGCCTGTGGAACTCTGTTCCGTCTGTCTGCTTCCCTCCTGACTACAACTTGAATGTCTTCAAGTCCAACGTAAACAAATTCCTGATGAACCGCCCCCTTAAGTAGACACTCTAAAATATCCACACTAACGTACTGTACTTACAATAACCCTTATCCATGAGTGGCTTCCGGGCCTTTATAAGTGGTGACCACCTTGTAAAAAAATATCCAGATTCATCGGCGGCAGTATCTGTGGCATCTTTCATGACCACGAAGGAGCATACCTCGTTTAAACATAAGTCGGTGAGGTTGCGTACGATAGTCTGCACGTCAGTGCCGCAGAAACATCGAGTGTGTAGCGTTAATTGCGTATGTTGTCTTGTGTTTTGGAATCTTCATTCTGGGTCGTTTGAGTGTAACCCACTTTTTTCGGAAAAGTTCAGATTCTGACATATTTCAGTGCCGGAAGACCCTTATTGTTGTTGTATTTGACTGTCTCATTATTCTAACGCAGATGTAAGAACATTGGTGTTGTTCGGTCCAGGCTCTTGCGATATGGTAGTCGCTGCCACACCTATTGATTCTATGACAGCAGCTTACTGCGGGAGTATAAAGCAATAATATAATAATGCTATAAACATACGGAAGTCATTGCAAAAAACCTGTAAATAAGGTTTCGGGTTTACAAGAGAAACCGTATGCCGCAATCGGGTATATGAACCGCATAAATAACAGTCTACTAAAATGTGAAAATAGTCGAATGCATATATATATATATATATATATATATATATATATATATATATATATATATATATATATATACTAGCTGTTCAGCCCGTCTTTGCTTTATGTGCATATATATATATATACATATATAAATAAATATATATATATATATATCTATATATATATGAACAAATGATTAATAACACATGTTAAAAACATCTTGAAAAAGAGTTAAAAACATATTTAATTTTAAAAAGGAAGCACAAGATAAGTGGATAGTCCTTAATCTGCGGAGTTTCGAAGAAATATTCTCCTTCTCATCAGAGAGCAGGATTTAGCAAAATGCGGGATCGGGTTTTGCATGTAAAAGTATTTAATGAAACCACAAGTAAGTCACAGATCTTACTTGGTTAAAAAAAGGGTGAGGTAAGGGGAATAGGAGGTAAAAGAAAAAATAAAGCTCTATTTCTTTTTCGGTTTTATTGAGCTTTTACGTCTGGTTGAGATTACTTTACTTGTAAATATTAACTCTTTAATATTTATAATATGTTTTAAGCTTACCATTTTGATTACCTTGGTAAACTTTTTTTTTTCTTATATATATATATATATATATATATATATATATATATATAAGTTTGTGTGCATATGTGTATATATATATATATATATAATAAAGAGTTTGACTCATGTCCAGGTAACCTATATCTAAAATTTCAAGTGTTTAGACCGAAAATTTGCGGGCGAGTTTTGTGGAGTTTACAAAGGTCAACTCGTTCAAATTTGACCTCTTGGCAGCAAATTTTTCGCCCCCAAAATTGATTAAAAAGCTTGGTGCATGTATTAATACCCTTTATGTACACTTTCAAATGTTTAGACTCAAAATTAGCTGAATAGTTTGCTAGAACTCGCAAAAGTCAGACCTTTTGAACTTTGACCCCTTGGTAGCCACATTTTTTGGCAAAATTCAACGAAAAAGAGCTTGCTCTTTGTCTGAATACACTTTATGTAAAATTTCTAATGTTCAGAATAAAAATTTGCTAAGAGGCTAAATTCTTTTGAACTTTGAACCCAATTTTGACACCTTAACATTTATTGTTTCGAGCTAAATCAAATAAAAAAAAATTATCCATGTCCAAGTAACCAACATCTAAAATTTCAAGTGTTTAGACACAAAATTGACGGAGAAATTCTATAGAATTTTAAAAGGTCAACTCGTTGAATTTTTACATTAAGCCAAATTTCTGGCCGAAAACGGATTAAATTTTTTTCCCAAATCTTAATATTCCTTACATGAATTGTAGACTGAAAATTGACAGAGCAGTTTGGTAGGGAAATGTACACACACTGACACACATACAGACATACAATATTACTTTTATGGATATATAGATATATACATGATGCTTGCAACGTTATGTTAGACGAGTGCCACTCCCTCAGACACAATTTAAGTCCAAGAGCCCAAAAATGACTTCCATCACTCCAGGAATATTTTTATAGACAAATCACTGAAGGAGTATCTATACAAAGATGATAGTTCAGGTCTTAGCACTGTACGACAACGAAGTCTCTCTCTCGGTTCAAAATGTTGAGATCCAGCAACAATCAAGAGCAAGATAGCAAGCAACGAGTTAAACTGCATACCAGCTTATTGCGGGTACTGGTCTCCCGCTTTATGTTTTTTAAATCAGAGATTTCCTAGAAAGGTTGCCTTCACCACGGCTTACGATACATTCACATACATGCATACATACATACATACATACATACATACATACATACATGCATATATATATACATATATATATATATATATATATATACAAACACACACACACACACATACATATATATATATATGTAATATTATCTTCACTTGTATACATTGGTGTTTTCTGTTTCCTGTTTGCACAATCCTCAGTGTAGCAAATAATAATAACTGATAGTTTAAGAATTTGAATTCAGTTGAAAAGTCACCTTTAACTTTCTAGCTTGGTATTCAATATATAGGCCAGCATGCATGGGTGAAAATATAATTCTAATTGTCAAATCAACAGACGCATACATTAAGCATATAGTGTTCAATAGCAGGAGCCGTTACATCGAATTACGCATGAATTGACGGTTTATTATTATAAATTCGTTCACAGGGGAATCCTTATTAAAGGGGAATGATATTTATATATATATATATATATATATATATATATATATATATATATATATATATATATAAATACATGTACGCATATCTATTTACACATACACCCACCCACCCACCCACACACACATATATGAATTGCAGCAAAAATACCTATGAATATGCATGTAAAGACAGCAATAGTACGTTTAATTGAAAATGAAAATGTAGCCTGCCGGTAATTATGCTGGCAGTTGTAGAATTTCCATTTGTTATATTTCCATTAAAGAAATATGATGCTGTCGAAACGCATATGATCGGATGCACACGCGATCATCTAATCGACCTCAAAGGAAGACCGTTGAATTTGTTCATAAAAATAACACTTAATAAATAGGTAATCCAATGTTTGGACACTATGTTGAACAATGCTGAATCGACACTTATAAATCCTTAATCAGATGTTATCGACGATTCTTATCTACCGATAACTGTATATCTTATCAAATAAAAAGTCAATTTAACATGATATTTGAGGACGTCAAGAAATCTAGAGCCTTTAGTGATATTCAACTGACTAAAAACGGAATTACAAACAATTAGAAATTAAATTGACTAGAAAATGTCACTCGATGCTCAAGTTAAAGCCATTTCGTAACATATATTAACAGTTCTGTCCCCACTCTCTCTTTCATTCTCTCTCTCTCTCTCTCTCTTAAAACCTAAAATCTACATTAAATTAAAATTTAATTAACGTACAAAGTATAAAAATTTAACGTCAAGAATGAGAATTCATATAGAAACGTTGTTTTAATTAGAATGAAATTAAATACACATCAAGTGCGTTTGAAAGCAAAGTAAAATTAGGAAAATAAATAAATATTTTACTTGTTTGAAATTTATTACAAATATATTTCAGGGGTATATTCACTCTTCAGTGTATTGTTTTGTTTCTTTTTTCCTTTTCTTCTTCCTAGCTATGTTGTAAAGTTTGATAAAGAAGTCTGTTTGTAAGGAGCCGCACATGGAAAAGAAAGAAGAAAAGGAAAAAAAAGAAACAAAAACACACTAGGGATGGAGTTTACCTCTTTAATATATTTGTGAGAAATTTAAAACAAGTAAAATATTTGTTTATTTTCCTTATATTACGTTTTAATTTGGATTTCAAGCTCACTTGATGCGTATTTTATTTTTTGAAAATTTAATTTACATTTTAGAGATTAATGTATGAATAGATAAGGTTGAGAAGAAAAATGAAAATAATAAAAATAAAGTAATAATAACATTTAGGTAAACAAATAAATCTAAATTAAGTATAACAATAATTTTAATAATAAATTAAACATACAATAAAAGGAAAGGATATGAATGTTTAATGTTGTATTGTATTGCTTGATTATAAAACATCACGATAAGATATAGTATAAACAGCATTAAATTCTATAATAGTAATTTAGATCTGGTTTAATGAGATGTAATAAGTTACCAATCAGTTTAAATATAACATGCTTCGAAAAATAGATTAAAAGGAAATATATAAAACTATCATAACATGATAATTTATGTATTTTCTCTATGGAGATAAATACTTTATATAAAATATAATTAGCTAAGGAAGATAAACAAAATAATAATGGTAAAACTTTATAAACTAATTAAATAGGCCAAATAAATTTAGATAATAATAGCAAATATGATGGCAAGATATATCTACATTAATATTTAAAATGAGCCATGAAGGTAAGTATGATAATATATCTAACATAATATAGTATTTAATTGTAGAGTAATTACAAAGAGCATACAATTATATAAAATAATTAGATGTGGAGGAAAATTAAATATCAAATTAGAATAGGGAATAGTCGTGGATCGTAACATTATAACCTCTAGTTTTATCGTAATACAAAGTGTGCAATAAGTAATGCCCCTGACTCACTTCCAGTTGTCTGATCTAGCTGAAATTTTTCAAGTGCAATGACTTATATCTCTACGGGTTATGTGACAAATTACAGCTCTGAACTAATTGGCGTTTCTGTTTTACAGGTGTTTGAACTGAGTCAGCTGTGAAATGGTACCTGTTGAATGTCGAGCAGTGATCCGGTTTTCTATTTGAAAGGACGCATACCACAGGAGACTTTTGATGAAATAAAAGAAACTTATGGTGATAATGCCCCATCATATGACCTTGTAAAATGCTAGCATCGTGAATTCAAACATGGCCGGAAGTCCGTGGAAACAGCTCCCAGACGTGGTCGATCCCCTTCTGCCATTGATGAGGCATCTGTCCGTCAAGTTGAGGCTGCCATTTTGGAAGATTGGCGCATTACTATTCGCCAAATAGCCCAAGATGTCAAGATTAGTACAGGATCCGTGGAAACTATCATTAATGGCCATTTCCATATACATAAGGTGTCTGTCAGATGGATTCCCAGGTTGCTCACACCATTCCAAAAGCGAGAACGCGTCGAGTGCTCGAGGATGAATTTGGAGATATGCCATGAAGATGATTCAAAGTTTTTCAAAAGACTGAATATACAGGATGAAACTTGGGTCCATCACTATGATCCAAAGACAAAAGCCCAGTAAATGCATTGGAAGCACTTGGACTCACCACCTCCCAAAACGGCAAGGATGCAGCCCTCCGCTGGCAAGGTCATGCTCACAGTCTTCTGGGACTAGGACGGAGTAGTGATGACAGATTTCCTGGCAAAGGGTACCACAATTACAGGACCCTATTATGCTTCACTTTTGAGGAAATTAAGGGAAGCTATCAAAATCAAGAGGCGGTGCAAGATCAGCAAAGGTACCCTCCTCCTGAACGACAAATCTTCGGTCCACAAATCACATGTCGCCAGATCAGGAGCACGGGTGTTTAGTTATGAAATCTTCCCCATCCTCCGTCCTCTCCTGACCTTGAACCCTCTCTTTCACCTCTTCTCAGCCATGAAGTTGTTTTTGAAAGGAAAGCGTGTCCCAGATGATGCAGTCTTGATTTCCGAAGTCACGTCGTGGTTTGAGGACCAACTTGGGCTGTTCCACAAAAACGGTCTCCACAGCTGCATCAAAAGTATGTGTTGAAGAGTGGGTTAAAATCTCACCTGAAAGTTGTTTCAAATAAGTTTCGTCGTATAGAAAACGTCTCGAAGCTGTAATAGCCAATAAGGGGTTTTAAACTAAATATTAGATGAAATTGTGTTAGTGTGTCCAATACTTTTTCCGGCTATTCTCGTTTTTATTATATAATTTTTGTTATGCATTAAAAGGTTCCAGTTTCTAAAGTTATTTGTTATTGTTAAATTAGTAACTTGTTAAATTTTCGCGTCATTCGCTGCATAAAAATGTGATAAATAAAGAATAATGGGATGTGTCCAATACTTATTTTCCCCACTGTATATAATATAAAGCTGAACGTCTGTGTATGTGTCTGGTCACAAATAGGCTCCTATATGGTTGACTATTATAAAAAACTGATTACATATAATGATAGAAGATGTATCACGACACAAGAATGGGTATGTTTGATCTAGCATAATGATAATTCATTAAAATTGTGAGGTTTGCGTGCAGGCCTGGTTTACAATGTATGGAAATAAAAAAATTAAACAACAAAAAAACGTTTACAAGAGTTTTTGATATAGATGTACATAATAATACTTTGATAAATATGTTTTAACTTAAATAGGGATGGTATAATAAAATTGTGGGGGTGCGTTCGCGCCTGGCCTCCATATAATGGAAATAGGCACTAACTTTAATAAAGACTTTGCGTAAGTATACATTTATAATTATGTTTCAGTTTTAATAAAGACTTTGCGTAAGTATACATTTATAATTATGTTTCAGTTTGAAGAAATATGGTATAATAAAATTATAGCGCCTGACCTCCAACAATTTTTTTTTAATATAGATCGACAGAATATTATGATAAGTGTTTCGGTGTGAACAGGTATGGTATTATAAATTATGGGGTTTATCTATTTTATTTTTACTTTCATCATATTTTGCTTCGGTTTTGATACCCCGAAATTCGAAGCTATCTCTTTACACCCCTTCCTTTTCATAACCTATGATACTTTCATAAATTAGAGTCCATTTTCTGTAGGCTGTTTTGAACCCAGTCAACGACGGGTACTTTTGCTAGTATATATATATATATATATATATATATATCGCATGAATCTGAAGATTCTAATTGTTGGCATTGATCTCCTCAATATCTGTTAATTTATTCTAGAAAGATACTGGATACTTACAGGTTGGTACACGAGAAGCTTGACAACATCCTATGTGAAAGTTATTATTGTGAAACGAACTGGATTCGAATTTGGACCATCCAAATCCTTAGTCCGTGTCTTGATTATCATCACATCTCATATATTGTTTTAATAAATAGTGATATTTACATCTAGAAACAAAAATATGTTAAAACTCCGAAATTAAGAAGGTACACTTTGGTAGAGTTAAGTTACTTGAATTAATTCTCAAGTTAGATACACGGACTGACTACTTACCTAAAGATTAACTTACTTCTTTTATTATTCACAGCTCAGACGAAGGAAAGGTCGTAATCGTTAATTATGCATAATGTATATGTTACTTTATATAAATTGCGTACGTATCTTAGTTTCTTGATCATTAGTTATTTACCGAGAGTTTTGATAAATGGTAATGTTTTTGTATAACTCTATAAAATATTAATTGGGCATTAATGGTACGGTTGCCCAGTACAAAACCCTAAACACTTTTTCATGGGAACCAGCGATTATCGAGGTTTGAAGGCTCTTCGAGGATAAGGGTTAATAAGTGTATAGTGGTCACTGGGACAGCATCCTTTGAATATTTATTGCTGCAGATGATGTAGAATTGGTTTATTCTCAACAAGAACTTTATTCTATTGGCCTTGAAGATGAGATACTTTCGTCAGCTTAAAAGAAGGCCAGTGGAACAAAGATGATCATATTCTTGTCAACTAAAAAAAGGCCAATGGACGAAAGTTTTACAGACGGTTAGTTCTAGGAAAGAAGTTTTTTTCATAGAATTTGTTAGGATTAAAACACACATACAGAATAGGGGAAACTGTTGATTGCCGTTGGAGCTAGACAGGTGTTCTTTGTGAACGTTTTGCTAAGGGGAGGATAGAATGAAGCTTCGAGAGCAATTGCCATGACAATTACGATAGAACAGAGACATGCTCGAAACGTCTCTTCTGTTGAAAAGGCCTTGCAGGGAAGAAAAGGGCATCACTTACTTAATTTCAGATCCGGTTTTGAACTTTGTAAATGTAGAATAGGGTGTTCCGAGCAGCCCAAATATGGCAACTGCACTCCATTTGAGAACGTACCTGGCTCTTATATGGGTAGAAGATTGCGTCGATAAAATTACAACAATATATTCATTTATTTATTTTCCAGGTTTGACTAATTTTCTGAACATTTCAACTGCACTTATCTTTCTTTTGCTCTTTTTTCTGTTGTTTTGTCTCTAAATTATATCTGCACTATAAACTAAACACTGAAAAACGCCTTTTTCTCAGTGGTAGCCTGCGATGTCGAACATTTTTTCTGTTTCTATGTCTATCCTTGTGGCCACGTCACTAGTAAGGGTGCTGGAGGTAAACGTTTCATCTGAGCTGACGTTACCCGCCTGATAGTCAGGGACCCGAACCTTTGTTAACCACTAGGGAGGCTGTCCTATTAGCAGGTGTAAAGTACTGGGGCTGCTGTATTGCCATTTGGTGAATGGATTCTGGACAATGCAGTAGTTTCTGGTGGAGCCTCTCCATGCCATACTAGTGGGTAATTGTTACGGCTTTACCTTATCATGTGCTACAAAAAATCCTCTCTTTCTCTCTCTTACTTTCCCTCTCTGTCCTACTCTAACCAAGTCTGTCGACCTGTTCCACAAACCCCAAAAACTCAACATGACGCATCTCCACAAAAAACACGAATAAACCTAGAACATCATCCTCCAATGTAGACATCTACTACCATCTCCTTCTCCAACATCAGGGGTTTATGTTTCAACCTTCGAGATGTTGAAATCCAATTACAGGAGACGAAACCGGACTTACTCTTTCTAGCGAAACTGGCATAGGCCCGACCACTTCCTTAGATGAGTTCATAATAAAAGGATACTCTAACTTAACATCTAAATCTGACCCACGATCGCCATAGACATGGAATATGCGCCTAAATTAAAGATGGCTTCCCGTGTGGTAAAGATATCTCCAGAGAAGTCCCTAATTCACCTTATATGTGCTTCCGGGTTGCACTTGCTTACACCACCGCATTCATATTTGCCCTCTATCGCCTCCACAACACAAGGGTTACTGTCCTTAAGAGTATATCTGAGAAAATTGACCTCATCCTGTCTGCTCATCCTTCGGCTAACATTCACATTTGCGGTGACTTCAATGTCCAGAATGTGGAATGGCTGACCCACTCAAATAAGACAGATGATGCGGGGAAGTTCTGTCATGATTTTGCCATTGCCTATGACCTCACTCAGATTGTTCACTAACCCATCTGTTCCTCATCTAGCATCAATTGAAATGGATGTCTCTCGTCTTGGGGAGGCTTCATGTTTTGACAAGCATCTGGGTTGACCTTTACTCCTGATCTTAAAAGGAACACGTATATCAAATCTGTTGCTCGGGTCGCTGGGAAAATGGTGGGACCCTTCTACCGGTCCAGAAGGTATTTCACTACTGATGCAATTCTCTATCTGTATAAAAGCCAAGTACGTCCAAAGATGGAGTACTGCTGCCACATCTGGGCTGGAGCTTCTAAAATAGCCTATCCTGGCTTGACAACGTATAGAATAGACTTCGTGGCTTAGTGGGGGGATGCTCTCTTCTCTTCTCTGCAACCTCTCTCCCACAGAAGAGACGTTGCAAGCCTGTCTTTGTTTTATCGTTATTTACATGGCAAGTGCTCATCCGAGCTCCAATCTCTGATCCTCCTCGCCAATCCTTCACGGTAAACACCCGTCTAGCTAAAATCACTGCCAGTAATTTCCCCCAATCTTTATCTGTGCCTAAATCAAAACGTAAATTCTATGAACATAGCTTCTTTCTGAGAAGTGCACGCCTGTTTCCTACCTGGCTACAACTTCCGTTTGCCTGTTTCCCATCTGGCTGCAACTTGGATGTCTTCAAGTCTAACATAAACAAATTCTTGATTCATCGCCCCCTTAAGTAAGACACTTTATCAAATCTCTAATACCAACTATTACTACGATATTATCCCCATACAAATTAACCGTTATCCCCGAGTAGCTTCCTGGCCTTGATAAGTGGTGATCCCCATGTAAAAAGAAAGTTTTCCATTTCAAGTCAAATTCAGAAGATTTTCAAAAACAAAAAATGGGGGCATGTGGATGTCAGGGCGTTCATGGTGAAAAGATAGAGACTTTATTTTTGATGTGTTAAAATTATCCGGCTAGTTGTGACCACATTTGCATCACATGTTTAAGCTCTGAGAGGAAAGAGACAAAGTAATAGTATCATCTGTGTATATGTCGACATATAAACTTAAAATTTGATTTGGGAGATCATTGATAGAAGGTGAGAAAGAGAGTATGGATCACTGAGGCACGCTGTTGATACTTTGAGCCAAAGATATTGCCCAAACCCTATCAAATGGCATTGATATGTCAAGAGATATTGCACTTGAGAGGAAACCCCAGTCGATAGATTCACTGGTTTTGTGTAAAATTGCAGTTAGTATCTCAGATGTTGATCTCGCCGGAAGGTAACTATAATGTTCGTCATTAAGTACGTTGTTTTTATGAGGGGGTTGAAAATTTCTCTATTTAACACTGATTCAAACAACTTACATATGTTAATTGGTTTGCAAAATAATGTAAAAAGAATGAATGGGTTCTATTTCACGTTTCAGCTTTTTAAGTACTATAACAGACATATTGTCAGAACCAGTCCATTTGCTGGCTTCAAGGTTCTCTATTAATGCGGCAATATCATGAACAGATATGTGGATGTAACTCAGTTAAATTTCAATGTTTAACAGAAATTCGGGATCGCATAAGTTTGAGTTTGCTGCAAAGTTATTTGCAAAAAGTTTGGCTTCGTCAGATGCTGCCGAAATTAGCTCAGGGAGTGATCAGAATAGAGGACACATATCTATTTAAGGCCTTGTTTGCTATTCGGCAGAACTCATAAGAACCAAGACTCTCTTCTACTGTGGACTTGATGGACTAAGCATACGACAGCCGCGCGGTTTCTACAATGCTTTTGCAAGCGACGTCAATTTCAAAACATCTTTTACGTTTAAATCAATTGAAATATTGATTTCTGTGCGCAATGACGACAGGACAGTCAGAAGTGTAGCAAAGCTCGGTTTTTAGTTTCTTATGGATATTTTCTTGGGGGGGTATGCAGCTATCTATGTCGATATTTTACAAATCAATTCAATCAGATTCTGTATCAGACGCATTCCTTTTTAACACAGAGCGTAGGAGTAGTCCGATCAATCATCTGGTATCGGTACACTAGCGGAAACAGGGCTGAAGATGAGCATACTTCAAGACATATAATCAGAAACAGATGTAAAAGTCTATCAAATTATCTCTCAGCATCGGGTACCCGAGTAGGTTCGTTTATAATGGAGAAATCATAACAAAATATCCTTTCGTCATATGTTTTATTTGAGTGAACTAGCCAGTCAACATTATGGACATTAAAATCTCCACAGACACGAATCGTGTCTGAAAGTGAACAGAAAAGGTATGATCAATTTGCTTAGCGATACTCTAAAAGATAACTACTGCACTTTCGAGGACAGTAGAGGGCAAATATAAATGGTGTACTGCGAATAAGCGTTTCACAAAAGCACATGTAAGGGTATTCGAGGCCTTTCTTTTGAAATGTCCGTCACAAAGGAAGGTATCCTAGATTTAGACACGTATTCCATGTTCATAGCGATATTGTTAGCCAAGTTTGGTTGTGAATTATAAATAACCTTTGATAAAGAAATCGGAAAAGGATGCAATTGAATTAATACTAATTGCAGACAAGAACAATAGGTAAGGTTTGGTCACAAATAATTGATTTTTAAATTCTGAAAAGTTGGAATGTAGGCCAATAATGTTAGAAGTGGAAACCTTAGAACTTGTAGTTTTGCGTTTTATTCTTGAATTGTTTGTAAGAATATTTCATAATTATATTGTAGAGTTCGGTAGACTTATGAAAAAAAGGTTGAGGCGAAGTAAGAGAGAGTTATAATAGAGATGAAAGAATTATTGAAGAAGAAATACGTTGTAGACGATTGAAAAGGAAAAGCCGTGGCAGTTCCAACTAATATGACATAGAAGGGTCCCCTGGAAGCTAATGCATAGTACAAACTTCATTCCCTAAATGGCAATGCAGTAACTCTGGTAATTGTCACTTGCTGATAGAACAGCATTCTCAGAATTTCTGACTATTAAGCGCATAACAACAGTCCATGCAAATGTTAACCCCCAAGACACGTTTTTTAGTGAGATGGGAACAGGAAGAGGATGGAAAGAATTTTAGTAATCTTTAGCTACTGCTTGCAAAAACTGCTGATTGAGTAAACAGCATTTTCGTTCCCCTCTGTCAGAAACACCGCTCATTCGTTTGAGATGAGAACTGAGGAACAAATAGGGGACGCTACCGATAATGCGTCCACTTTCATACTTACATTCAAAAACTAAATGAAAAAGTACAATGTGGTTTATGTAAGTTTAGTTTTATCTCATGAATCGGAGATATACAATGCACAAGGAAACACATAACTCTAAGTAAATTTAAAGCATTTAAAGGATAACATTTTTGGAATTTTCGTGGAAAAATACACCTCTTAGATATAGATATATATATATATATATAATAGATTGGCGCGTTCAATTCACTTTCAACAAAAAAGTATTAAGGTGTATTTAAGGTTAAGGTTTATAAATGCAATAAGAAATATGTTCACGTTTTATTATGTTACCGTATGCAACATCTTACCAACAACAGTTTTCGTTCCCCAGAAGTTACCTCATAGACAAAAGTGACGTCATGGAATATTTCATTATTCCTGGAACAGGGGTGCGTCCCAACCGAATAGAAAAAAACTAACGTATACAAATATATTTGTAAAATTTATATATAGTAAAATTCATACGAGGGGGATTTAAAAAATAATGCATCCCATTTTATTTCGCCAGAATGGATCAGAAAGGATTGCAAATTGCATTGCTTTCCTTTGTTGCAGGTTATGATGCATTTATGTATGTATGTATGTGTGTTTGTATGTATATAGGTATGTATGTATGTTTGTATGTCAAGTCGTCGGTGACCCCGACTAAACTGATTCCCCCCACCAGACTTGTTTGGTAAGGAGGGCGGCTAGTTTCCCTGTAGGATTAAAAACAAGACCTTTCAAAGGGCTAATGAACCCTATTCTGGGGTCAACGGCCAACTAGCACCGTGTATATTTGAGTGTATGTATATATGTGTTGGGGTGGAGAGGGCTCCCGTAAGCCATGGTGAAGGCAACCTTTCTAGGAGAAGCAAATTAAAAATCCATAAAGCGGGAGACCAGTACCCGCATTAAGCTGGTCTGCAGTTTAATTTGTTGCTGGCTATCTTGCTCTTCCATGTTGCTGGATTTCAACATTTTGAACCGAGAGAGAGCTTTCGCTGTCGTACAAAACTAAGACTCTGTAACATCATTTTTGTGTAGATACTCCCTTAGGCATTTGGGTTCATGGACATTAAGTGTCCGAGTGAGTGGCACTCGTCTGGCAAGACGTTGCAATCATCACGTATGTATGTATGTATCTATGTATCTATGTATGTATGTATGAAAATCTTGTGCATTCATAACTTTAACGTGCCAGTCCTTGTTCCAGGTTATGATACACTTAGAAAGCATCACCTGTAGTTAAGATGTATCAGAAGTAGAGATGCAGATTGACTTTCTCGCCATAGGGATATCACAACAATACATTATTCATGACGTAAAACTGGCTAGACTTAAAATCAGTCAGCTGACCTAATTATTATGTTACTGTGTTATAATGACGAATTCTAAACAACCTAAAAACCACCCTCTCAGTAAAAATGCGATATGATAGAAATGTAAAACAGGAAAAATATCGCTAAATAATGTATATTCACAACAAGAAATGTAGCCATGTGTCCCTTATTTTTGAAATATATTTGCAATTACTTAAAGGACAGCTTATAGTTGTGTTCCAGATTTCAAAAATATTTTTGCAATTACTTAAAAGACAACTAAAACTAAAACTAAAAACAAAAATAAAATATAAAATTTATGCGGACATCTTGTTATAGATTCAACAGTGTTTATCCCCATTATTGTTATCTAGATTCTGAGCTGAAATATATAAAGTTACAGCCATCTTTAATCTGAAAACAATGAATCCTTGGGAAATGCTAAAAAAATTCTCTGAAATTTTCTAGATAAAAATTTATCGGCCTATTGTTTATCTATTGCATTTATCTATCTATCTATCTATCTATTTATCTATCTATCTATCTATCTATGATAACAATGCAAATATTATCTAGTATTTGCAGGTTATTTATGTACAACTCATATATAAATACAACGAATAAACGCACATATATTTCAAAATATTAAAATCCTAAAGCAAAACATGTTAATAAATTGAGTGAATTCCACAGTTAATTAAGAAAAGCTTACATGCTATAAAACAACCACATTAACTTTTTTTTTATTAATACGCGTTTATTGAGATCTGAAATAATAGGCGACAACCTCTTTGCCTCGCGGGTTGTTGCCAGTTGTCAAACGCTCAGCGATTCCTCAATTTTTATGGTAAAGATGCATTTGTATAAAATATTCTTGCAGCCATTTCTATACATTGAAGCGAAAGAAATTTATTGTTGACGCAACGTCTTTTTATGATAAGCCTCGCAGACTTTATGTCAAACACAGCTGTTATGATTGTCATTGATATTCACAGAACCATACACACAAAGATGAACACTCAGTGCCTCCTCTCTCCATCGATCTCTTACAAGAACTTCCTATATACCCTCTCCATTTTTTAGTGGACACAATTTATTCTATTTCTTAAACATAGGTTCTATTTGTTAAGTTTAGCTTTTTCAATATATATCTATTTTTATTTCTAAAGAACAGCTGCGTTAAGCGGCCTATCGTCTACCTGCCTCCCTTTCTGTGACTGCCATACAGACAGTCGGGTTTCAATCCTGGCTTGAGGTGGTTGCCTGTCTAGCCGCACTGATGAGCTGTGAAACAGCGAAACAGTACTGTATGTGGATGACTATATATATATATATATATATATATATACATCCACACACAGACACACACGCACACAGACACACACACACACACACACATATATATATTGTTTTTAAATCCTCGAAACAGTGTTTCATGGTAAACAACTGATGATCTCTTAAATTACATTAGTACTATAGTCAATTTGAGAAAGAAAGTTTATGCAGTGATCGCAGGTTAATAAATGACTACTGACTAAATAGTTTTCTAACGAATGAGAAAAAATATGTATGTATATATTTTGTATATTTTTAATGGTTAACAACTTCAAAGACTATATATATATATATATATATATATATATATATATATATGTATGTATGTGTGTGTGTGCTGAACACACACACACACATACACACGCATACCCACACACACACGTCAATTTCGTCGTATAGGCTCCGGTACGAAAACTTAACCGGAAATCTACACATATGATATTTTTTTAGTTGCGATTAATTTTTAAATAATAAACACCACTTTTTGGTACAGCAGCTAATGTTTGTTAGTGCAATGGCTGCTACAAGACAGAACAGACGATAACTTTCAGATTTTTACATCAAAGCTTTTACCTTTTCCTAGACACATGTCTTAACGAAGACTGGGGATGCATCTCTCCCAGTAAATTAAACACCCGCCCAAATACCAACCTGAAACTTCTATTTTAAGGTGTGGTACATACAGCACCCATCTGGTACTGGCCATGCTTATCGTTGCTTAATTTCGATAATATGCCGAGTACCGGTAGGTCTATGTGATTAGGCCGAATATATATATATATATATATATATATATATATTTATATATATATATAACTAGATTAATAATAAATAAAGATGTATATGAATTTATTCGTGGTCTAGCCCCAATCTCTGCTTGTGATTAAAAGCATTAGGCTTCGAAATGCCCAGGTATAAGTAGCGTTTATAACTGCTGTGTCTAATGATTTCTACCTCATTAAACTAAACCATATTGCCGATCTTGTTATTGATTATTCACTGCTCCCAAAAAGTATTATTATATTTGTGCATCTGGAAGAATATTATTTCTTCCGGTACGTAATGTTTTGGGAACAGTTGTCCGGCGGGTTTTACTTGTTTTGACAATAGTTTGTCAAGGACTGCCCGTATTTTTCTTGCGAACGTCACTGTCGCCGGAGTCATCTGAGATAGTGTGTTCTCGTTAGGTTTTATTTGGTACACCTGAAGAAATTGTTGCAACGCGTTTTCGGATGGAGTGTCCTTTGCCTTCTTCAAAGCCCTCTTCACGGTGTCCACAAATGTTTCGGCATTTCCATTTGACCTGAATTTATAAGTCCGAGTAGTTATTTGAACTACATGGAAGTCCTCCATGAACTCTTGAAATCCCCAGATGTACACTGAGTGCTGTCATCGACATTAAACAGTCAAACACTCCGAACCTTGCGAATAACTCATGAAGAGTTTTTATAGTAAAGTCAGTAGTTAGAATTTTGCACCTAAAGACTTCAGGCCACTTAGAGAAACTGTCCATTAGTGTAAAATAGTACCGTTCATCAAGCAGTTTCGTGTGGTTCACATGTACCCGTGATATAAGTAATCAGCTTTGGACCATGGGCTAAATTGAATTGGTGGCGCTTTAGCAGCTAATGACATCCTCTGCATGCTTTTACCTTTCCGTCAATATCCGTCTCCATGTTTCCAGTACAAGTATGAACGCATTAAATTCTTCTTTCTGATGGCACAATCTGTGTAAAAATCGATCCTCTTTTGGGTGATCGCTGGAACAACTACCGATTTAATAATATCTGTTCACATGATATGAAAACCTCTGCTACTTCATTAGTCTTCAGTTTTTCTTGGATTCTCTTATACAATCGTCGCTTTCGGTCTCTTTTTTCATATTCTGCAGAGCAACGGGAAGTTCTTTCACATTGTTGCATAGGATCGAACTATAATCCCTCTCTAATCGTAGTAATGCGATCACTGAGTCTTCAAATCCTTCACCATTCCTTATTATTAACCGGATATGCCGTCTGGGTGTCCTAACATCTTTGATAGAAGGAGCTTCATATCAAAGTTGAAATTTAATAGGATTGTTCTTTGGAGTCTGTTTTCTGTATTTGTAGGCAAACTTTTTCTTCAAGCCAAAAATAGCGATCAGTCGCTTGTGGTCCGTTTGACGTTTTAAATGTCGTCCATGAAGTAATCTGTGAAATTTTGTTATTGCGAAAATTATGATTAAGGATTCTTTCTCTATCTAGGAATAATTTTTTGCGGGTAGTAGGTTTTTCGACGCGTGTGCTATCGGTTTCGTTGAACCGTCGGACATTTTATGCAGGATACACATCGACTCGATATTCGCTCGCATCACTTGCGACTATAATGTCTAAATCTTGGTTGTAATGGGTCAGAAATAGTGCCGATGTGAGCACATTTTTTTGCTTTTTGTACGCTATCTTGAATTCCGTAGTCGAGTTCAAAACCTTGTCCTTCCTAAGAAGTGCATTTAAAGGTGCGCGCAATGTGTGCATATTAGGAAGGAAGCGTTCATAGCAAAGCATGAAAAACTTTGCAGTGTTGTTTAGGCATATTTTTATTACTATGGGTCTTTCCGGATCGTACCGTCTACCATTTCCATGTATTATCTGCCATAAATCTTTTATTTAGTCGAGGAAAAATTCACAGTTGGTGCCTTTAAGTGTAAAGCCGTACTCGTTTATTTTTTCGAACACCTGAAACACGTATTTATATATCGATTCGCTTTTCATTAGAATATCGTCTAGGTATCCGTTAGAAACAACATTACCTTTCTCAAAGAAGAAGATGGTACTCTCATTCATAGCCTAGACAGAATTGTTTCAAGGTGCAGGAGTTCTATTCTAATCTCTATGTCAACAGACAACCAGAACGCACTCCAATACTTCGCGCACAGAACAAATCTGTGGAACATTCTCCAGCCATCTTTCCATCGGAATGAAGACCAGCTATTAAGCTACTTAAGTCATGCAAGGTTGCAGAAAAATATGGTGTTACTGCGAAAGTACTACCGAGTGATGGTGAATACATTGTTGCAGATAAATTCCAGATAAATGGCGGAATGCATTAGTAGTCATCCTTCATAATATTATTATTATTAATATATTAGTAGTCATCCTTCATACTGAAGACGTTTAGAACCATTGGACAATCAGCCTTTTGCCACTTACATACAAGGTATTATCTCAAGTTTTACTAAGACGTATGCTAAATACACTAGACAGCCATGATTCGCTATAACAAGTGGGTTTCAGAGCAGGTAATTCCACCCTCGATATATCCAGGCTGGCAGTATACTGCAAGAGAAAACCAAGTAATATAAGATCTCACTGTTCTTTTTGTGGATTAAGAAAAACCTTTCGACTTTATAGAGTTCGATTAACTGTTCACTGCCCTAGAAAACCAAAGAGCTGTCTCTACATACTCACCTTGCTGAAAGACCTGTACAGTGGGGCTACCTCTACTCTAAAGCTCCATTGTCACAGCAACAAGATCACGCTGTGAAAGGAAGCAAGACAAGATAACAACATCTCACTAAAACTCTTCATAGTTTCCAGGATGCGATTATCATGTTTCCAGGATGCGATTATAATGCGGATTAAGTGTATAGGTAGGGGAGTCAATATCGATGGCGAACACCTGTCACATCGCATCTTCACTGATGATATAGTACTGATGGCACACTCTTCTCGACATTTACTCCAAGGTCAAACCGGTTGGCCTCAACATGTATCTTGGGAAGTTCAAGATGATAAACCAGCACACTTCCCATCGCCAATAATATTTGATGGAAAGACCATTGAAAGAGCTTAAACTAAAACCTTGACGCACCTATCGAAAACCATAAACGACTCCGAGAGCCTATCGTTAATCTGAACCACTACCGTCGGCCTAAGATACAGAATAGAGACTACTTGCGGGAGTTCGGACCAAAACCAGCGGCCTTGATAACAGATTCCAAGAAACCAAGGGCTACTCTATCGAAAGCTTTGGACCGATCTAAATTGATCAGAACGGCTTCTGTCTTATTCTATCCCCTCTAAATCGTGCGCGCCAAGTGAAAATTGTTTTTACTCGATCTCCTCTTCACAGTGTAGTTCTGATCCGGTTCGTTAAATCGCCGATAACAACTTGCAGTCAGTTTGCAAGAACTCATGCACACATTTTCAACAATTTTTAGCAGAATGATGGGCCTATAATCATAAAGTCATCCCAACTATACCGATCACTTTTCTTCAGTAATGTGAACATCCCTTTCGTAACCTGCACAAGGATTGATCCCTGAACAAACCAGTGCTTTAAACATACTTCAGAAGAGGAACTAACATGGGAGACAACCTCAAAAACGTTTCGTAGTGCAAACCATCCTTAAACGCAGTAATGATCTCACGCTATGTAATCATCCAATCACAGCTAGTTGCACGCGGCGCAATGAATGTGGGCGAGCCAGCTTAATAGCTGTTTTTAAACAGTGATCACCACTTATCAAGGCCCGGAAGCCACTCAGGGATAAGGGTTATTGTAAGTACATTACGTTAGTGTGAAGATTTGATGAAGTGTTTACTTAAGGGCGCGGTTCATTAAGAATTTGTTAACATTGGACTTGAAGACATCCAAGTTGTAGTCCAGTGGGAAGCAGGCAGACGGAACAGAGTTCCACAGGCGTGCAGTTCTAAGAAAGAAGCTTTGTTCATGGAATCCGCGTTTTGATTTAGGCACAGATATAGAGTTGGGGAAAGTTTTCACAGTGGATTCAGCTAGACGGGTGTTTTTCGTGAAAGATTGGCGAGGGGGGACCAGAGATTGGAGTTCAGACGATCACCTGCCATGGAAATAGCTGTCAAACTTCTGACTGCGGAGTCTGAGTAATTATGTGAAGCGCTCCTCCAAATGCCCAGGAAAATCCTAGTAATTCTCACGAGTACATACGAGAGTATGTTTTCCAGGTTTTTCACTTTCCGAATATACTTATTCGAGCCGCGGTGTTAGACGGCCGTACGCTGAATGGCGTCAACGTTAGTGGCGTCGTTCAAGACTATTTAACCTAGCTCTAAGTACTTGACCTTTATATCGCTTGCTAGTCAAGCAATTAAGGTCTCCCTTAAATAAGGACATCTCTAGGTACCTCTCCAGCGACCACTTGGGTCAGCCTATCTTCTACATGCTTCTTTGTCTAAGCCTTAGTTACAGTAAGGCGTTAGCTATATTAGACGCAAAAGCATTTAATAGTGGTAACTCCATCAGCTACTCTCATTAAACGCGCCGCCCCACTAACTCCCGTTGAAATTGCTCTTCCCGAAAGTCGAACATCTCTAGTAAGGAATCGTTCAACTTTCAGTATTCCGCCAACATAAGACAATTGCTTAAATTCAAACGAGCAATAACTAATTTAGTGTCTGAATGACCTAGTCAGTGAACATGGGACAAGATAGAAAATCTACCTCGCCATTTCTAACATTTTGTCTAGGTAGTTACTCGGAAAGAAGACCGCACTAGTATACAAAGTCAACATTTCCCTCCCCGGTTTATCTAGACGAAACCATTTTGTATATCCTTTTGCCAGTTTCTCCGCCTTCTTACTTGGCAGCAGAATATCCCACATGGCAAATTTTCTCCTTACCAGATACTGTGCCGGAATCTAGAGCTACCCCAGCATCTCTATCATCGTCCCCTTCGGAAATTCTACTTTATGCCTATGACGTAACCAATGACACTGATCTCCCTATTTTTTTCCAAATTTCTGGAATGATATTTATGATGTCTCCCTCCGTGTACTGTTTAAGAGGTCCGTATAGTACTACGGGGACTGCTGTTCAGATCCCTAACACGCCGCTGGACTTGCATCATCTTTTGGGGGATCTTGGGGTTAGTCTTTTCATGGCTGTCCTTCGGGCTACTCCTGTTTATTGTTTTTAGGGCTTCCTTGATAGGAGAGTTTGAAATCCATAGGGCTGGCCAATTTTCTACTTGTCGCTCCCTTGACCCCTCCTTGGAGCACCCATCTGATGCTAGCTGCCCCAGCGATTTCGTTTTTCTAACATTTCCTTGGACTTTTTGGGAGAGAGGCTACTAGTTGCTATTTTACTTTACCTCCTCTTACTTTTTCCTCCTCATTTCCATATTCGCTTGTCCCCATTCTTCCTGGATACCGTCGCTGTCCTCCTCCACATACTTTATTCAGGCTCGCTTTTCTCCTTCCGGTCTGATTACTTTTTTTCTATTTTAGAGTTTGTCCATGGTTTAAAAAAGTCTTCCAGTGAAACTTCTGACGTCTCGCCTGATTCCAAGCTTTCTGGATCGACCATTGCACTGACGTAGAAAAAAGCGGCCCCAACACGTTTAGCCCATCGGGCGTGACGTATGGTGCTCCTGGAACGTTAAATTTTGGCATTTCTACCGAACTTAGGGAACCATCGGATGTGGAAGCATCTCCCCTGCAGCAGATACGGACGAAGCAACTGGGGCACCACCAGATGTGGCAACCCCACAACGGACACGGACGACGCAATTGGGACACCACCGAATGAAGAAACTCCCGCAACGAATTTGCTCTCCGAAACTTGACCGCCTGTAGGCGTTCCGTTGAGAGCGTCCTTCTATTATGGCATAACAGCCTGGTCCATTCTGTTGGTCTAGCACTCGAACAGAGACCCGCCGATTCGGAGACAGGGATACCGTCGTCTATAAAGTCACGCAAGTCTCTCCTAACCTGCAGGTTAAGTCCTTCCGACTGCTAGATTACCTGATAATAGAAGTAAAACAACACTTAGTGGTGTCCTAGGGAATAACAATGGCAAAAGGAAACACAAAACGTCTCTGTGTATCCGGACACCGAAAGAATAGGATCGGTCCTTTAAAAAAAACTTTATTTGCTCAGAAGACAAAAAGTCAGGCCGAGCATGCGTATACACTCCGATGAAAACTGCGCGTGGACCCTCTGCTGGTCGGCAGAAATGGCTGGCTTACATAGTTCTAGAAGAATCCATACTATTATGGATGTAGGGGTGTTAACTATCCAAGAACAATTGCAAAATCAGAAAATCGGAAGAGAAGTTGCAATTGTCTTTATTTTTGTTATTTTTTGATGAGTTAAATTGACTTTATCGATACGTCTACAGAAGTGAGAATGTCTGTAATAACATTTCTCGACCTACATACTCAACGAATTCTTAATCTATAGACTTTTAATTTCTTATATAAAATATTCAGACATGTGGCAAACGTTTTACTTGACTTTCACCTGAGAAAACGGGCTGCTAAGGAATCAAAATTGAAAGATTGGTGCGTGGGGGTCATCGGATTTTCTAAGTATTTCATCAATGCAAAAACTCATTGCGCAGCCGAACTAATGGTTGCCGAACGTGACTTACTATCTGTAGCTTTTGGTTTCGATATCAGCTTAAGTAGATTTTTTTTTACTTACAAGAAGTGAATTTTTTAGAAAACAATGTAATACTCGTATGCAGATTTTCAGTTTATGTATGAATTAAAATATAATAGTTATGTGAGTTTTTCGTCCGAGCAACGCATGCTAGTATATCTATAAACGTGAGAACGTGTGTGTGAGGAACTTCTCAACATATGTACTCAACAGATTTTTTATCTATAGACTTGGAAGTGGTATATAGGACATTTAGACACGTAGAAAATTTTAAAATCTGTTTTATCCGGATAACGAGGCTGCAAAAGGGTCAAAATGTAAGAATGGATTGTTATGTTTACTTACTGTGTCACGAATGCGCATGTGTGAATAGTTCACATTACAGATTACCTAGGTATAGAATAAGTAATTTGAAACACACACTTTAAATATCGAGTCACGATGGTCTAATGGTTTTCGTATTTGACTTATTTTTTCCGGTTTTGGTGTCGATCCCAGCTCGAGTATTTTTTATTATTTATGCGTATTTTACGACAGGGTTACACTGGGCGGCCTGCTAGAAATTACATGAATTATTTTGCACCACGAATTGCATTCAAGAATTGAGCATTTCAACGTACTTAAAAGAATAAAAGATTAGATTGTCAACACTTTGAAATTTGGAATCTTACTTTTGTCATTCATTACTGTGTGCTTTGTAGTTACATCGGTGATCATAAATTAAAGGACTGGTATGAATAAAAGACGAAATATAACTTAATAAACACACACACACGCACACACACACACACACACACACACACACATATATATATATATATATATATATATATATACAGGACTTTTTCTGTGTACCAAACTTAGCTCTCAATTTTTGATCTACACACTCGAAACTTGGATATATATGGGATTTGGACTTGTGGAAAATACCATTAGGCATTTAGCCAGGAAATATACTAAGGGGTACACTTTTAAGCAAAATAGATACTGGTAGGGGTAAATAGATTTAAAATGTTTTTTTTTATGTATGCGCTTTAATACATGTATATGTTAAAATCAATGAAACTTTTACTTTTTTATTCTAATCATAGCTCAAACGATTACATCCAAAGCTTGAACGATAAAGGACATATTCAGGATGTCTCATTTCAATTCCACACCTTTTCTGCAACTGATGAAGCAAAAGCTTATGAACAGTTAGATATTCATCCAAAAATGACTTATAACTTAACAGAATTTCAAAGTATTCTCTCGAGCAAATCAGGGTGATATATAATCTAATCTTGGCGTCAGCATTGTACTTGGAGAGCTATGGGCCTTCATGTCTTTGCCATAGATATAAAAATGTGTATATGGATAAATGTAAAATTGAAAGAGCAAAATCTATAATAAACATCCTTATGAAAGACAAAATTAAAATATAAAGAATCATCTTTTCATATCTGTTTATGGATTACAGAAAATAACACACTGTTCTACAAGGAATTTCTGTAGGAAAATGGAAGTAAAACTGAAAAAAAACCCCAAAAAACTGCACGCCGCTTGACAATCACAAAAGAGTCAACGAAATATTTAACACACACTGGATTTTTTTTATATGGGTGCAACTGACACTGTTTTTACGGAGCAAGTGATTGATCTTTTATGAAAGTGTGAGTGCTATTTAGGTCGCACTTTTTTATAAGAAAAATGCGACTAAAGGCTGTGAAAGTGGATCTATTATTGAAAAAGATCTTTACCTATTGGTTGCTCCTTGCATCAAAATTGATTTACATTAAACTTTATTCAAACATGTAGCTGGCACCACGAGACCCATATATACAACATCTAATGGTCCATGGGGGAAATTAGGTGCAAATGATTGCCAGAATTTATTCCACATTTTTCAAATAATTATAACTATGTTAATTGAAAGTAAAACAAATAAATTGATTTTCCTCTAATCTATACGAGAGTAACCTAAATAACAGTAGACTTTCTTATTAATACATAATATATCATTAAAATGCTGCCAAGGAATTTACTTACTTTCATTCTTTTTTTTATTTTATCTATGTTGTTTGGTTTAGGATTTCAATTTTTAGAGATTAAAAACATACTTAACATATTATGACATTATTTAGTTTATTAAACGTATAACAGATCGCGGATGTGCGCATGTAAATGCATGCGAAATGACATCACTAGTAAAGAAAAAAATCTGTTAAAAAACTGAAAGACAACGATCAGGTGAGAGACGTGGATAACCTACGCGATCACGTGCACGGAGTGAATGATTCTCAAGACGACGATCACGTGGAGAACGTCTCAGTGGTAACGATAGAATAAGGAAATAAATGTCGTTTTACAAAACAAAAAGCGAGTTGAGGTTCTTTTCGATTCTATTTCTTGATCTTTTTGCTATTGAAAATGCACGAAACGTGTGTTTTTCTCCGCACAAAAGATGACTTTACTGAGAACTAATAATGCTAGGATGTTTTCAAACTATATTTACAAAGGCTATTGTATGCAAACAGCTTTCAAAGCTTATATTTTTTTTAATATAATGAGGTATTCGAATTATGATAAATAATTAGAGCTTTGCATTTAATCGTTTAAATATTTCTAAATATTTTCACTTTAACGTTTACTAGATTGAATAATTCCTTACTTATAATAAAGTATTAAATTATCTTGTTTGTTCACAAATAAACCAATATATATTCTGGTATATTTGATGTTCTTAATATATTATCTTTTGCTTAACTTAATATGGCATAATTTTGTTTATTAAAAGTATAACATAACGCGGATGCGTATGTAACTGTATTTGAAATTACCTTTTTTTTACACAGTGATCACCACTTATCAAGGCCCGGAAGCCACTCAGGGATAAGCGTTATTGCAAGCACATTTCATTAGTGTGGAGATTTGATGAAGTGTTTACTTAAGGGGGCGGTTCATTAGGAATTTGTTAACGTTGGACTTGAAGACATCCAAGTTGTAGTCCGGTGGGAAGCAGGCAGACTGAACAAAGTTTCACAGGCGTGCAGTTCTAAGAAAGAAGCTTTGTTCATTGAATCCGCGTTTTGATTTAGGCACAGATATAGAGTGGGGGAAATTTTTCACAGTGGATTCAGCTAGACGGGTGTTTTTCGTGAAAGATTGGCGAGGGGGACCAGAGATTAGGATTCAGACGAGAACCTGCCATGGAAATAACGATAAAACAAGGATAGGCTCGCAACGTCTCTTATGTGGGAGAGAGGTTGCAGGGTAGAGAAAAGGGCATCCCGCACTAAGCCACGAAGTCTATTTTGTACTCTGTCAAGGCAGGATAGGCTGTTTTTAGCAGCTCCTGCCGAGATATGGCAACAGTATTCCATCCTTGGACGTACTTGGCCTCGCTAGAAAAGAAAAAAAAACTATAAAATGCAGAAAAACAATGATCAAATTAGAGACGTGAATAACATTCGCGATCACGTGCGAGGTGTGAATGACGTCTTCTTTATTAAAAAATAAACCAAAATATATTCTGGTATATTTACTGTCGTTAATATATTAGCTTTTAAAAGAAATCTTTTTAAATGTTGGCTTTAAGTACTATATTCATTTTTCAGTTTTTCTTTGAATGAATAATCGATCTTTATTACATAAACTTTCTCAATATATAGCTGAACTGTAGCCGATAAAAACCGTGCCCATATTAGGGCATTCGAGAAATGTCTAATACTTTTATTAATAGATGTTTACCCTTCTGTAAAACGAGTAATGCATTATGCATAATTGAGATTTTATTTTGGATATGTTTCTGTTGTCCTATAGTCATTCTGGTAGATGTATTTTGTGTGGATAGTAACGAAGGTACATTATACAGACAAATATAGGTCAAATATACTCTACAATGCCACAGTAAATACATCTCAATTTAACAGTAAAATCTTAAAAGGTCGACACTTCTACGACTCGGAATAAGTTGGATAGAAAATTGATGTCATTGCTCAAGTTCTATTCATATTCCAGACTATCTAAAAATAATTTGAATTGTCATAACCATCTGTTGAATGACAAAAATGTTAAAACGGGTATCGATTTATTTTATTAAGAGTCCATCCATCGTTCAAAAACACTCCGATTGTCAGAATTGCTTGTTTATTTTAGAGGAATGAGATTGTCTATACAAAAGAAAACGAAGTAAAATATTTTAATAGACATTTCTATAAACATTTTTATTGATGTCATTAAGTTTATAACTCTATTATCAAACCTGAATAGTTAATTATAATAACTTGATGTAACAATGGCAGACTTTTAAAATAGAAGTTTGATTAATTGAAACAATAAAGTGATACATATATTATTAAGTAAAGATACATAACACTTTCTTGTATCCTCACTCTTTAACCAAAATAGAATGGAAATCAGATATTGCTAACATTAAACGCATTAAATGTAAAGTTATGATAAAACAACATTTACTGTTTATTATTTTCTTACAAAAAATGAAATTAGTTTTACATTATGTTTTTATTCTATCAAAATCATAACATATACACCTGAGAGCTAAAACCGGAGCCGTTGAAGACGGGGAATGCTTTTATAATTCGATGAAAGCGACACCTATAGTATATAAGGGTATATAAAAACGACCACATAAATAGAAGGCCGTATCACTAAATATCGCTTATTGCTAACATCACCTACGAATTCTAGTGGTTTTGAACTTACAGTACTGACTATTACAAAAGATGGGGCCTTGGATATGACCTTAAAATATATCCAATGGTGAAGCCTCAGTAGTAGTCTTTAGGTAGTGTGGAGCCACCCTTTAATTCTAATTGCTCCCAGATCAACTCCAACCCGGAGTGGCAGTACCTGTTATGGTCCCAACTACAAATAGAAACCAACTTGAACAAATATATAATCTATTAAAGAAATTGTCTTCCAAATCATTGGTTTCGGCATTAAACAACCTGAAAAGGGTTGATATGACGTAAAAAATAACCAACCAACCAACCAACAAACAAACAAAAGATGATTATTTACTATTTATCATCTGATGTAATTACCGAATGATTCAAAAGCTGATCTAAAATTTTCCGAAAGATACATAAGCTTCTTATATTTGGACTCGCGCAATTAAAAAGGATACTTTTGCTAAGAAAGTTCTTTGAAGTAATGTACACATGATTTCACTTTTAAGTGATAATTGCACCCGGTTTCAAATCATTTTTCAATTAGATTTTCATACAATTCTTTCCTTTGATAATACAGAAAACAATGTTGCATTATTCTTCGTTGAAATGTATATTGTCTTATAAGAATCTAATAAGAAAATACGCAGGGTTTGGTTCAAAAGTAGAAGATTATTTTTTTATTAGTTTTAAACTTTTATAGAAAACATATATTTTATAGTCTATGTATTTCCAGTCTATTTTCTTAATAAATAATTTACATTATTATTCATATATTTTAGATATATCTTTAGCTTTCGATACATGTAGCTTACACTTAATCACTATTTTATGTACTTAAGCTTTTCGTTTAATTATTTTAAATTTATTTAATTCCGTTATACGTTTATAAGTATTAAAATATTTGTTTATGTTTATTATTGCTGTAACGTTTGCTTGTTTTTTTGCATAATAATCTTTCTAAAAAGTAATGATTATCTTTATTCTAACGTATAACTCAGGAAAGACAAAAGTATTTCCATAAAAACCTGTAAACTAATCTTGTTCATATATTTATTGCCAACTAAAACTGCATCAAAAGGTTGTATGACACTTGCAAAATTCTTAATCAATCAGATTTTGATATTTGTGCATAATACGGATCGTGCTGAAATATTGAATTTATAATTTAGAAATAGGTTTTTAAAATAAATTATCCAACGTTTATTTTATAACTTCGATTGAAAAAACTATATTTTTTAATTCGTAACTTTGGGTTTAAATTATTTTCTTTGAATTTAAATCCTGTTCATTTAAAAAAATGTTTATTGTTCGCTTTTTAAAATTATTTACCACTCAAATGTATTTATGGTTTAATTATTTTTTATTAATTCACTATACTGATTTCTATTTTCCTTCAGACAACCATACATAATTTTGTGTACCTAATTCCTGTTTTTACCTTTTTATATATATTAAATAAATTTAAGTTTCAGTATATGTCGAATCGTGTTCCTTTATTTTATTTTTTCAAATTTTAAGTCAATAATAAACGATTTTTATTGCTTTACATACACAAAACAAAAACAAAAATGTTTATTTACATGATGTTGTTTTGCGAACGCAACACAATTATTTATGTTTGATTAAATTCTCATTTATCACTTAAGTTATTTAAACTTAATACAAAATGAGTTCAGTTTCAGTAAAAATCGTATGTTCTTTTCTTTTGTAATGCAAGTTAAGTTGTTATTCAGTTTGTAAAACCTCCCATACATTATCGACAGTCACACTGTTCTGACAGATCTAGCTTGTTTGGATCTCATGCGTGACGTACTTTCGTAGTGATAAGTTTTCTATCTAAGAATGTCGCGACATAACAGGTTTCGTTACAAATAAATACAAATAACAATTACAAATTACAAATAAAACAAGTGTTTCTACAGAATTCACTGTTTCAGGTTTTATCTTTGTTTAGCAAGAGTTTTGAAGAATTTTAAAAGACCAGCTCCATATTTTTACATATACTGCTACATACACGCGGCTTAAAATTCCTTCTTCATCGGTAATAATAACGGAGATAATACAATATCAGAGAAAACATCATTGAAGATGATGAGAACAGTTCACAAAAGAATCAATACGCTAAATTATTATGCCTGTTCTCATGTGTTTGCTTTTTCATCCCATTCGTAAGTTATGCATGTCAGGAATTAAAGCAAACAACTATCCACGGGAATAGTTCCAAAACGCAAAGTCCCCTATTATTTTAACTAAACAAGTTTAAAAGTTACGACACAGGAGTTGTACCATTACAACGAGCTACTATTGTGCTCTATAATTTCTTTTCTACATAGTCATCACCATGCTCAACGCACTTGAGCTAGTGATGAACTATGGCTGTGCATTGGGTAAACTGAGCACACCTTGTTATACGAAGACTGTTGTAAACTAAATACTTCTATTTTCAACTTGAAAAGTTGAAGAAATACGAAAATGGGAGTGGTACCATTAAAACGAGCAATGTCTTGTGCTTCATAGTTTATTTTTGTGAATATTAAGCACAATTTTAATGCTTTTTGTTAGGAATTTAATACAGCCCATCTACCCTATGGCAAGGTTTCTTTCTTAGGGCATTAAACCATCAATATCTGTATCAGTGTTATAAGGGAATGAATTAAGGAGCTCAGTTATTATAACAATGCAGTTTGCAATCCAATTCGGACGATGAAAAGATTAATTACATTTCGAAAGCCTTTCGTATGTATGAACTATAAACTAATGTTTTTTTATTTTGTTATTAGTGTGCTACCTTACATTATGTTGGTTTGAAAGATTACATATGATTATATCAGTATAATTGTGTCGTTAATCTAATATAAGCCAGTATTTAAGATCTATTTAAGTATCAAACTTTTCACAAGATAATTTTAGTTCTAATCGACCGACAACCTATATCAATATGTGAGACGGTTTTAACTTAAATTTATTTAAAAAATACTTTTTAATCTGTAAAGTCTTAAGATGTGAGATCTCTATTTTCCTCATCATTGTTGCAACGATCGAGCTAAGCCTTCCGGTTCGGATTTTGAGAAAAACTTTTAAAAAGTAATTTGGTCAATTTCACATTCATTTCCGGTGATAATTACGGTCCGACCGGTAACGGATATAACTAATAACTCAAAAACTAGTTATTTTATTGAGCTGCTGTTTACATCGTTTTTAAATCGAATCAAATTTGAAAATTATTATTATTATTATTATTATTATTATTATTATTATTATTATTATTATTATTATTATTGCTACTCTCAGCAGTTTGGGTTCTTTTTAATTGTCTAATTATTGTCTCTGTGCTTGCTTGTGACAAAAAACAGATGGTTTGCTTTGATGAATGATTATTCGTTTCCTTTAAATCAAACGATTTTGGTTTCCATTAAAAACAACAACATAAAATGCAACAAAATTGTTTGGTATAAAATTAACTTGTTTATTTGTGGCTTCCACTTGCTGACTTTTACACACTTTTACATGCATACTAATGTTCATAAAACAAACAGAGTGTTCTCATAAAAAGAAAGTGACTACAGCCAATTTCACATTTTGTAAACTTGGACGATAAATAGACATATGTAAAGATAGCGGTTTGCATAGATAGATTCTGTATAATTAATCCTAATTAATTCTTTCATATGGAATATTTAATGGTTATGAATTCTTTAATATAAAGTAAATATATTTATGTATTTACTGGAACAATTTCACATATACGAATTAGGAATATCGTATAACGTCACAAATTTGATAAAGATATCTGGAAAGAAGGAATATTAAAATCTAATAGGAATACATTTTTAGTTAAGAATTTGCAATATGTATTTTTAAATATGTTTTTTTTAAGCCAAAGTTTCTTTTTTACAAAAAGAAAAACACAGATTTTGTTTATGATATCTTAAATGATATTTGCTGCACCTTACAAAGGAGTTACAAACCAGTTCCAAGCACTGTCGATATTCTTTCTTTTGTTTTACATGGGAGTCACCATTTATCAACGCCCGGAAGCCACTCAAGGGTAAGGGTTAATGGGTATACATTAGTCAATTGGATTATAGCGTAATAATCATAAGTACTGGAAATTTTGTAAATTAATTAAACAACAAATAAAATAACTAAAAAACATTTACCTAGTCTTGGAGAACAATTAAATCCGTGAATTAGATGAAGGGTTCAGTTGGAAATTCTGTACAGACTTTCTGGTTCGACATGAATGCTCGAAGGCATTGAGTTTAATGGGCTGAAATGTTGTGACAATATCATCAACTTTATTTTCCGATTAATCAAAATAACACTAAAAATAGTGTATAAAGGCATTAAGTAAAATTTTCTAAACTAATAATAACATAACGGTTAAACGAAGATATAATTAAATGGTTCTGCAAACTTGCAGTTCGTACGTTTTGTAATATCATTAGTTTCGAACTTAGACGAGATAGACTTATTGCGAGATACTTAATAATGAATAATATGAATTTATGTACTTGTATTTTCACACCTTGACCAAAAAATAACTAGAATTATGTGTAGGGTGTTGTAGTTTGCTTGAGGCATTGTGCGCAGTGTGAAAGACGTTTGAGGGCTATATCAATGCGGTTCGTAGGAAATACCGGGGGCACGAATTAGTACATAAAAATGAAAAATATAAGGACTTTTCAATAATTTTTAATTATATAATATTTATTTACCAACATACTGCGTCTTACAAGATGTTATGTGTTGATGCCCCTAAGTTTCGAGAATAGTACCCCTTCCTCAGGGGAGCAAATAATTAAAAAAATGTTCGGCGAAACTGTTCTTTTGTTAGATTTATTTATATTTATTTATTAATTTATTTCCGGAAGTCAGTGCCTCAGACTGACTATCAAATCAATTTCCAGGATACCAGTTTTGATAGATATTTAGCATTGTTAGGTATGATGGTAGATTTTAAAAAAATATATATGTAAAAGATGTATTTTTGCGTATTACGCTTAAAGTGTGTACACACTTAAATTAAAATTATATTATCGGCCACATAGTAACTGTTTTATCATATTATTCGTGGAGTTGTTGTAGTGTAGCATAGACACCGCTGGTTATATGTTTCATACCTATCTTGCTGAAACAGGATATTACTACTCTCTATCGTCGACTAACTCTGAAAACAGATATCGTATGAGCAATGTTCGTGGCTTGAAATTCTATAAACAAAATGAAAACGAACGGTGAAGTAAAAATCTTATCAGTGATCGCGTTTTTCATAGGTAAACTATATAAAAATTAATAGTATGATCATTTTACTGACATGTAGATTACACATATATCGGTATATATATATATATATATATATATATATATATATATATATATATATATACTTCAGAATAATTTTTTTATTTAACAATCAGTTGATATGGAAACCTGTGATTATAAGATTTACAAAATATTACTGACGCAGTTACCAAAACATGCAAACAACCAGTCAAATGAGGAAAACAATGAACATAGTCGAAGCATTCAAGACGCAAGCATTCATAGGGAAACATATGGTGAGGTACTAATAATAACAACAGAAACAATAACCGCCAGGCTAACATATCCAATAATATAATTCCTAGTGAAAACCATACTACACTATAATTTCTCACACGTAATTTGCACTCTGAGATTTTGTTAGAATAGTATTTCCAAAAACATGTAGCTTCCCAATTAAATAATTTATAATTTCGCCCATATTTACTAGCAGAAAAGGACTGAACATTCCCCATTACAAGGTAATTTCCAGATCCGCACATATAAACAAGAAAGAACTATACTCAATGATACGTCATCCCTGTTGGTAGTAAAATTATTCAATTCTATAACTATAGTTACACAACCTACTCTTCTCATCTTCTTAATGTCAATTAGCAGTGTAGGGACTAAAAATTGTTTTTCTTTTTTATGATAATCGTACTTATGTTACCTACACTGATTATTATTATAATTAATAATTAATAGTATGACTATTGGTATACTTTCTTTATGTCTAAATCTATACATTTGTATATATGGGTGTATATGTAGGTATATATAGGTGTGTATGTATGGATATATTGTGTAAGTGTGCGCGTTTGTATGCGTGCATGTATGTGTACATGTATATATATATATATATATATATATATATATATATATATATATATATATACTTGTACTTTTTTGTAGAAAAAGAAATCCCATACAGTGCTCTATTATTAGGGGAAAAAAACCTTTCTCGAAATAAGAGCAATATATTTTTTTGTATAATATATACAGGAATTTACATCGGTAGTCGGTACCGACGGTTTCAAGCCCGGTAGTTGAGGACTGCTCTTAATGTCCGCCTCAGACTCTCTTCAGCCGACTATATATATATATATATATATATATATATATATATATATATATATATATGTATTCATATGTTTATATGTAAGTACGTGTGGGTGTGAATATATGTGTAGAAAATATTTCCCAGTTAAATATAATTAAATAGTATAATGTTATGTATATTACTGATCTTTAGACACTTTTCAGTAAGATATTATTATTACTTTATTATTTTTGTTTTAGTTTACTTAACATTGAACTATTACCGTAAGGATTATAAAATAAAGATAAAGATTAATACGCTTAACCTTGGTTTTACAATTTACTCATAAACATTAGTATATTCTAAACTTTATTTCAATCCTCCGTTTAAGTGAAGCTATGAATGCGTATAAAATTAACAAGAGTAGCACCTTATGAATAGTGTATATTATTTGAGTTGACTGAACAAATTCGATTTAAACTGACAAAGGAATTTAAGCTGAAAATAGTATAAGTATTTGCGTTTCGGCCGTCTTCTTTTTATTGTTATTTTTATTCTTATCTCTATGTTTCTTCTTGTTCCGCTTTCCTGGCCCTGGCCCTGTCTCTATATGCAGTACACAACCTGACCTCAATTAAGCGACCAGTCAAACTTCTTTATGAGTCTTTGAATTTTATTTAAAGATACATCTATTCTGCTATGTGTATATATATATATATATATATATATATATATGTGTGTGTGTATGTATGTATGTGTGCGTGTGTATGTATATGTAGATATGTATGCACATGTGTTCACCCCACTTCTTACCTTTCACCACTACCTCCTCTCCCTACAACTAACACCTCACCCCACTAATAATAATATAGACTTCTAATGATAAGGCTTCCACCAGACTTTAAAATATTTTCGCTGGACCCACAAACAAATTTATCCAAATGCTTTAAAGAACGTCTACTATGGATTTTACCACACAATCTGGATCTACAATTTTCATATCATTTTCTTCAAATCCTCTTGCTACATGACTTCTGATTAATTAATTATTTTGACTTTGGCTTTCCATGCCTCATTGACTTTAGCAAATAGGGTACATACCTTTATAAATATTTGCTAATATTTTCTCTCCTCTGATGAGATGGTAGACATCGAAACCCCTATAGGTTAAGGAGATTAATTTTCTAAAGTATTCTTTGTCTTGCTTAGAATAATAAACATCTTTGATATGAAAGTCAACCACTTCATTTCAATAAGGGTTTTGAAATTCATCGAATCACAATTTAATATATATATGAAATTGGTTGAATAGTTTGTTAGAGGCCAGAAACATCAAATATTTTCAAACTTGGACCCCTTAACAGCAAAACATTCAGCCAAAAACCGATTTAAAAACTTGCTCTATCTTTGAATACACTTTATGTAAAATTTCAAATTCTTAGGCCAAAATTGGCTGGTGATTTGGTAAAGACCGCAGAAGTCAATTTGTTTCACTTCGACCCCAATTGTTACCCCTTAACATTTATTGTTTTGGGTTCAATTCAAATGAAAAAGTTTGATTCATATCCAACTAACTTACAACTTAAATTTCAAGTGTTTAGATCCAAAATTGTCGGATGAGTTTTGTAGAGTTTACAAAGGTCAAATCGTTTAACTTTAACCGCTTGACAGCCAAATTATTGGCCGAAAAACGATTAAGAAGATTTTTCCAAATTTCAATACCGTTTATTTGAAATCTCGAGTCTGTAAACTGAAAATTACAATAGTACAACCTTGAATCCGACGGCGCAATACTACACCGTTCAATACTGTAAAACTGAAACGAAGCTGTTCTGCTTGAAAAGGGCGCCATTCTCTTCTCATTCATATTTATATCGATTCTTTGCTTTAAAAAAACTAAAGTAATTACGTGTTTACTTTTTTAATATCCCATTTTGCTGTTTCGAGTTATTTTGTTTCTTTGTTTCTTTGTTTTTCGATATTTCGTCGATATTATTTAGTGATAGCGTTTAGCAGAAAAGCCAACAAACGACTACGCCCAAAAACAAATATACAAGAAATAAATGTTACCATAGTCAATAAAATTTCAGTTCCTGTTTTTTTTTGTTTGTTTTGGAATAGTATTTAATGCTCTTTACTTGAAATAATTTCAGCGAACCGAAATTAAAACAGAATTTGAGGCGATAACTACTTAAATGAATTGTTATATTAACTACATATGCCATAATATAATACTCCTCAAGCACAAAATAACGGAAAACATTAAAATATGTTTATACATATTCCTTACGTTGACGGAACTCTCTTAAATTGTTAACACAGAATGCTAAGGTGCCTCTCCTTCCATTTGGAAACGGGTCTCTCCATTTCAAAGTCGCTGCCATTTTGACTTTTTTTTTTAAACCGGTTCGTGAATTAAAAAAAATGTACAAATTACTTAAAAATACAAACCGATTAACTTTTCTACAATAAAAGTAACTTTTATTGACTATGGTAACATTTATTTCTTGTATATATATATATATATATATATATATATATAATTTTCTCTTTGTAAGGAAACGTCATTTTGTTTGTCAGTCTTGGTTACGAATGGAAATAAAGTTGAAATAAAAATATTATATATTCGCGAAAATTATCTTTACTTTAATCATATTTTGCTTAGGGTAAAATATTTGAGTATGAAAACCTATCTATTTACAACCTCCTCCTTTTCATAACCTATCATACCTTCAACAATCACAGCCCACTTTCTGTAGGCTGTTTTTGAACCCAGTCAACGACAGGTACTTCTGCTAGTATATATATATATATATATATATATATATATATATATATATATATATATATATATATATATATATATATTAAATCTCTTTTAATCGCTTCCACACACTGCCAGAGGAAAACAGCATAAAATGATTAGACACACATAGAAATAGTTCTGGTTAAAATCGAGCCATCTGGCCTGAGAAAATAAGCATAATATGATAGATTACCGAGCATAAAATAATCTTTGGTTGAAGTCAGGATACATTAAATGTTATGTTACACCATAGACATTTACAAATTTTAAGAAATTGAAAATAATTAGACATTTATATTCTCATTTAATGTCGATTTAGGCCCGAAAATAAAAAGAGATTGTTACAAAATATACTAGCTAGTTCAGAATAGAATCTGAAATGATTCTCGTAAAAAACTAAGCGAAATCTTGAAAACTGTTTAAATAGCATATTCAGGAAATACGTTTTAGACTTAAGCACGTAAATATAAATAAGACAAACACTCCCAGTCTGAGTATAAACAAACACTCGACTTTAAGTAAAGAAGAACCATGGATCACCACATCGATTTTTACTTCGTAGTACGCAAACCAACTATAATAATAGATTACTTAAAGTAATTATACGGTGCTTGTTTCGCAATTATATATATATTTATATGCCGGATTGAGATTTTACAGCGTCGGACAGCGGCAACTGAAGTACGGTTATTACAAGTAAATTCTTCATTTGTTCAGGAGATATTACTTGATGCAGGTATCTGAATAGATGAAGATCCGTAAATGTCTAGATAATCTTTTACAAAGTTTTATGCATATATCATAGGGTGACTTGATTATTCTTTTTCAACAGATAATTTTGGTATAGTGAACATATTAACATTACAACGGATTTAAAATGTGTGAAATAAAAGGAAGAGTCAATTATATTCGGATCTTGAGGCACCTAAGATTGTACTGGATGTTGTACTGTTTATGACAGAGTTTGAAACACGAAATTCCATATAAATTCTGAGGTTTAGAGTTGGGAACTGTAGCTGCTACAAGTAGTTCTATTGTCACGCTTTATACACATTTATTCAACAACATTTTTCCTCGATTTTTTAGTCGCACAGTAAATGATATGCGTCGCACATGATAGGTTTGTGATGTGTTCTAAAGTATTCGGTTTGAAATTGAGGGCGGCATTGCGTGTAAACATGAGAGTCGAGTAGAAATGGACGTGAAATTTGTCGAAAGTTGTTGACTTGATGTCAGTTTACAATTGAGGCGAGGTGACCAACATTTCTCGGATGGTCATTGATCGGGAGACTAACTACATGTGATACGGTCTGGGGAAGAATTACCTTGTGAACTGAGCACTAGTTATTATTTCTATTTTCTGTTGTCCTGTATGAGTAAAAACAACGGGGAGAAATTAAATAAGAATAGTTAAGAATAATGGCGAGTATCATTATAAACGTTATTAACATTTTAGTTTAACTATTTTTTATATCAGTTTATTATTTTCGTACGAAATTAAATTCTTCCCTTGCGTCTTCATTTACAATTTACAGACATTTCTACAGAAATCGCAATCCGGCGAAGAATGAGATGGATTGAATAGCTGATAAATGTTAACAGATTAAGATTATAGAACATATAATAGAATGTTAACGATTTATTCTGGTGTAATGTTGATTTTCCCATTTGAAGACTATGACTAAAGTAACGGTTAAGTGTTGTAGCTCTCATTGGTTGCAATACTAATGTAACATACTGTTCCTTTACTTCGGTAAATAAACGCTTGTAAATATACCATTCTATTATCTCAATTAATATCGACCTTAAAAAATCAATGAAGACAAGGATTATGTATCAATACAACAGAAACGATAAAGACAAAATATTCGCAGTTAATATTTTGTAAACGTCGCACGTGGCTAGCGACAGGGAATTACGATTTATTTGAAAACGGACAAAACCGAACTTATGTTACACACAGTACTGGTATTTGTGTTTAGAACTGAAATGTTTGAGACCTGGAATAAAAATAAAGAAAAATATTGGTGGTATAAATAATAGACAGAATATTTGAAACTAAACCGAATTTTTAGCAGGAAAAGTAGGTTAAATCTCTGTGAAATATATAAGACTTGAAAGTCTCTAAAAATATTGAAGTAAATTTGGCAGATTCTGTACAAAACAGAACTTTTTTTCATATATTTTATGTAGAAATTCAAGTCAGCAATGAAGGAAAAATGAACAATAAGTATGTGTCTATATAGTTTTTCTTAATTAGAAACACGTAATTAAAGTTTGTGCAAGCTTATTAAATTATTTCCAATAGATGAATATGGGAGTAAGCATCATCCGCATATATATATATATATATATATATATATATATATATATATATATATATATATATATATATATATATATATGTGTGTGTGTGTGTGTGTGTGTGTGTGTATATGTATATATGTATATATATATATATAGAGAGAGAGAGAGAAAAAGATAGATAGATAGATAGATAGATATAGATATAGGTAGGATAGAGATAGATATATAGATATATACAGATATAATTCAGTTTAATTTAAGTGAGAAAAACTGAACAAATGAAAAATTGCATTTTAGAAGTTAAAGTAATGTTTTGCAAAAACTGCATTATGACGAGTTTTATGAGTTTTCTTTCTTTTAATTTTTTTTTAATTGGGAGAACTTACATTTCTCTATGTTGTTTAAAGACAAATCATGATATGTAATAAAGTTAACGACATCAAGTAATTTTGTTACAATTTGTTTCTTATTCTGACTTTTACGCTCAAGTAGTTCTCGAGATTTATTGTCCTGCGATGTTTATTTATTCATTATTACAGCCTTGCATCATAGAATGAGATTTTGAAGTACGACAAAGTTTACATGATAAGAAATTTTCGATTAATCATCGGTCTTCTTTATTTCTTAGCTTTATAAGTTTTTGTAGCAGACACCATCCAAAGAATAAGTTCACCTCTTTTCAGTATGTATTTGACAGTCGTTAACTTGTGGTAACCAACGCCAACCATTTTACGTATGGTTGGCACCTAAATGGGAGAGGAAACGGATAAAATAGAGAATAGCAGAGACTAGTGTTGCATGTTGAAAAAATATCCAGAATTATGGAATTTTGTTTGAAAAAAGTCATCTATAAATACACATGTTAAAATAGAAAATTAGTTTAAATTATCGTACAAGATTCGTCAACAGCTCGATAGTAACTCACCTAGGAACATTTGTTTAATAATATACACGTATATGCAACCATAAACAACGTATACGTAATTAAGTTGCAAGAAATCTAAAGAAACCTAAATATACAAATTTATTTAACCATCAACATATTTGAAAGTAAATAAAACGTTTTGTTAAGGTTATTTTCAATCCATATCCACTTTATATGACGTTCCTGTGTTTTTAAGCATGCGCATTGTAAACTTATCAAACTAGGATATAGAATATAATACACTTATTATATCCACTTATATTCGAGCCAAATACAGGGTACCCCCTCACAAAAAAACGGGACCCAACTCTAATTAGGCCCAGTTTCCTAGTGTTTTGTCCGAATGAAATGAAACGTTTGTCATAACTAGTTTATTATATTCAAAACATCACATCGAAACACTAGGGTCTTTGGCCTTTTTTTCTCTCCTGACTGTAAAATGCTCAGAAAAAACAATTGAATGTCCTCCGTTTTTTTTGGGGGGGATAACACTGTATGTATTCTACTATTTATATAGTCATAAAATATAATATTGTATATATCTTTAAGTCAGATTACCATATATAACGCATCTATGTGATAAAAATACACAGCTAATAAGAAACAAGTTTAATGATGAAAAGAATATTTATTTATTCATTTGTTTATTTATTTATTTGCGAACCGAGTGAGCATTTGTTAGGTGAGAATTTATTTGCTGTTAAAGGTGAGCATTAGCAGAAGATAGCGGTTGCAATTCCACCCAAAGTCGGTCAGACGATTAGTTAGCCAAACATGACGAGTCGACAACCACTATGGAAGGCAGTAATAACTGGGGATACAGTTAAAAGTGTAAGCATTCCTATACCGTCGTGGTTAACTACCTGACAGTGGCCAACGGAAAAGTAAGCCGAAATGTCTTGAAAAAACAACTATAAAAAGATGAGGATAACAGTTCGCATATAAATAAATAAATATATAAAATTTCCTTTTAGATGAGAAAATTTTTATTAAGTTAGTGCCAAAATAATGTCGTCTTTTATATATATATATATATATATATATATATATATATATATATATATATATATATATATATATAATACGCCAACAACGAGATTATTTTAATTATTGGAATTAATTATTGGAATTTAAAAAATCCATTAATTATTAAGTTAGTTCAAAAATATTTGTGCACCAACCTAATAAATAACGATCAGGATACATCCAAACAATTCTGCTCACAGTAAATGAAATAAATACTTGATTTGGCCGCTATTATGCGTACAGATCAGCAGTAGCTGTACGGCGTGTTCTTGGGAATCAGTTTCTTTCAAATATTGACATTCGTTTAAAGAATGACGTATCTACCAAATTATTGATAGTGTTATATAGCGGGGTGTCATAAAGGGAATAGTGTCAAGAAGGAGATTCGTGTACGTGATCGTCTAGTTTATAATCTTATTGTTCATGTCTACGTGGGTGTATGTTTGTGTACATGCATTTCTTAACATACATTTTCATTCATGTGTCGTCGGTTGTTCCTCTGGTTTCATTGTCTCTTGGAGGGGAGCTGGCCTGTTCGATGAAGAATTCACTCCAAGATGATAATTAAGGTTTTATGTTTTTATTCACCTTCCAAAGGTCGACACAGAATGGAGGTGAACCTTGCTTGTTTGATGATACACGTCAGCGTCCTCCCCAGCCCAGGGGGGGCAGCTGAAAAACCGTCTGTCTTCTTCAACACCCGAAACCAAACTGCCAAGAAAGAATCAGCTAACCTCATCACATGACACCACGTCATCTGGTCAGCTGACCCTTCTTTTGCAAACGTGTCCACTGTCCACGTTATTCACCTCTCTCTCTTTCCCTCCCTCTCTCTCTCTCTTTCTCTATTCTCTAAAAGAGACACAGAGAGAGAAAATAGAAAGATTAAGAAAGCCAGAGAGGGGGGGAGAGATGCTCTTTAACAATAGAAAAATGATATTTTTATATTTTTTAATTTTCGATTTTTTTCCTTAGCGAAAAAAAAAACGTGTTATCATATGTAATATGTATTTTTAATTTCACGTGCTTCCAGACTGCTTCCTTGACTCTCTTTTATAAGTTACTCACGGACAATATTTATAATACTAGTATACGTCTAATATACCATAAACTGCATATGTCTACATTTGACATAGACGTAATGGTGTTACGCTTTTCTTTTCTGAGACAATCCACAATTAGATATAAATTTTTGTTTACTATGCTGTAATATTACAATCCCTTAAATAAATTAATAGCATATCCTGAGAGAGATTTTAGCTCGAAAATATTTCAGAAAACAAACAGAAAATAGAATGAAATAAGATGAAAGTCCCCCCTGCACAGTAGAGATCCTTAGATACAAAAAAGCCTTCTACTCTAATAGTTTCTTCCTTAAAACCGCTAGACTTTGAAACTCCCTTCCGAGTTCCTGCTTCCCCAACTGTACTGACATACAGAAGTTCAAATGTAATGTGAACATACATCTTGCTGGTCAACTCCTTACATAGTATCCCTTCACCGTATGTTCCTGATAGTATCCCTCTACATCAAAGTGGCACTGTGGCTTGTTTGAGGTGAAAATGTAAAAAAAAAATGTTTTCGCAGTAAGTTTAACGAAATATTTATAGTAATTAATGAAATGGGATTAATATAAATATAAAGGTCGTTCAAATAGGTTTACTTTGAAAACCGTTTTCCACTCCAAGATAATCTGTATTCAAAAGTTGCGTAACTAAATAGAAATCTTTATATAAAACCTATTTTTACTAATACTTATAATAAAGTTTACATCAAGCATTTTACAATCGCACAGCGATGTCTATTATACATTGCATTCTACTGAAGAGAATTGAGTTCATTCATATGATAAAGATTGGACGGGAATGGTTTCGACTTGAACGGTCTTCTAATAAAAGACGCCATTTTTATGAATAAGAATTGCATTCACATGGATGCCTGTCGAAAATCTCATAAAATTTCCTCGAAATAGTGAAACAAGTAATAAGCTTATGAATCACTCCGTCCGTGACAAATGCGTCTCGTCGAGTACTAGAACGGCTATGTGGACAGAGTTCTTGCTTTGAACTCTAGCTTTAAAGATTTCACATCTGACCTGGATTCGAAACATATTTACACGTAATTCCGCAGAAAATATTCAATATAACACGTAAGGTCGTGTTCTTTTTTTATTTATTTTGTAGATAAAAAATATATAAGCTAGTAAAGCGGGCTACGCGGGAAAATAGCTGGTTGTTCGATTCTTAATTATTTGTTATTGATCAGCCATGTAAATAACAATATATTAAGAAGGCAAATCATGCAATTTATTGTTGATTACTATTGAAACAACTTTTAAAGAGGAAAAGCTATTCAAGGATACGAGTTGATGAGATTAATAGATTAATAGATTAATAGAATGTCGGTTTAATAATTAAGATTGCCATTATATTATTTGAATCTATAAATTTAAATGAACTAAGATGGATTACGTTTCTGAATTTTGGAAATAAGGATTATTTATTCACATGATTTGGATTCTTGAGACCATTGTTCTCATCTTGAGGATTATTTAGACGTACAATTTTTGACCGTAATCAGGATTATCTTATCGAACTCGGGAATCTTTATGTTGGAGTCGGGAAAAGTTAACTAAATGCCAAACTCTTACGTATGACATGAAAAAGAAGAACGAAATCTAAGAAAAATCTCTATCAATCAACTGGGCTCAATAAAAATAATTTCAAAACATACCTGATAAATATACCCGGTAAACCAAGACTAATCGAGATTCAAACAATTGCACTTAAAGGCACACGCAGTGTATTAAGAAAGATCTCAGTTAGAATATATAAGATAGCGAGTGATTGTTTGGCATCCGGAAGGAGGCCTCATCCCCAGCTTAACTAACTAATAAGAGAATTGAAAACATTAAAAAAGTACAATAGTTCACACGAAAATACTAATGGTAGAATTTATCTGATAGTATAATAATCGATAAAAAAAAAAATACTAATTCAAGAATCCGGAAAAAATTACTAATAACTACTGTATAGATTTGTTTGAAGGCAAAATCTATAGAGTGCTGTTATCAAATAAGATATGGACTCTACCGTCGATTTTGACGTATGAGATTCCGCCACAACAACTAAGTTATTCGGGAACCCATACAGATGATTTGATTACAGTGGTGAAGGTTTTGTGTTAAACCAACTACACATTTTAGTGTTACTGCTAATCTTTGTCAGTGCAGATTACCGTCATAAGCCAGCGCATACAGTAGACCAAAGGTTCTCTTTCTACTATAGTGTGTCTTAACAACGGCTGGAAGTGTATCTTTCTCACTGAATTAATGTGCGCCCAGTTACCTACCTGAAAATTCTACGACTCATCGCGCCACATACAACGCCTAGCCTTCACAAATGGGCACCCATCCGGTACTAGCCAAGCTCATCGTTGCTTCATTTTAATGATCACGGGAAACTTTTTTTTAAGAACGTGTTCCGTTAGATTATCTTATGTTTGCTTAAAAGGGGAGATATAACATATGAAAAATATATGGAATCAATTTGCTGTTATTTCAGATCATTTTAAACCATCGCAACAAGTGTAAGAGTCTCCTGCATCAAGGCTATATATATATATATATATATATATATATATATATATATATATATATATATATATATATATACATAGTAGCATTTGCAATATAATATGCAGTACATAGGAATGTCCAAATATATAAATTCACAGAACCGTTTTCTGTTTTGTTTTCTGAACAGAACGCAGCTTTTGACAATTTATTATAACAGCAAATACTGTTTATATAAAATCCTCAATAAAATAATAAAAAAAGCATTTATCAAATTATTTATATAAATGCTACACTCTGCATATGCATACGCGATAATCAATACTTTTTTCCGACGAGAATTAAATTTTGAACTCGGATTTGCCTAAGAAATAAAAGTGCAAAAAAAAAAAAATTGTGCTGATTTTAATTTAGTTATCTCTCATAAGCTTAAAGCCTCATGCATTTATATCTTTTTTATTTCTAATACAAACAGCCTTGCGAAGTCATTACATGTTAGGTCGGAATGATTCTATTTGGTTCAAAGTTTATACGGCTATGCAGTGCAAATCCTAATACCGATAGTTCAATAACTGAAATTAAAGTCGCTTAAAAGACCTTGAAGCGCTCAATCCCGTGTTCTAATATAAGATTATCTGATCTACACGTTCAGCTGGTAAATATGATTGATCTGAATGTATATCAATACAAATAAAGGAATTCTAGGCTAATGACCAAATGCGAATATAAAAATGGTAATTCATTTAGTGACGATGTCCATCAAAATGTTTCTGCAAGAACTCTTCGAGTGATACAAACTCTCGGAAAACGACACTAAAGTGTTTAAAAATAAAAGTCACAAACTCTTAAAATAAATTATTTTAAAAATCTGTAACTTACTATTTAAATAATTTTTAGAAGAAATGTTCATAATCATCGGTTTTACCATTTTCAGTATTTGATAATTTAGATTCATCATACTTCTGAATTTACCTTTCTCATATTTTGCCTATCTACAATGTGTGGCAATACGATTCTAAGGTTTATTATTTTTAATGTCTTAAATACGTAAGATTTCAAGTGTCTCACCCGCATATAGTTTGCATAAATATACATATCTTAACACAGATTGATCTTTTCCACATAATTAAGAAAGAATATACCCCGATTCTAATAAAATAAAATGATTTTTTTATTTTGAAAAAAAAAATGTTCCACATATGAAGTATTATATTGCAGTTTTTGGATATAGTTTCTGAAAAACATCATTCTGTAAGGAGGATCTTATTTTTCTCGCTTTTCATTTTTAAGCTTTTTTATATTTTTATCTATTTTTATTTATTATCGATTTTATAAATATTATACGTATATTAGATTCCAATTAGATGATTCATATCACTCTTCTTTAATTTAAACAAAGAAAACAAAAGTTATTTAAGATATATATATATATGTGTGTATATATATATGTGTGTATATATATAAATGTGTGTATATATATATATATATATATATATATATATATATATATATATATATATATATGGGTTGTTTGCTCAGCAACCGGCAATGCTAATATGCTTACCAGTCGGTTTGCCTCAAACTCCACAATGGACCCTTCCAACAGCCCTCTACCTGACTTTTCTATGCGGACAGACACCACGCTAGATGATCTGAAAATCACCTCTGCTCAGGTCCATACTATCATAAAAACCTTCACACTTCAAAAGCATGTGGACCCGATCTCATCGCAGATGTGCTATTACAAAAGTGCTCAGCCGAAGTAGCTCCAGTTCTCTCCAAAATCTACAACAAATGCCTTAATGAATCTTGCTTTCCTGCATGCTGGAAAATTGCTTCTGTGGTACAAGTATTCAAGAATTCTGGCGAAAGAACTGACCCATAAAATTATCGCCCCATTAGATTTCTTCCCACTTTTTGCCAAAATATTTGAGACCTTAATTAACCATGCTCTAGTCCACTACCTTATAGATGCTAAACTTCTGACTGACAAACAATATGGATTTAGACAAACCTGTTCCACAGCAGACATCCTCACTCTAATCTCTGAACGTATATACCATTCACTGGACAAAGCGGGGGAGGGCAAAGCGGTAGCTCTAGATATATCTAAGGCTTTTGACAGGGTGTGGCATGAGAGTCTCCTCAGGAAAATTAGATCATACGGTATCACTGGTAGAATACTTAACATAATTAAATCCTTCTTAGATAAGAGAAAAATCCAGGTTGTCCCCGACGGTCGCACATCTAAACAATATGATATAAATGCGGGAGTGCCGAAAGGGTCTATCCTTGGACCTCTACTGTTCCTGATATTCATAAATGACCTCCCCGACAAAATTGCCTCTGAGATGGGTATATATGCTGATGACACCACACTCTATAACAGGCACGACATGAAAATAAATCAACACATATCTAAAGAAATGGCAGAAACACTAGAGGATGCCCTCCAATCTGTAGTAGAATGGGGGCAAAAATGGCTGATCACGTTCAATGCCGCCAAGACTAAACTAGTTTCATTCAATAATTACAAGAAACCTTCTCTAACACGTAAAGCAATGGCCAACGACTCTTTATTTATATTTTTTTCAAACTCCTTGGCTTCACGTTCACAGGAAACATGAGTTGAAACAATTACATTGAAGGCATCGGCCAGGGTCGCTGCAAGGAAAGTGGGCTCTCTTTACCGTGCTAGACAGCTACTAACACCCGAAAGTATCCTGTTCCTCTAGAAATCCCCCATTTGCCCATGTATGGAGTATTGCTGTCATATTTGGGCTGGTGCATCTGCTACTAGTCTCTAGCTCCTATACAAGGACAAGTCGATAGACCCTGAACTGGCATCTAAACTTCCGCCTCTGTCCCATCGACGGAATGTTGCACCCTGCTGCCTGTTCTACAAGTATTTAAATGGAGAATGCTCTGACGAGCTGCAAGCACTTGTGCCCCCACGACGTGAACACTCTCGACAAACCTGAAACGCTTCTAAATCCACTCCTTTACTGTATAGATCCCTAGATTTAAAAGATCCTTCTACTCCAGTAGTTTCTTCCCCTAGACTTTGGAATTCCATTCCAGGTCCCTGCTTCCCTAACTGTACTGGCGTGTAGAAGTTCAAATGTTACGTGAACTTACATCTTGCTGCACAAATCCCTACATAGTGTTACATGGAAAAGAGCTGGTCCCTTTTCATGTAAGTAAAATATAGGGAATTAGTTAAATGTAAATATGAAATAGGATAGTCAAAGATTCGAACTTGCGAAGCTAGATTTGGAATAGAAAATTCCAATCATAAATGTTACATGATAAGGGCTGTCCCCTTTTCATGTAAGTATAAAAATAGAGAGATTAGTTAAAATGAAAATAAAATAAGAGAAAGCAGAAATCGAACCTTGGATATAAGTTTTAAAGAACAATAGGTTTAAATGGAATGTCCAGTAAATTGTTAATTCTGATAGAATAAATAATAAATAAACTATTCAATTGTTAGAAAGAATGTGGATAATAAAATATTAGTTATATAAATTAGATATGTAGGTTGAATTCGTTTGTAAAAACATCAAAGAAAAAATAGGTTATTGGGAAATCATAATGTCGGAAACGTGCAAAGTCGCGCATGTTGAAACACGTTAATTTTGCTCACGTGGCCAGGATGCATGGATTTCTCAATATAGGAAGTGAGAGTTAGTTAGTTAGAGAGACAGTGAGTGAGAAACTTAGAGAGGGTCTTGGAATTAGAACGTCTAGGAAGCGAGACGGTCACTTTGAAACTAAAATGTGAAGCTTTGAATTCTTGATGAGAAAACCACGACCGGTCGTGAAGAAATAAACCCATCATGTGTTTTGATAAAAGCTCGTCTTTGTGTTTGTGATTCTTACAAAAAGGTAAAGTGAATTGTTATTATATGTCTGTGTTATAAAATGTCTTAACATACACATCTCATATCCACAATGTGAATCCACATCTCATATCTACACTAAGACTGTCTGAACACTATCTCCTCACTCTAAGAGCTTCACATAGCAACACATCTATTAAACTAAGAATGAACATATTTTTAATAAATATGAATCGTTATAACACGAACACGGAACGAAAAATATCTCTCACAACATCCCTCTCTCTCTAAGATACAACATCACTTGTAATAAGACTCTTTTAATGAAACCCCAATATATAACATAAATACAGAATTTTATTGAAATAAGGAATGTGGAATGGCAATTGTTTAGCTTACATATCTGTTATTGGAAAAGGAATGTAATGATGAAATTTGTTCTGTTAGAAAAATAGTTAAAGATTTGGTCTGTTATAAAAATAGTATCTAAGCCCCCGAAGCAACAAGGAGACTCATCTCCACTAATAATGACTCCAATGATTTAGAAGATCGTTTTTATTACCACAGTTGTAACAATCAACCAATCAAAAGCTTCAAAAGTTATTAAAATCAGTTCGCCGTCGGTCTCTATATCGAAACGGCTAAAGATCAAGACTGCGTTGATTCTTCGCCGCCATCTTTGTTACTAAAATTACTCAACACTCGAAATAGTGACTGCATTGATTCTTCGCCGATTGGATTTTCTGTCGCCATCTTCGTTCCACATAATGGCTTAACACAACAGGTGATCTTAAATGAATTTTAAATTTCTTTCGGAAAATAAGTGTTTATAAGAATACAACCTTTTATAAATCTAAATAAATAAAAGTAAATAAATAAATTCAAGAAAAAAATAAAGGAAATACAAATAATTATGAATAATAATAAAAGAAAAATAATAACAAATAAATACATAAATACATCAATTAATAAATAATTTTATAACAAAATATATTTCTGTACATATGCTTGTTTATATATATATATATATATATATATATATATATATATATATATATATATATATATATATATATATATATTGAACATTTCTTTTGGGGGGGCAACATTCAATTAGGTCTAAATACAGACCAATCAACATGATGATTAAAAAAATAGAAAATGAAAATAAAGGTTTACTAACCAGGTTTCTTTCCTCGCTCAACAGAGCTAAATCGTGGAATATACGATTAAAACAAAAAATAGTCATGAGAAAAAAAAGTGGCGGCAAAAAATACATAGAAACCAATTTAAGTCCTAATAGATTCGCTTTTTCATTGCAAAGATTGGTCCGTATTTAGCCATAATGTATATATATATATATATATATATATATATATATATATATATATATATATATATATATAGTGTATATATATATGTATATATATAATATATAATTATACTAAAAGCTAAAATAACTATTATTTGATAAGCTTAAATGTATTAAATTATTGATATGTAAATTAATAATTGATTTCATATAAACAGTAAGTACTTTAAAAATTCCATAACTTAATTAAGACTATAAATAATCTGCGTACAGTATGTATGTTAATATGTGTATATATGTATATACGTATGTATGTCTGTATATATATGTATATGTATGTATACATATTCTATGGGTAGGTGTATATGTATGGTTTATATATATATATATATATATATGGGTGTTATTATATGTGCACATATAATATATGTTTATATGCATATATATTAAGTCTGTATTTGGATATATGTGTTTAGGTGTGTGAGTATGTGTATTTATATCGGCGTATATACCTTAGGCCCCTATTTAATTAACTATACCAGTTTATTAAATTTACCAGTATCAATTTACCACTATAAGTCCAATTTCCATACTTACACCAAGCAAAGGAAAATTACTAAAAAGCCTCAATAGAATAAATGCCCAAACTCGTTTGGTTCCTCCTCTAACACATTTTCTGCACTACTTCCTTCGAACATGATATAACGATATAAATAGTTACTATACCTATGCCCTAACATATATTGAGAAATATTCAAGTATAGAACCCCCATGATATAATTCATATAAATTTTCTTCATAAAAACTTTCCCATTGATTTTAAAATTGTATTCTTTTATGGCAATTTTACTTGAAAATACATACAAAATTACGTCAAATGTATTTACTTGTCATTGTTTTTGTAATGCATAAATTTCCGCATCGTAGAACATATCGCTTCACACACATACAGACACACACACATATGTCTATATGCATATGCATAGATATATGTATATATTATATATATATATACATATATATACACATGTTTATATTTATACACAAATATATATATATATATATATATATATATATATATATATATATATATATATATATATATATATATATATAACGTACTGTATACAACATAACAAAACAGGTACGAAATCAAAATAGCCGGAGGAAAGTATTTTGAATTAAGATGATTTGCGGCTAGTTACGAGATTGAATTGAAATTTACTCGAAACTTTTCGTTTTATTCCATCTTTTTATTTTTCTTACACACACGTTTTCTTTCTCTCCCTCTGTCACCTCTTCCACATGCTCTCTCTCTCTATATATATATATCTATATGTATATATATATGTAATATATTTACTTGTATATACATATGTATACATATATTACCATATGCATATACCTCCCATACATGAATCCAGACCCTCATAAATCAATCAGAAACTTAAAAGAAAAATAGCCAATTTCATATGATGTATACTATATATTTATTAATAAATAATGATGTAATTACGTCACAAGTTTCGCTCCAGATATATGTTAGTTAAAAATCATTTTAGATGTAATTGAATAAAAGGAACAATCGTTTATGCAATATTGAAATTAGACATTCTGCATTGGATCCATTAGCGTTATCCAAGGTCTAAACTGGCTTATTAATTTACCATAGTGCTCCATGCCTCTAGTGCCGTTGGTGCTATCGTTTTTTTTTTGTTGTTTTTTTTTTACACGGTGATCACCACTTATCAAGGCCCGGAAGCCACTGAGAGATAAGGGTTATTGCAAGTACATTACTTTAGTGTGGAGTTTTGATGAAGTGTTTAATTACGGGGGCGGTTCATTAGGAATTTGTTAACATTGAACTTGAAGACATCCAAGTTGTAGTCCGGAGGGAAGCAGGCAGACGGAACAGAGTTCCACAGGCGTGCAGTTCTAAGAAAGAAGCTTTGTTCATGGAATCCGCGTTTTGATTTAGGCACATATATAGAGTGGGGGAAATTTTTCACAGTGGATTCAGCTAGACGGGTGTTTTTCGTGAAAGATTGGCGAAGGGGGACCAGAGATTGGAGTTAAGACGAGCACCTGCCATGAAAATAACGATAAAACAAGGATAGGCTCGCAGCGTCTCTTCTGTGGGAGAGAGGTTGCAGGGTAGAGAAAAGGGCATCCCCCATTAAGCCACGAAGTCTATTTTGTACTCTGTCAAGGCAGGATAGGCTGCTTTTAGCAGCTCCTGCCCAGATAGGGCAGCAGTATTCCATCCTTGGACGTACTTGGCTTTTATATAGATAGAGAATTGCATCAGTAGTGAGATATCTTCTGGAGCGGTAGAAGGATCCCACCATCTTTCCAGCGTCCTTGGGAACATACTTGATGTACGTGTTCCATTTCAGATCAGGAGTAAAGGTCAATCCCAGAAGCTTGTCACAATACGGCGTCTCTCCAAGACGAGAGCCATCCATCCCAATGGATGCCAGATGAGGATCAGAGTGTTGATGATGTAAGGATAGGAGCTTTGTTCTAGATGCATTAAAGGTAACCAGCCACATCTTCCTCCACTGAACCACGCGCTCGAGATCAGAGGAGAGAGAATCCGAGAGAACTTTGTCATTTACAGCCTTTGATGTGTTGCCGTAGATGGTCGTGTCATCAGCATAGATGTCAACGAATGATTTAAGTATGTGTTTAGGGAGATCATTGATGTAGATCAGGAAGAGAGTTTAGCCCAGGATTGACCCCTGAGGGACTCCAGCATTTATATTGCAGGCCTCCGATTTTTTGTCCATCTACCACTACCCTTATGAGCCTATCGGAGAGAAATGATTTAATGATTGAGAAAACATTTCCAGTTATACCGTAGCTGGAAATCTTGTGAAGTAGACCCTTATGCCATACCTTGTCGAAGGCCTTTGATATGTCAAGAGTAATTGCCCTAGAAAGGAAGCCTTTGTCAAGAGATTCACTAATCGTGTGGGATATAACCGTCAGCACATCTGCGGTAGATCTTGCAGAGCGGAAACCATATTGTGTGTCACTAAGAAGGTTATTCCTGCTGAGGTGGTTGACTATTTCTCTATTTAATATGGATTCCAGCAACTTACTCATAACACACATGAGACTTATTTGTCTGTACTGAGAGGGAGATGACTTATCACCTGAATTCTTAAATACAGGGCAAACTGATGAGGTTTACCAGGGAGTCGAAAGCACTTCTCCTAAAGGCAACGCTTAAATAGTTTCGTAAGTATGGGAGCAAGTTCTGGTTGAAGCTTTTTTAACACTATAATTGGGATGCCATCAGGGCCAGTTGCTTTACTGGAATCAAGGTTCTTGATTAGCTTGGCGACCTCATGCACGGATATTTGTATGTTACCTAGCTTGTTCTATGTTATAGGAGGAAATATGGGGAGTTGATGGCCTTCGTCGTATAGGGTAGAATTAGCTGCAAAGTTCTTTGTAAATAGTTTGGCCTTGTCCGACGCTGACGAGATGACCTCTGGTCCATTGATAATGGTTGGGATAGAACGTACACTTCTGTTCAGGATCCTATTTGTTATTTGCCAAAACTGGTGGGATCCAAGCCGCTGATCAGCTACCTTGAATTTAACAGACTGGGCATATAGCTCTCTTGCATTTTTTATTACTCTTTTACAGTGGTTGCTGGCAGACCTGAAAGCAGCTTTAGTCTCAGTGCATCAATTACGTTGCTAGCTATGGAAAAAGTGATTTCTGTGCGCGATAGCAGCAGCACATTCTGGGGAGAACCATGGCTGGCTGTTAGGTTTTTGTTGGAATTTTTTAGATGATATGAATCGGTCTATGCCTACAATTAACCATTCGGTCAGATCTCATACTATAGAGGACACTTCCTTTTTAAACATGGAGTGCAGAGGTAAACCAGATATCAATATACGGAAGCTATCCCAGTCAGCCATAGAGTATCGGTATACAATACGGTGGAGGGGTACGTCTGGGGGGTTCTTACATTTCGTTTTTATCTTCACTGATACGACGGAGTGGTCGGAGGATCCTAGAGGAGAATGAACGGAACATGAACATAGCTCAGGGGAAGTTTAGAGAAAAAGGTCTAGGAGGCTTGCATATTGACCGGGTGTATCGGGCACACGGGTGGGTTCACGAACAATCTGAGTGAGGTCATAAGCAATGGCAAAATCATGACAGAACCTCCCCTCATCGTCTGTCTTATTTGAATGGGTCAGCCATTCCACGTTATGGACGTTGAAGTCACCACAGATGTGGATGTTAACCGAGGGATGTGAAGACAATATGTGATCTATTTTCTCAGATATGCTCTTAAAGATAGTAACTCCGCTGTTGTGGGGCCTATAGAGGGCAAATGTAAATGTAGTGGTGTTAGCAAGTGCAACCCTGAAGCACATATAGGGTAAATTAGGATCTTCTCTAGAGATATCCCTGCCACACGGGAAGTCATCATTAATGTAGGCACATATTCCATGCCCATGGCGATCTTGGGTATCAGATTTAGCTGTTAAGTTAGAGTATCCGTTAATTATGAACTCATCTAGGTAAGTGGTCGGCCCTATTGTAACACACGAAAAGGTAAAGTCGTAACAATTACCCACTAGTATGGCATCGAGAGGCCCCACCAGAGACTTCTGCATGGTCCAGATCCACTCACGAAATGGCAATACAGCAGTCCCAGTACTTTGCGCCTGCTGATAGGACAGCCTCCTTAGTGGTTAATCCAAGGTTCGGGTCCCTGACTATCAGGCGGATAACGTCAGCCCAGACAAAACGTTTACCTCCAGCACCCTTACTAGTGACATGGGCACAAGGACAGACAGAGACAGAAAAATTTCCGACATCTCAGACTACTGGTCACCAAGTACTACCGACCTTTAAGCAGCTTTTTCTTCTCCCTTTGTCAGAAAAATCACTCATTGAATGAGGACTGAATGACAAAATAGGAAAAGCGAGAGTTACTGGAACTGCCGATAACACACCCACTGTATTATATACTCTCCATAATTACATTATTTAAGGGGCTGTGTACATAATAGTTGTATATTGAAACGTCAATGTGTCAGATATACTTATCAATAATAACTAATTTTCAGCAATATTCTATAAATACTAAAGTTAAAATAGTGACAAACGATCATAATATCTTGGAAATGCACAGATTATGTGATATTTTGTTGTGCTAGATACCGTATCATACAAGGGGCGTGCAGTAAGTAATGCCCCTGACCCACTTCCCATAGCAGTAGAGCAACGAAACTTGGTACAGTTATTAGTCTTTCTCTACATAGGAACCACCCAGAGTTATGCATTTCTCCCATCGTTTGATGCAGCTATGGAGACCGTTTTTGTAGAACACCTCAGGTTGGTCCTCCAACCACGACATGACTTCAGAAGTCAAGGCTGCATCATCAGGGAAACGCTTTCCTTTCAAAAACAACTTCATGGCTAGGAAGAGGTTAAAATCAGAGGGTGCAAGGTCAGGATAGTAGGGAGGATTGCTTCTGATCTGGCTACATGCGAGTTGTGGACCGGAGCGTTGTCCTGCAGGAGGAGGGTAGCTTTGCTGATCTTGTCCTGCCTCTAGATTTTGATAACTTCTCTTAATTTCCTCAAAAGTGAAGCACAATAGGCTCCTGTAATTGTGGTACCCTTTGCAAGGAAATCTGTCATCACTACTCCGTCTTGGTCCCAGAAGGCTGTTAGCATGACCTTGCCAGCGGATGGCTGCACCCTTGCCTTCTTTTGAGGTGGTGAGTCCTAGTGCTTTCACTGGATTGACTGGGCTTGGTCTCTGGATCATAGTGATGGACCCAGGTTTCATCCTGTGTAATCGGTCTTTTGAAAAACTTTGACTCCTCTTCTTGGCACATCTCCAAATTCATCCTCGAGCACTCGACGCGTTCTCGCTTCTGGAATGGTGTGAGCAACCTGGGAATCCATCTGGCAAACACCTTATGCATACGCAAAGTGTCATAAATGATAGTTTCCACAGACCCTAACTAATCTTGACATCTTGGGCTATTTCGCGAATAGTAATGCGCCGATATTCCAAAATGGCAGCCTCAACTTGATGGACAGATGCCTCATCAATGGCAGAAGGGAGGCGACCAGATCTGGGAGCTGTTTCCACAGACTTCCGGGTATGTTTCAATTCACGATGCCAGCGTTTTACAAGGTCATATGATGGGGCATTATCACCATAAGTTTTTTCATTTCATCAAAAGTCTCCTGTGGTGTGCGCCATTTCTAATACAAAAACCGGATGACTGCTCGACATTCAACAGGCTCCATTTCACACCAGACTGAGTTCAAATACCTGTAAAACAGAAATCACAATTAGTTCACAGATGTGATTTGTTACACAACCCAGAGAGATATAAGTCATTGCACATGCAAACTTTCAACTTTATCAGACAACTAGAAGTGGGTCAGGGGCATTACATATTGCACGCCCCTTGTATATGTAGATATCTTAACATGCGTTTTTATTTAGTACGTACCTTTACTAATGTAGAAATGCAGTAAATATCTTTACCTTAAATAAAGTTGGCTTATTGCCTATTTTATCTGTTTCGACTGATTAAGTGAATTAAATCAGGCAACAGGGACGTAATGCAGTTTGCATTTCCTCGAGTATGAAAGATATGATTTTCAAGCGTTTAAAAGAATGAGAACGCCTTAATATATATAAACGAAATAAAGACTAAACGTTAATGAACACATAACTCAGTTTGTTCCTTTTTATTTCTCTGTGTTGTCGAAAAACTATTCCCATTATTCTCATCATATACATACATATATATATATATATGTATGTATATATATATATATATATATATACATATACATATATATATATATATATACTATCACTATTATATATATACTATACTATTATATATATATATATATATATATATATATATATATGATAGTATAGCTACATCTCAAGATCCAAATATTTTTTTTCATGCTAAAATGTCGGTATATTTTTTACACATCATTTCGTTATTTCGGCTATTATTATTTAAATAGCGACTCTTTTCGTGCATATACGCCTCGGAAAAATAGCCCTTTTTTCCTCAGAAAGGAAAAATGTGTGACTATATAATGTTGGGAAAAGAAAAAATCAGGGAAGACTCAACATCAATGTTGAAAAACTCCAAACCGTATTCAATAGAATGCAAGCTTTATTAGCACGATATTTGTTTATCATTTCATATTCACTTGTGTCTTTGCTTAATATATATATATATATATATATATATATATATATATATATATATATATATATATATCAGCGCTCTGCTTATCCTTAACATTTTTTTACCTTTATTACAGTATAAATCAATAAAATTTACAGAAACACGAATAATGCGGAACCTCTTTAGCCCATGCCATTTCTAAGCCAAATGCTTGCCGTGGTAAGAGGAGGAAAAGCCGTCATTATACAAATGTAAATGGATATTTAAAAAAAATTAAGAGAGGGTAATATGATGAGGATAAAATTAAGCCTGACTTGATAATGTAAGAAAATTCTTCTGTTACTTTACTCTTTATTTTTTATCTTATTCTATTGTTTGCTCCTTTTAAGCGGGTAGAGCTTTGTTTACATAGACGGATGTGCCTTACCATTCAATATTTATTTGTCTTTTTATTTTTATTACTATATATATTAGTGATCAGATGATTCCAATATTTTTACCGATTCCAATACAATTACCGATTCCGTACTAAATTTCCGATTCCGATACAATTACCGATTCCTATTCCGATTCTTTATAAATCTCTAAATATTTAACTATAAAAGTGGTATTTTTTCCCGATTCCTGTAAAAACACATCTTAAATATCCCTGTCCCTCTATTTTCAAAGATGTAAAAACACACTTGTGAGGGGGTGGTCAAGACATCTTAGTCTTAATGGATATTTAAATCAATAAATATTTCTGATTTTATTATTACTACAAGCAATGGAAGATGTTTCTTAAACAAAAATAAAATAAAAGAGATCATTTAAGGAATCGGTTTTGGCATCGGAATAAAGGCTCAAATTTTCCGATTCTGATATCCCCAAAAGCTCCGAATTTTTCGATTCCCATTTCCGATCCCGATTAAACGTCCTAGCACTACTCTCTCTCTCTCTCTCTCTCTCTCTCTCTCTCTCTCTCTCTCTCTCTATATATATATATATATATATATATATATATATATATATATATAGCTTAAAGTAAAAGGAGAAGAGAAAGTTCAATTTCACAAAGGAGACTTATCCGGATAATGCTGAGCTTATACAATAGGACGTGTATACAATAGGACGACAAGAGTATGAAATGGAGACACAAAACTATATATTGGTAGATATAGAATGGATCATTTATTTAATAATGGAATACAGGCAAAATTTGGGGGATAGAAGGATAGACTCTTTATGCCAGGGCATTTCGAAGCCTATTGTTTCTCATCAGAAGGATAGAGAAGGTGCTAGGTAGCATGGGGAAGATGCGGCATTTAGCGTAATGTTCATTAAGGACGAAAGAGATTAAGAGAAATTATAGAATGTTGGGGGAGCTTTATTGAATTCTAAATAAATAAGTAGAAGCTTGTTATATATAATATGATATATAGGATTATATATGGTCTTTAACATAGTATTGAGATTCAGGGGTATATATGTATCATGGTTAAATAGGGGGTGTATTGTTGCTGCGTGGTAATTTATTTTAACGGTTTGTGGGGTGTCTATTTTCTATGGAGTGGGTAATTTTGATTTTGATTGGTGCCACCTAAACGGCAAATGGCGGCTATAAATTCGCTTATACTATGGGGGGTTGTAAAACTGAAAGGCAATATGTGGCAATATATTTATAAGTTTCTACTCTTATGATATAGGGAGTATGATCATAAGGGGGCGGTCGGAGATTAGGGTGGCAATGACTATGAGTGCGTTTAACTTGATGCAAAAAGGTTAAGTATACATATTGATGTCAAAGTGGAGGAGTAAGGAAACCATTACAACTTATGAGAGTGGTAAAAATATACAAAATAATCGTAGGGTAATTATAATAGTACGAAATATAATAATAATGAAAATTATAATAATAGTAGTAATAATAAAGCTGAAAATAAAATAGAAGTAAAACTGAAGATAAAAATAAAGATGAAATAAAGACAACATTAAAGGTAAGCATTAAAAATAAACATTAAAGATAATATTACCAATAGTTGTGATAGAAGTAAATTCAAAATTAATGTTAATAACAGTGAAAATGGAGATAATGGTAGCGGTTATGGTAGCAATGGCGGGCATAATAACGGGGATACATATATATATATATATATATATATATTAAAAGAAAGAGGGTTAGACATAATACACGATATGTCATATCATTAAAGTAAAAAAAAACAACATTAGAGTAAGGAAGTGCAAAATATTAAAGTAAACAAGAGATTGGCCGGTTTTGTTCACATCTACGAACGTCTTCAAAACTTTCTTGAAAGGGTTCCTTGATCAGGAGAAACCACTTATTTCCTCGTTTGAGTTTTATTTATTAACGTATTCAAATGTTTATACCTCCCATACGTTATCTTAAAATTTTAAATAAAATAACCACTGACTATCGATCAAAAGCCAAAAATATATTAAGAAGCTTTATGCGCTGCAAAAACGCGTTAGGATAGGGTTTAGTGAAATCTCTCTTATGTACAAGATATAAACTCTTCCGGTTATAAAAAGCGGGTATTTTTGTGGTTCCTAAACTGACTTTCTGTTTGAAAGACTGAGGATGGAGCGATTATTGTGTCGTATTTCGTTTTTATTTATGTATGAATTCATTTGCGTGTGCATAATCATAAACAAGCTCCCGTACTCTGGGTAAATAGCTCTGCAACCTTGTAGATCCCTTAGGAAAGGCAAAAGTCAAGAGAGTAAACCCTTAAAAAGCCGGTTTGTAGTTCCGATAGGGAGATAATGAAAAACTTAAACACCTTTACGGCAACTCATCGATCTGTGCTTTATGCAACCGTAATGGTTTAGCTTTTTGCTATCCGAAGAGGACGATCCTGGTAAGTTAAAACACCTAGGTTTCCTTATCATCGGCCCAGAACTGCCCTCTCCTGCTGGGTGACAGAATCAAAAAAAGGAAAGAAAAAGGAAAGAAATAACTTTCGTTTGTAGACAACTCATTTTTCATATACATTTTTCATATACATGCCATTAATTTGCATATGAGGACAGTGACTGCTGTAATACAGACAAACAGGAAAGCACAGAGTAGTTTCCGACAGACCAGAGAGGTAGAAATGTAACGGGAAGTAGAAAATTATAGTTGAAGTAAGGAAATCTTCGAAAAATATTCAGTTTACTTTTTTCACTTAGATTTTTTCTGCATGTTACTCATTAACATTTTTTTACTTTGCTTTTGAGTTTATAGATTGAATGTACTCAAGCTAACTTGCCACTGAGGTTACATTGGATGCGAACGGATTAGTCATCAAGGATGCGAGCCGCTTGTGCCTAGCAAATAATGTGCAATACATAACCCTGTCAGAGCTGGACGGAGTGTTAAAAAAAGTAAACCTTGCGCTCCAGTAGCAAGCGAAAGTATTACATATCAGGACAGATCCATGGACTTGGTAAAATGTTATGCGTAAATGCCGCACTGGTTTAGTCTGATTACAAAACACACCTGGCTGACGTACAAATGGTGGTTAAGTGCCAGTAGAATTGCCCTGTTCTTGTATACTGGTGCAAACGTTGGATGAACACTGGTACAGATTTGGTGTGGACATTAATTATTACTGCACTATCTTATACTAATTGATTGCGGTTCAATGCTATTTGCGGTACGCCATTCTTTATGTCAGCAAGATTTTCAAGCGTCAGACGGCAGCTGGACTCCATATTTTAAGAGCAAGACCCACCAGTCGAAATTTTAACCGACAATCGCACTGCATTTACTAGCAGTTCTTTCAAGACTGGGGCGTGTGGTTTCGATTACGGTGGGTCTACGGACAGTTATCCCATATAATAAAAAATAATTTTAATGAAGCCATTAAAACTTATCTAAAACAATATTGATTTATTTAACATAACATTGTGTTTTAATATATATATATATATATATATATATACATATATATATATATATATTGCACCAAATATATGAAGATATATAACCTAGTTAACGTAATAGATATTAGTTAAATAATGTAATATTGTCATATAAATTGTTTCTTTCGAAAATTAAACATTTTTAAAACATTTTAACACAAGACTTGACTATGTTTTGGTAATCAAAAATATTTAGGACTTGAAATATAATGATACTGTTATTCTGTTATTTGTTCAACACACACACACACACACACACACCCCACACGCACACACACATAGCACTGCATATCGTCTAGAGGAGGTTCCATGTTTTGATAACCTTCTAGGTTTGAACTTTACTCCTGAGGTGAAATTGAACGCGTAATCAAATCTGCTGCCAACGTCGCTGGAAAAATAGGGGTGGTATTTCTACACTCTATTAAATATCTTACTGCTGATGCAATTCTCTTCCTATATAAAAGCCTGGCACGTCCAAAGATGAAGTGCTGTTGCCACATATAGGAACGAGCTGGTAGACAGAGCTTATTCTGCCTTGACTAAGTTCAAAATAGACTTCGTAGCTTAATGGGGATGCCCTTTTCTTTTTCTGTCACCTCTATTCCACAGAAGAAACGTTGAAAGCTTGTCTCTGATTCATCGTTATTTTTATAGCAAGGGCTCATTTGAGTTCCAATATATGGCCCCCCTCGCCAAACTTTCACGACAAACACCAATCTTTTCCCCACTCTTTATCTGTGCCTAAACTCAAACGTAGATTCTATGAAAAAATTTTTCTTTCTTAGAACCGCACGCCTTTGGAACTCTTTTCCGTTTGCCTGCTTTCCAGCTCACTACAATATGGTAGACTTCAAGTCCAACGTAAAGCAAATTCTTATTGGACCGTTCCTTTAAGTAATCAAATTTACCAAGATTTCAGTACTAACGATTACTACAATATTATCCCATCGATTACTGTACACTCATTAACACGTATCCTTCAGTGGCACCCGGGCCTTGATACGTGATGACTCCTATGTAATATATATATATATATATATATATATATATATATATATATATATATATCGAGATAAGTATGGATATGTACTTAAAGAATCATGCTATATAATACTTATATATTAATGTATATACAATATATATGTATATATACAAAAATATATGCTTCTGAATGAATTTATATAATTAATGTACATTTTACTTTCCTGTATTATGGAAGGAGTACTTGTGCAAGTTCTATTTTAACAATTTAGATTCTTTACATTGGTGCAATAATAACAGCCGTTCACCCTTCTCAGGTGCATGCTATCATAAAAAATCTTGACACTTCAAAAGCATGTGGACCTGATCTCATCCCGGATCTGCTATTAAAAAAGTGCTCCTCCGAAGTAGCTCCAATCCTGTCCAAACTTTACAACAAATGCCTTAGTTAATCTTGCTTTCCTGCCTGCTGAAAAACTGCTTCTGTTGTACTAGTTTTCAAGAATTCTGGCGAAATAACTGACCCAGTAAATTTCCGCCCTATTAGCCTCCTCCTACTTTTTGCCAAAATATTTGAGTCCATTATTAATCAAGCTCTAGTCCATCACCTTAAAGATTCTAAACTTCTGACCGACCAACAATATTGATTTAGGCAAGCTCGTTCCACAGCAGACATTCTAACTGTAATCTCCGAGCGTATATACCATTTACTTGAAAAAGCAGGGGAGGGTAGAGCGGTAACTCTAGATATATCTATGGCTATTGACAGGGTATGGCATGAAGGTCTTCTCAGGAAAATCAGATCATACAGTATCACTAATAAAATAATTAAATCCTTCTTAGATAAAAGAAAAAAAATCCAGGTTGTCCTCGATGGTCGTACATCTGAACAATATAAATGCTGGAGTGCCTCATGGGTCTATCCTTGGAGCTCTATTATTCCTAATATTCATAAATGACCCCCTGACAAAATTGTCTGTGAGATGGGTATATATGCTGATGACAACACACTCTATAACAGACACGACAGGAAAACAAATGAACACATATCTAAAGAAATGGTAGAAACACTAGATGATTACCTCTAATCTGTAGTGGAATGGGACCAAAAATGGATGGTCACATTCACTTCTGCCAAGACTAAACTTCTTTCCTTCAATAACTATAAGAAACCTTCTCTACCACCAATAGCAATGGCCAAAGACTCTTTATCTGAAAGCACGTTTTAAACTCCTCGGCCTAACGTTCACACGAAACATGAGTTGGAACAATTACATTGAGAGCATTGCCAGATCCGCTGCGAAAAAGATAGTTTCTCTCTACCGTGCTAGAAAGCTACTAACGCTCGAACGCATCCTGTACCTCTGTGAATCCACCATTCGCTCATGTATGGAGTATTGTTGCCATGTTTGGGTTAGTGCATCTGCTACTAGTCTCTCACTCTTAGACAAGGTTCCAAAGAGAGTCGCCAACCTAATGTAGCATCCCTTTGCCTGTTCTACAGGTACTTTTACGGTGAATCTTCTGACGAACTGCAACCACTTGTACCCCCTCTACGTAAATACTCCTGACAAACTCGACAAGCAGCAAAATCCCACCCCTTCACAGTAGAGATCCCTAGATGTAAGAGAGCCTTCTACGCCAGTATTTTCTTCCCCAGAACCGCTAGTAGCCTCCGTCCGTAATAATAGCCCCATACATAAAAGTAGCAATGTGCTTTGTTTGGGGTGAAATTGTAATACAAATAAAACAAATTTAAAAAAAAAACAAATAAAAAGAGATAGAGAAAAATAGAGGAAAGGTATCAGAGAGAACAAAACGCATCTTCAGCAATCACTAGTTTTCTCCCTCAGTAAACGAAAATCTGTATAAATCGCCATTGTGCGAATTTACTCAGCTTGCTTCTGTTGCTAATCTTTGTTTCCACTATTTATTATGCAGAATGGACCACGTAATCAGAGCCAAGGAAAAAAAAACAGTAAAATCAAGCCGTGTTCATTCAAACTGGGCACTCGAAATCATATATTCCGTGTTCTCGCTTAACTGCTATTATTTTTGTTATTTGTTCTGAACTGCAATAGCTGGTATATTCATTTTAAGATGTTCATTGAAATCTGTTCTTGCGTAGCTGAGAAGTGTTAATAATTACCTTAATTATATTACAACGTTTATCCGATTTGAATTTGTCTTGTGTGGTTTTATTTTCCGAATTAATACCCATAACACTATTCCCTGGGGAGATTACACACAAATCATTGGGCGCCACATTCTTTGCTACAAATAGACGTCACGGAAATATCATTGGGTTCTTTACAAAATTTACTTCCGTGGAAATGTTCCAAACATTTAATTAGTGTTAATCAAATTATTTTACGAATTACGATCGATATATATATATATATATATATATATATATATATATATATATATACTGTAATTCTTAAAATAATTGTGTTTACTACATATATATAACTAAATATATATATATAACTACTTAATATAAATATATATATATATATATGCATATGTGAACACATGCCCGCAAATATATACGTACATATATATATATATATATATATATATATATATATATATATATTGGTTTTGATTACATCTGACTGGCACATTACATCTTTAGCAAGAAATAACTTCCATCGTTTCCAATAAAACAATACCTATTGTATCGAATTTGTATTAAAAGAAGGTGACATCGCTGATGACTGATCAAATGAAAAATAGTTAATCTATTGTTGATGTATATGCACATATATGCACACATATATGTATACACATGTACACACATCGATATAAGCAAACATACACACACACATATATATAAGTACATGCACATACAAGGACACATGTATATATCTATGTATGTATTTTTGTATTATATATATATATATCTTTAAACTTTGGGTCATTCATTAATTTTAAACATTTTTTACGTGAAATGATTAAATTTCAAATCAAAATGTATTTATTATTCCATGCAAGACAAAGAATATAATTTGAAATATTATAAATCCTTATCCTACAGGTTTCAATGTCTTCCATCTCTTTAGACGAGAGAATAATAGGAAATACTTATAATGGTTTACACCTTATTTGCTAAAGTCAGTGAGACATCGAACATCACAACTAAACTATTTTTACGTAAGTAAATATCATAGAGTAAGGGAAGTTAATAAAAAGGCTATAACATTTCACATCCAAATTGCATAATAAAATCCGAACTGAATGTATATGATAGCAGCGAGGTAAAGTGATCCAATCTGTGTTGTGAGTAATCCACATCACAAGATAACAGTCCGAAGTAGGCATTTTCCTGGAAAAATTTTCTTTGTTTACATAATGAATCCGGTAAAGAAAATTTATTATATAGGTGCGGTGGATCTGTTTATCAATAAACATATAATTTAATATATTTAATATTTTTAGAATTATAAAACATGAGCTTCAAATTCCACTCCAAAATAACTTCAACTTATTAATGAAATAAAAAAAAATAAAACCGCATTCAGTAGACAGGCTACGCAAATTAAGAGAAACTGAACTGATATGAAAAATGAAAAATGAAATATTAAAAATAAACATAAAATGAAAAATGAAAAGAATAAATAAAATAAAAGTAAAAGAAAGAAAAGGAAAGTAAATGCTTACGCGTGATAAATTAGCGAATAGAAGAGAAGAGAAGATAAAATAAAAGGTAAGGGAAGGAAAGTAGATTAAGAAAATAGTGAAAAAAGAATTGGGGGGAAAGAGAAAGAGAACTAAGAAAACAAAGTTAGTAAACAATTATAAGATATAATGTCAGGCCGCGGAAATAGGTCAGATCGCGAAAATAGATCAGAACGTCTAGACATATGCAGGAAAGTTAACCATTTCACTTCATAAATTTTAAAATTTATTGAATGACTAAAATTTGATTTATTTGCTCTATCTTGTATATCGAGCAATTTTTATTTAGCTGGGATAGTACTTGTAGAATATTACTGCCAATAATATTTTGTAAGACCTATTTTTTATACATGAAGGTCACCACTTATCAAAGCCTAGAAGCCACTCGAGGATGAGGGTTATTTTGTGTACAGTAATCAATGGGATAGTGTTGCAGTATTCATTAGTATTGGAGATTTGATAATATCTAATTACTTAGGGGGGGTCATAAGGAATTTGTTTATGTCGGACTTGAAGACATCCATGTTGAAGTACGGAGGTAAACAGGCAAGCGGTAGAGAGTTCCACAGGCGTGCAGTTCTAAGAAAGAAGCTTCGTTAATGAAATATACGTTTTGATTTAGGCACAAATAAAAAGTGGGGAAAATATTTGACAGAGGCTTCAGCTAGACGGGTGTTTATAGTGAAAGATTTGCGAGGGGGGACCAGAGATTGGAGCTCAGACGAGAACGTGCTATGGTATAACGATAAAACAAGGATAGGTTCGCTACGTCTCTTCTGTGGGAGAGAGGTTGCAGGGAAGAGCAAAGCATACCTCCCACTAAGCCACGAAGTCTATTTTGTATTCTCTCAAGGCAGGATAGGCTGTTTTTAGCAGCTTCTGCAGAGATGTGGCAGCAGTACTCCATCCTTGGACGTACTTGGCTTTTATATAGATAGAGAATTGCCTCACAAGTGAGATATCTTCTGGAGTTGTAGAAGGATCCCACCATCTTTCCAGCGACCTTGGCACCAGACTTAATGTACGTGTTCCATTTCAGACCAGGAGTAAATGTCAAACCCAGACTTGTAAAAACATGGAGCCTCCCTAGACGAGAGCAATCCATTTCAATTGATGCCAGATGGGGATCAGAGCGTTGATGATATAAAGATAGGAGCTTGGTTTTAGATGCCTTAAATGTAACCAGTCACCTCTTCCCCCACTGTACCACGCGCTCGAGATCAGAGGAGAGAGAATCAGAGAGAACTTTGTCATTTACAGCCTTTGATGTGTTGCCATAGATGGTCGTGTCATCAGTATAGATGTCAACGAATGATTTTAGTATGTGTTTTGGGAGATCATTGATGTAGATCAGGAAGAGAGTTTGGCCCAAGATTGATCCCTGAGGGAGTCCAGCATTAATAATGCGGGCCTCTGATTTTTTGTCCATCAACCACTACTCTAATGAGCCTATCAGAGAGAAATGATTTAATAATTGAGAAAACATTTCCAGTTATACCGTAGCTGGAAATCTTGTGAAGTAGGCCCTTATGCCATACCTTGTCGAAGGCCTTTGATCTGTCAAGAGCAATTGCCCTAGAAAAGAATCCTTTGTCAAGAGATTCGCTCATCCTATGAGATATAAACGTTAGCACATCTGCGGTAGATCTTGCAGAACGGAAACCATATTGCGCGTCACTAAGAAGGTTATTTCTTCTGAGGTAGTTGACTACTTCTCTATTTAATATGGATTTCAGCAACCTACTCATGACACACAGGATACTTATTGGTTTGTACTGATATGGAGATGAATTATCGCCTGAATTCTTAAATACAGGGCATACTGATAAGGTTTTCCAATGTGTTGGAGAACACTTCTTAAGGCAATGCTTAAACAGTTTCATAAGTATGGGAGCAATTTCTGGTTAAATTTTAACAATTTAATTGGGATGCCCCAGGGCCAGTTGCTTCAGTGGAATCTAGGTTCTTTAAAAGCTTGGCGACCTCACGCACAGATATTTGTATGCTACCTAGCGTGTTCCGTGCTATAGGAGGAAATACGGGGAGTTGATGGCCTTCGTCGCATAGGGTAGAATTTGCTGCAAAGTTCTTGGCAAATAGTTTGGCCTTGTCTGATGCTGACGAGATAACCTCAGGTCCGTTGATAATGGTTGGGATAGAACGCACACTTCTGTTCAGGATCCTATTTGTTATTTGCCAAAACTGGTGGGAAACAGGCCGATGATCAGCTACTTTTGAGTTACCGGACTGGGCATATAGCTATCTTGCATTTTTTAATACTCTTTGACTGTGGCTGCTGGCGTTCCTGCAAGCAGCTTTAGTCTCAATGCACCTATTACGTTGGTAGCTATGGAATAAGTGATTTCTGTGCGCGATAGCAGCAGCATATTCTGGGGAGAACCATGGCTGGCTGTTAGGTTTTTGTTGGAATTTTTTAAATTGTATGAATCGGTCTATGCCTATAAGTAACCATTCGGTCAGGTCTGATTCTATAGAGGCCACATCTTTTTTAAACATGGAATGCAGAGGTAGATCAGATATGAATGTACAGAAGCTATCCCAGTCAGCCATGGAGTATCGGTATACAGTACGGTGGAGGGATACGTCTGGGGACGTATTACATATCATTTTTATCTTAACTGATACAACAGAGTGGTCGGAAGATAGAACGGAACATAAACATAGCCCAGGGGAAGTTGAGAGAAAAAGCTCTAGAAGGCTTGCATACTAACTCGTAGTAACGGGCACACGGGTGGGCTCGCGAACAATCTGAGTGAGGTCATATGCAATGGCAAAATCATTAGAGAATCTCCCCGCGTCATCGGTCTTATTTGAGTGGGTCAGCCATTCCACGTTATGGACATTGAAGTCACCACATATGTGGATGTTAGCTGAGGTATGTACAGACAGGATGTGGTCTATTTTCTCAGATATACTCTTAAAGATAGTAACTCCGCTGTTGTGGGGCGATAGAGGGCAAATATAAATGCAGTGGTGTAAGCAAGTGCAACCCGAAAGCACATATAAGGCAAATTAGGATCTTCTCTGGAGATACCTACCAAATGGAAAGCCATCTTTAATGTAGGCGCATATTCCATGCCCATGGCGATCTTGGGTGTCAGATTTAGATGTTAAGTTGGAGTATTAGTTAAGTATGAATATATCTAGGAAAGTGTCGGTCCTATTCCAGTTTCGCTTAGTAAGAATATGTCCGGTTTCGTCTCCTGTAATTATGTTTCAACCTCTGGACGGTTGGAACGTAGACTCCTGATGTTGGAGTAGGAGACATAATAGTAGGGGTCTGTTGGAGGATTGGGTTCTAGGTTTATTCGATTTTTTGTTCTGGAGATATTTCATGTTGAGATTTTGGGATTTGTGGAACACGTTGGCATACTTGGTTAGAGCAGGATAGAGAGGGAAAATAAGTGAGAAAATGAGAGGAAATTTTTTTTTGTTTGTTTTTCTGTAGTACATGATAAGGTAAAGACGTAACAATTACCCACTAGTATAGTTTCGAGAGGCCTCACCACTACTGCATGGTCCAGAATCCATTCACTAAATGGCAATACAGCAGCCCCAGTACTTTGCACCTGCTGATAGGACAGCCTCCTTAGTGGTTAACTCAAGGTTCGGGTCCCTGACTACTTGGCGGATGATGTCAGCCCAGACGAAACGTTTACCTCCAGCACCCTTACTAGTGACATGGCCACAAATATAGACATAGAGACAGAAGAATTTCCGATATCTCAGGCTACTGCTAACGAAGTACTACCGAACTGGAAAGCAGCCTTTTCTTCACCCTTTGCCCAAAATTCACTCATTTGGATGAGGACTGAGGCACAAAAAAGGAGAAGCGAGAGTTACTGGAGCTGCCGATAACACATCGACTGCATTATCTACTCTCCATTGAAAAAATGGAATATTTACGAGGGACTTATTAATATCTACTTAATATAAGTCCGGTACTCAATTATCGATTTAGGACGTTATTTGAAGATAATCTCTCCTCCTATATTAATGTGTGGATGTGATGTTTTTGGCATTATCTATCTCGAGTTTGATGAACTTTTATCAATTTGTGAAGTCGACTTAATTTTGTATTAATTTACATTTTTTTGAGTTTAGATACTAGTTCAAGGTTTTAATTAGAAAGGTGTTGGAACCTATAATCACAATTTTCCATATCAGTTGATGGTTCGATGATTTTATTCTGAAGTATATATATATATATATATATATATAGTTATATATATATATATATATATATATACTAGTTGGACGCCCATCGTTTCCCGGTTGTACAGCATGTTTAAACATGATATTTTTAATGCGTATGTATTGTTTTAATGTCAATCCTATGTAGCTGGACTACTTCGCAAAAAATTAAAAAAAACAATGCGAATGTAATTCATTAAATTTCGTCTGTGTTTGTTTACAATATTACGTCAGCGTATATTTTGGTTTGGCGATATTAAAAATATTTTTCTTCTATGATAGATAATAGAGATTTATTTTTACAGGAGTACATTTTACATTTCACCGGCTTAAATTACATCAGTGTAACTTAAAATATTCCGTTTGGAAAATCTTTTATCTATAAGCCTTTTTTAGATCGGAATTTTTCAATTATCGATACTTATCGAATGAATTACTCCAGAAAATATATCTATGCTTGATAAATCAATTACACTTCGGGACAAGATCAAAATGTAGTATCTGTTCTTCAGATGCTGCACTTCTATTTCTTGTTCTCTTTCGGTGGAGGAGAAATCCTTCACGACTGAGACAATTTTTATTTTTGTACCTTTTCTCCACGTTCAAAAACGACCCTGGTGTCTAACTCTGTCCCGTGGGGAGGCATAGTAAATAGGTACACTTATGCGAAATTTGCAGACTATGTGCTCAACCGTTTTGGAACTCATAAGGAAGGTATTGTATAGATAGAGATATAGTATTTACGCTATTTAGATTAATTTTATCATTTTGTAGGTGTTATGTTTAAAATGGACGATTGTGTTACTGAAGACACATCCACGAATTCAAAGCTTTAGTATATAAGTGTGATAAGGATAAAACAATATAACGAGGAGGCTGGATCTTCCCGCAATTTCTTCAGCATCTCGATGGATCTCATTGTGCAAATACAATCATAGCGATTGCTACGTTCATTCTTGTAAGCCACTACTTCCACAAGTTGTCTTAATTGTCCAATTACCTTCTTACGACTTTCAAGATATTCAAGGAGTTCTAAGCTGCAACTAATATTTTCTAAATTAAAAAAAAATCTTGTGACAATTAGGATAGCAAATCGTACTAATTTTCAATACCTCTGGGCTTTCTAATAGGTCATGTTTTCTTACGACTAAATAATTTTCTGTTATCTTTTATCGCTATTACATATTTTAAATATTTCTGAAATGAAAAATATCAAATAATTATGCAAAAACATTTGATTATGACATCTTAAGTGTCAGCAACTGAGAAATAAAAACGATATGATAAAATTTTGAATATTATTACAAGTAGTAGAGAGGAGATACGTCACTCTGTAGTTTAAAGAAGGTTATAATAAATAAAATACTCAATTATGCAAATTAAGTTGTAAGTTGGAAATTATTTACTCGTCATAAAAAGATTTACAATTAAGGAAGTATTCTTGCCACGTCTGGTCTTGAGCACCGACCACTAGTCACTTACTCTTATATAGAGTCCACATAAATTAATATGTCGTTAATCTTCTGCCAAGCTCAACTGTCTATCCCATCACTGGCTGTTTTAGCAGTACTTTATTGGAACACGCACTGATCAACCCATAGAACATGTGTCTCTTCGATGTACATATACCGCAGATTCCGACTAGCAGTAAAATTCCAGCACTTTAATGTTGAGCTTCCTCGATACTGAAAAGCCGTCTACATTAATAGTATTTTTTTTATATTACATTTTCACCCCAAACAAGGCAAATTGCCACTTTGGTGTAGGGGGCTACTATCAGGGGCAACAACTACTGGGGTAATATGTAGGGATTTGGGCAGCAAGATGTTGGTTCACGTTACACTTGAACTTCTGCACGTTAGTACTGCTGGGGAAGCAGGGACCTGGAATGGAATTTCAGAGTCTAGCGGGTCTGGGGAAGAAACTATTGGAGTAAAAAGATCTTTTACATCTAGGGATCGCTACAGTGTGTGGGTGGGATTTAGCAGCCTGTCGGGTTTGTCGAGGGTGCTCACGTCGTGGGGGCACAAGTGATTGCAGTTCGTCAGAGCATTCACCACTAAAATACTTGTAGAAAAGGCAGAGGGATGAAACATTTCGTCGATGGGACAGAGGCTGAAGCTTAGATGCCAGTTCAGGGCCTATCAGGTTTGCGACACTCTTTTTAACCTTGTCAAGCAGCGAGAGACTAGTAGCAGATGCACCAGCCCAGATGTGAGAGTAATACTCCATACATGGGTGAATGGTGGCCTTATCGAGGTACAGGATACTTTCGGGTGTTAGTAGCTGTCTAGCACGGTAGGAAGAGCCCACCTTTCTTGCAGCGGCCCTGGCAATGCCTTCAATGTAATTGTTCCAACTCATGTTTCCTGTGAACGTTAGGCCAATGAGTTTGAAAGATGTACTCTCAGATAAAGAATAGTTGGCCATTGCTATAGGTGGTAGATAGAGTTTCCTGTAATTATTGAATGAAACCAGTTTCGTCTTGGCGGCATTAAACGCGACCAACCACTTTTGTTTTGTCGGCCACAGATTGGAGGTCTTCCTCTAGTGTTACTGCCATTTCTTTAGAAATGTGTTCATTCGTCTTCCTGTCGTGCCTGCCATAGAGTGTAGTGTCATCAGCATATATACCCATCTCAGAGGCAATTTTGTCAGGGATGTCATTATAAATATCAGGGACAATAGAGGTCCAAGGATAGGACCCTGGGGCACCCCCGCATTTATATCATATTGTTTAGATGTACGACCGTCGAGGACAACCTGGATTTTTCTCTTATCTAAGAAGGATTTAATTATGTTAAGTATTCTACCAGTGATACCGTATGATCTAATTTTCCTGAGGAGACCCTCATGCCATACCCTGTCAAAAGCCTTAGATATATCTAGAGCTACCGCTCTGCCCTCCTGAGCAGGGGTGATTTTCAGATCGTCTAGCGTGGCGTCTGTCCGCATAGGAAAGTCAGGTAGCGGGTGGTTGGAAGGGTCAAGTTTGGAGTTTGAAGCAAACTGACTGGCAAGCATGTTAGCCTTGTCGGTTGCTGAGGAGACAACCCCGTGGTTTTTGGTTAGTATTGGGAATTCCTTCGAACCGCTAGACTTTAGATTTTCCTCCTGGTTTCCTTTGTATCTTAACCTACTAACCTGAAGAAGTTTAAATGTAATGTCAAAAAACATTTCACTCCTCAACCTACCCCAGTCCCCTGTTAGATTCAATCGCAAATAGTAGTTCCTTACTTTTCAAGTGACAATATGCATTGCTTATTGTAAATGTAAACAAGTTGAACCATCACCGTAAATAATCCAATTCTACTTAGTTTACACTATTGATGATTACTAAACTACCTCCGTATATTCGTTAAACTATATCCCCGAGTGGCCTTCGGGATTTAATAAGTGGAGACCCCCAAGTAAAAAAAATAGTAAAAAGAAATAAATCAACAGTCTAAAAAAACGATAAAATCCTATGATCATTTAATTAAGAGTATTTATCAGTGTCTTATCGTATTTATATATAACAATTGTACTCACAAACCCACGGTAATTGCTTTCAAACAAACTGATATGCAGTGGGCACTACACTATTATCGCAGTAAGATATGTCACAAAGCTTGTTATAAATCCACAAGCAGACATTTTCCCAAAATCGCACTCTCGGTTTGAAAAAATAATCATGAACAGGCCAGTCGACTTTTACCTGTACATGCACTTCAGACAACTAACATTAAAGTAGAAATGTAATACCTGTGTAGGTGAAACTCTTAAAGCTAACCGGATCATACTTCATTCTGACAGTAAAGGGACTAGTAATTGCTAGTAAGACCTTGATCAGTCGAATGAAGTTCTGAGACGGGTCGCGCCAATATCTATATGTTAAACTAGTTTAATTTTCGTATTTGTTTGACTCCCATTTAAATATTTTTCTGTGTATTATTCTATTCTAGTAGAGGTTCAAGGGACAGAAGTGGAAGATATTTGTATTAAAATTTCTATCTAATCCTCTTTCATTGTTTTACTTTCTCACTTTCGCTGTTCAAACCCTTGTTTTCCGCAACCATCCTCTTCCTTCTCTGCCCAGCCTATTTCTCATTTCTCTTTAGCTGAACACACACACACACACACACACACATACATACATATATATATATATATATATATATATATATATATACAGATACTTTACATTAGGGATGATTCGTGGAATTACTTGGCATTTTATTTCCCAAATACATAACTCTAATATCTATCCCTACTAAAACCGTGTTGACCATAAGAAAATCAATATAATATTATTTTTTATATAATATATAAAATTATATGTATGTCTGTCTGCCTCCATATTTTCAAACTTTATCCCCTCCGAGAACAAAAGTCGCAGAGCGGTGCCAAGGACATCAAAGGATTGTTTTTCTATGGACCGTTCTTTTGTGGATATTTATCCGGTAAAAATAGTTTTTAGGAGTGAAAAATAGGTCCAAAATGAAAACCTTATTATACATTCATCTCAGTTTCATTTTAATTAATAATTCTTTTTAATTAAGTAATAATTTTTACGTTGGTACAGTGGTAACGTCACCAACTTATGATGTAACTGGTTCTGGTACGATTCTTGCTGGTGGCACCTAAATAATCTTCTTACAACTTTTAAATCACGACTCTACAATGATTAGGGTTACAATAACAAAGTATTCTTATTGTGTTTACTCTCGAGTATATATCCGACACAGTGAATCAACCGAGCACCACATCAGTCAATATAAAAGCATATAAGATATCAACGGATAAACATACGGGAGTCAAAACTATAAAAAGAATATGCTGTTGTCCTACACCTAATAATGATATATACGAAATGTGGACCGATGTAAATTTCTTTTTTAAGCGTATGTTACACCAAGACAAAGCCGGGCGTATACGCCGCTAGGAGATATTATTTATCCGAGACTGTATATGTCAGGAATAGAACAAATTTGTATTTTTGTATGTGTATTTTTTTTTTACTTTATGCAACATACACCCATACATACAGAATACATGCAGTTTTAAGTAATAGATTACATGATCAATATTCATACAATAACCAATATCAAAATTTATTAGATAATTTTTTTACATCTTTATTTTACAGCTTATCAGTGTATGCGGGCATAATTCTTGTTTTCAACTCTCTACGTGCGTTTTATGAGGTGACAATATGAAACCATATTTGCTAAAAATAGGATTTTATTGTTTTATTTTGTTTGATTAGCTGCCACAAGCAGATACATTTTCACATTGATTTTTTTATTTGTCACCGTAAAGAGAAACAATATTTACATAATAGTTGAACAATGAATGGAATACAATGTTTGAACAGAAATTCTCATCAAAGTATAAAACCTACTTGAATATTGTTCATGGATTTCGTAATTTGAAATCGTTTTATTATACCGAATACTCAACTTAAAATCAATAAAACTCACAAGCCATTATCTTCGGTTGGCTTTTTTTATTTATAAGTGATGACTATTGAATAAAATGAATGTAGATTTAACATTAACTGGCATCAGATACTGCATTTAAGTTTTCCTTTCCTCCAAATCACGATTTACTTTGCTGCCATTAGTATGTGTTAATTTTTATATTTGTTATAACCAGGGTTGCGGAGTCGGATGGTAAAAGTCCGACTCCGACTCCTAGAATTCCTAGAATGCCGACTCCTTTTCCGACTCCTTTGATATCTTCGACTCCGACTCTGACTTCGAATCCCGACTCCGATTCCTGACTCCCGACTCCTTGACCTCTATTTGGAAAGCTATTCTGCAGATCCATATACCAGCCTCCCACACCTATTCAGAATTTTATAATTACTTTTCACGTATATTATTTTTTTTTACGTTTATCATTCACTTGTATGATAAATACACTCACATATGCACTCAACCAGCTTTATTTATTTATTTTACTCACGTTAACCCTAAACAAGGCATGCCACCACTTGGACGTAAAATGCTACTATTTGGGACCATGTGTAGAAAAGATTCACAAGATGTGGGGTTATGTTACATTTAAACGTCAGCATATCAGTACGACCAAGAAAGCAGGTAGCAGGAATTAAATTCCAGAGTCTAGCTGTTTGAGGTAAGAGACTGTTCTGGCATCTAGGGACCTCAATAATGAAGAGTGAGATCTTATTGCTAAGCGGGTTTGTCGGATATATGTACGTCGAGGGGGTAATAGTGCAATAAGTTCATCAGAACACATTCCATTAAAATATTTGTAAAACAGGCACAGAGATGCAACATTGCGGCGATGGGACAAGGGCTGGATTTTAGTTGATAAAGTGGGACCGATTAGATTGACAACTCTTTTTTGGGGGGAAACTATCTAAGAGGGAGAGGCTAATGGTAGATGCACTAGCCCAGATGTGGCAGCACTACTCGAATGGTGGCCGTGTAGAGGTACAGGATACTCTCAGGTGTGAGTAGTCTTCTAGCTCGATAGAGGGAACCCACAACCTTTGTAGCAGTCTTTGCAATGTCTTCTATGTAGCTGTTCCAGTTCATATTGTCCGCAAATGTTAGGCCGAGGATTTTGACGGTAGAATTCTCAGGGAGGATGTTATATTTCATCGATATACGGAGTTCGAGAGGCGTCTTGTAATTGTTAAAGGAGAGAAGTTTAGTTTAACTATCATTACATGCTACCATCCATTTGTGTTCTTATTCCATAATGGTATGAAGGTCATTTTCTAACGATTCTGTCATTGTATTAGATGTATGTACATCCATTCTTCCCTCATGCATGTTATAGGGCATTATATTATCAGCAAATATACCCATCTCCGACACAATATAATCATGGAGTTTTTTTTAATATGAGGAATAATTATGGTCCAACGATCGACCTCTGAGGCACTTCTGCATTAATGTTGTACTGTGTAGTTGTATGTCTATCCATAACAACCTGTATGCTTCTAGTCTATGAGATGGATCTAATTATATTTAGTATACGTCCAGTTATAACAGACGATTTTATTTTCATTAGCAACCCTTTGTGCCAGATTTTGTCAAAGGCCTTGGATATATCAAGCGCTACAGACGTAGCTTAACCCGCTTTATCCAGTACATGGTAAATGCTTTCACAAATGAATGTTAAAATATATGCAGTAAATCGCCATTGCCTGAACCCATACTGTTCGTCAGAGGGTATATTTGCTTTTGCGACATGGTGAACTAGTGCTTGATTAATTAAGATTTTATGTGAAGAGGGGTAAGAGATTAATGGGGCGATAATTAAGAGGATCTGTTCTTTCACAAGAATTCCTGTACACTGGTACTCCATAGACCATCTTCTAGCTATTAGGGAAGCATATTCAGAAGGGACTTTGCGAGCCTGTCTCTGCTTTATCGCTATTTTCATGGCAGATGCTCACCTGAGCTACAATCTATACCCTCCTCACCAAACTTCCATGAAAAACACTCATCTGGCTGAAAACATTATCAAACATTTCCCCTACTCTTTATCTGTGCTTAAACCTTTACGTGGATTCCATGAACAAAGCTTTTTTCTTAGAACTGCACGCTTGTGAAACTCTCTTCCATTTACCTGCTTTCAAGCTGACTACAATTTGGTCATATACAAGTCCAACATAAACAAATACTTGATAAGCCATCCCCTTAAGTAATCCAATTTACCGAATTTCCACTACTAATGATTACTGCAATAGTGTCCCATTAACTTTTTTTACTCATTAAGCATTATCTTCGAGTACCTTTTTGGTCCTGATAAATGGTGATCCCTATGTAAAAATAAGGAAAAAGCTATGTAGGGCTATAGTGCCATGGATTATATATTATATCATATTATTGATTTATGCCGGTTATTTTAGGGGGGGGGAGAGTGATAACATTGTAATTCCGGATGGATCCCGGACTAGACTAATCCAATTGCCAAATTCCATTTGATTCAGGAACTGGATAACTTTCAGATTACAATGTGATTATTATCCAATATAATCCACAGTGATCCCACTCAAAGATAGGACTTTAACTGATATTATGTGGCGTCACAACCAAAACAGCTATCTAGACAGGATTTGCAGTGATCCGATAGACCGAAATATATTGATGAAGTATACGCATTGCAGTGCAATACAAAATATGATATATCTACAAAAATAAAAGCAACCCCATACAAAAGCTGCTAAATTGTGCAAAACACTGCTTAGGACGCAATTAAGTTATTGCTTATTCACAAAACCTGTTTTCTCTGCTATTATTTACTTATATTGCTCCCGTCTTTTTGGAAATCATGAATGTTTAAATATAATACCTATACTGACCACATGTATATTGTTACTGAAGGAAGTTTACTAAAATAACTGGCACAAATGTTATTTCTTAATGTCTGTTTAAAATGAATAATACTTTGCCTCCAAGTGCCCGCCTCTCTGTTTTAAATGATAAAAATTAAAAATCCTTATACTCCTTTATCCTCCCCATCACGCTATATATCTATATTGTATATTAATGCAGTATTCTTGTAAATTATATCATCTCTACTGTTCCAACTGGACAAAAACCCAATTGCTCTTCTCCCCAAGCTGATATAAAGCCACATACTTTGCACTACCTTAGGAGGCGGGTTTAGATTCCAGTCCTAAACTTTAGTAGGAAGACCTTTTAAAAAATCGATAAATACTAAAAATCTATAGATTATGCATTAGCTTAACCTATATTTATACTCTATAAAATATCTATAAAATAGATAACTATTCGCCACAGATTGTGCTCAGATTATAAATGATCTATATTAACTAAGAACTATATCTTTCTTTCAGTTAGATGGGATAAAGTACTGGTGAGTATCTTTACATGAAAACTAACCCGTAAAGCACATTTCTAAATTCACCCTAACCCTTATACTATAATTTCCAATTAGTCACTAATCCACAAAAATGTTCGATCTTTTCTTAAACCTAGTAGATATTAACCTTTAATCTACACCCCATACTCATACATACGTCCTTTAAAAACGTAAACACGTCTTCTAAGTTTAATCCTATTCTGAGTAGTGTAACTTCAAAGCAGATACTAATTCGTTGATACTAATTGTATTAATCCTAACTATCCATGCGGGAGCAAAGAAATACCTGGCTTTGAAACCAGGCTCATGAAAACCCTCATTTAGGAGAAGGAAAACTACGATTTGTAAACCTGTGCCACTGACCTCAAACATCTTGGCACCAAATAGGCGAGGAAGACCTTCTCAGTACTGGAGGACAACCTTCATAGAGCTGGTGACTTTCTCACATCACCGGTTTACAAACCTAAACTGCTTAAGGGGTAGATAGGCTCTGCCTATCGCCTGGCTTCTATACTCCTTTTTTGCATATATGCCAGGTGGAGAGGTGCGGCCGCAAGGATTCATTAGAAACACCAAGTGTTTAGCTCTGCTTCCTAACTAAGGCACTCCACATTTGCCTTATTCCTTTCTCCTATACATGGGCATCTTGGGCGTACTGGTTTACCATATATGCTAACATGATTGTACTGAGTCACTCCCGTCGGACAGGTTTGAGGGTACCGTTTTGACAGTTGCTAGTTTCTGTTTCTGACTCACAGTACAAGAGCCTTAACTCTTTGGTAGCGCTTAGAGCGGCTGTTCTATCATCAGTTGTATAATATCAGTATGTTCGTAGTGCCATGTTGATCATGGAAAGAGACAGTGCACTCATCTCTGCTGGTCATTACAGAGGCCACATTCCTGTGGATGAGGAGCCAGCTGATGGTTTACTCGTGTTGCATGATGGTTGCTGTGCACATCTGTTTTACCTAGCACCTCACCCTAGATCTGAAACTACGAAATAAAATAAAATTACAGCTGAATCCAAAAAAAAACAAAACAAAAAAATACGTTCAAACCAGACACACTCAAATAGTTCCCTCCTCCCTTGAGGCTTGCATTTATAAATAGCTTAGGTCTAAGAACTAACTTAGATGATGTAGCATCATTTCTCCTAGTAAACGCCCCGGGTATCTTGGCACTAAGTCAAACAAACTTGCACTCGTCCATCCCATCAAATGTAGTTCTTTAACATGTCTGGTTATCTTCCACTTTGTCGTAAGGACTCCCACAGGCGCAGACACCGAGTCTATATTTTTAACACCCTCCCCGTGTCTAGGAAATCTACACTAGAATCATGTGACCAGGCCTTCATGTGCTTTAAACTAACTTTACAACATAGCGTTAGCTACCTGTATTTTCTTTATAGCTCTCCATCAACCCAGGGCTGTACTATAATCAATAATGTCTCTGACAGCATAGATGTAGCACTCTCCCTTGACACTAGCACCCAAATACATGTATTTGGTAACTTTAACACCCACTACAGAAATTGGCTTGGCTTCTCAAACTACACTGACACAGCTGGTAGTGCCATCCATAACTTTGCTATATCACATTCCCTGACACAAATAGTAAAATTACCGACCAGTTTCCCAGATCGCCAAGACCAACAAGCCTCACTTCTAGATCCATTTCTGACAGCAGTTCCTGAGGATTGTGTAACAAATGCTTATTGGCAACTCGGGAATGCTGATCATGATAATGATAGACATCAGTTTAAACTCTCGACCCCAAGTGTAAGAGCCATTGCTTAAAACGACAAAGTAATAAGCTAAGGCTGACTGAGATGCCATTAGAGATCACATCAGACACGCCCTCTGGGGAAATATCCTTTCTCTTCCTGCAGAATAGTGCGCAAATGAGACTACTGAATGGTTCAAAGCAGCAATTGAAGCACATGTTCCTACATGAAAATTCTATACCGAACCCTACTCTCCCCATGGTTTACTTTTACTTGTGCAGCAACCATTGCTCAGAAACAACATGCATACCGTAGATTTATCCGGCATAAGTCCTGTACAAACAAAATATATAGAAGCTAGAAGTAATTGTAAGTAGCGACAGCTTAGAGTGAACATACTGAAACCACCAGGAAATATATTGAAGCGCAGAAATTAGGAACTCATGATTTCTGGAAATTCTACAACAGTGTAGTAAATAATGGGCAATTAACAATTCCCCCACTATTCAACAATCATGAGGTTGTTTGCACATCAAATGAGAACACTAACATGCTTGCCTGTCATTTTGCCTGAAACCTTACCTTGAACCCAGCAAACTATTCATTCCCTGATTTTCCTCTGCGGACAGAAGCCACACTAGATGATCTGCAAATCATCCCTTCTCAAGTACATGATATCATAAAAACCTAGACACCTCAAAAGCATGTGCAACTGATCTCACCCCGGCTATGCTATTAAAAAAATGCCCACTGAGCGTTCTCTAGTGCTCCCCAAACTCTTTTACAAATGTTTTAGCAAGTTTTGCTTTCCTGGCAACCAGAAAACTGCTTCTGTGGTACCATTTTCACAATCTCTCGCGAAAGAACTGACGAATTAAATTATTGACAAATTAGCCTCCTCCTACTTTTCGCCAAAATAATTGAGTCTTTAATAAACCAAACTCCAGCCCACCATTTCAATTTACAGCTGCTAAACTTCTGTTTGATCATCAATATGGTTTTAGGCAAGCAGATATTCTAACTGCAATCTCTGAACGAGGAGGGCGGACAGTATCTCTATATATTTAAAGCTTTTGAAGGGTATGACACGGTGACATTCTCATGAAAATTAAATCCTATGGTATTACTGGACGAATGCTTAACACATTTAAATCCTTCTTAAATGAGAGAAGAATCCAGATTGTCCTCGATGGGCGTACGTCCAAACAATATGATATAAATGTGGGTGTACCTCAGGGACTGATCCTTGGTACTTTATTATTTCTGATATTCATAAATAACTTACCTGATAAAATTGTCTCTGACATGAGTATATTTGTCGACGACACAAACTCTATAGCAGGCATGTGGGGAAAACTAATGAGCCCATACCTAAGGCAATGGAATATACCCTATAGGAAGACCTTTAGTCTGTAATGGAGTGTGGTAAAAAATTGATGGTAACGTTCAAAGCTGCCAAGACAAAGCTCGTTTCCTTTAATAATTACATGAAACCTTACCAATCACCAATAACTATGGCTAAAGATACATTCTCTGAAAGTACTTAACGTTCACAGGAAACATGAGTTGGAATAGATACATCGAGATCATTACCAAGGCTGCTGCGAAGAAGGTGGGCTCTCTCTGCCGTGCTAGAAATTTACTTACGCCTGAACATTTCCTGTACCTCTACAAAGCCACCATTCACCGATGTATGGAGTATTGCTGTCACATTTTGGCTGGTGCATTTGCTACTAGTCTCTCGCTCCGAGACAGGATTCAAACGAGAGTCGCCAAACTGATAGGTCCTAAAGTGTCATCTAAGCTTCAGCTCCTGTTCCATCAACGAAACGCTGCACCCCTCTGTTTTTTTTTAACGGTGGATGATCTGACGAACTACGTCTTGTACCCTTTCGATGAAAATACATCCAACAAACCCGAAAAACAGCAAAGTCCCACCTCTACACAGTAGAGATCCTCAGATGTAAGAAAGCCTACTACTCTAATATCTCCTGCCTTAAAACTGCAACACTTTAAAATTCTCTATGGGCTCCATGCTTCCCAACTGTACTGACATGCAGAAGTTCAAATGTTATGCAAACATAAATCTTGCTACTAAACTCTCTACATAGTACCCCTGCAACTTAGGTCCCTGATAGTAGCCCCCTGCATGAAAGTGGCAATATTCATTGTTTAAAAATTTTACTCGAAAGTTTAGAAGATCTTCCTTTATAAATAAGTGCCTCATGTTTGAATTCAGCTTATCTAATTCTGTGGCGAGTGTTCTTATCAAGTAAGCATCCAAAACTAGCGTTATCAGGAAATAATATTTTACGTCTAAAATATAACCAGATATCAGAAGCATAACTACCATGTTATGCCAGCTGTAATTAGACTTTTTAATGGGTTTCATTGTGTAGTCGTTTTCTATAGTAGTGTTATACTTATTGTAAAAGCTATAATAGTATAGTTGCAAGTCTACTTATCGGAAGTTGTAACGTACTCATATCTCTAACAATAGTTCACATAATTCCAGTCAGGTCAGTTTCAGTATGGCGACGGGTTGCATATTCTTTGTGAATAAACTCCGCTTTAACTGATCGGCAGATATTCGTCAAATTTAGACGTTGTGCTGCTTGTAATCTATTTGTAATTTTAAAACTTCTAATTAAATGTCAGTGTGCATTTTCTATGCAATTCGTTTTATCTTTTACGGTATTAGCTCTAGTCGACAGGCTTGAATATAATTAACATTGCCTATATTATGTAATTACACAAGTTTTTCTATGGGTTAATTTTGAAATTAATTGCGACATGGATCGAAAGAAAATATCAATTTCTTTTCTTTTTTAAAGTGAGATTAATTTATTAGGATCAGGCAAAACATAAATAGAGCTGAATTTAGAAAATATATCATAAGAAATAATAATATTTTAAAACATTATACTCCCATATCAATAAGAATATAAGTAAATCATGAGTAATAAAATATTAACATGATAAAATGATACTAGAATCATGAGTATTAAATATTAACATGGTAAAATGATACTAGAAGCACCCGTGAAAAAATCCAAAAATCATATGACCTAAAATGAGTTTTCATAAAGTTTATATTTTTCTTGTCGGTACAAATCAGTACTTTTATGGACAGAAAAATTAATAACACGCAGCCGATATGAATTTATTAACATTTCTATGAAAATAGTGTTGATTGTATTTTAAATGTAGAACTGACCCAAAGGAGAGGAATTAATGAGTGCCAATAAATATTGAGAAACTAATATTCTTCTACATAGTTCAATACAAATAATCAAATCACACTGTAAAAGACAATCTTCAATTTACTTCTAAAGTCCAGATAATCTTGGCAGATAATGCTCATTTTTGCTCTATTTCTTTCGAATATTCCCTTTTTACGTAACGTTTCACTGACTACTTCATTCGGTTATATACAGCTACGCATCGAAATAACCAAGAGCTCCTTTCTAACACGATTAAAACAATGATCATACGTTATTTTAATGATAATCAATACCGAGGCAACATCAAAGGGAAGTTACTAACCTATTCCTCTCTAAGATTTCCAGATTGGCCTTTTAAACGCTATTTTCGCAAATTTGACCTAGCAGAATATTTTTGCCTTAAATTATGTATTTGATTTTTTTCAAAAAGTAAAAAAAAAGAATGCTATTTTTTATTAATTGTCTGTAGTTCTGGGATGAGGTGATGTCATTATGGAGTTCGTTTTTCGGACTCACATCCTAATCTTCGGTGTTTTTTCCACTATCACTATCCGAGTTCGAGATACGTCTGAAGAAGGCCGAAGGATGATACGGCCGAAGCGTAGTGGAAAAACGAAGATAACGAAGTGAGTCCGAAAAACGAAATCCATAATGATATATGTCGTAATATATTCCCACACCACTGTGTCTTTTTTATCCTATGTTTAATATAAGACACATCAACATTCGTTTCATATGACAGTATGTACAGCCTTTACTTATGTAAGCATATTATATGGACCATGTAGTCTAGTGGTGTGTGTATGGTCTATAAACATGTAAGTGCGATTCCTTGTTACGAAGTATAGTATATATTAATGTGTCAACATATAAATGCAGTGTGTGTGTGTTTTACACATCTGTAACAGAGTAATAAAATGTATGTATAATTAAGAGAAACAGTTCACAGGAAATAGATACATAATCACCGTTCGGTAACGGAATACACACTTCAGCAAATACATAGACGTACTTTACATTCCTTCCGTGTTTCTCGTTAGCTCCTCGATGTTTTGCAGATGATTAAATTTAAAAAAAAAGCAACTTTTCATGCGAGAAAAAAATCACAATTCTGGTTATTTCTCATATAACGTTACGTGGATAACAGAGTTACGTGTCTCGTCGGTTCCATCTTGTCATAACGCCCTATAAGCTCCAATGACGTAATACGACGACCGATCGTTGAGCGGATCTCACTGATAACCGCAAACTCTCTTCTCCGGTCTCGACAATGTTTGTCCTTGCTTTGGTCGCCAACCTAATTTTATCGAAACATCCTAAAACTCTTATAACTCTGCAAAAAGTTTTGTTTATTTTTTAAATTATTTTTGTCATCGTAAATTGCAAATTTACTATTATTTAACTTTTACGATTTCAACTAATTTTCAATGTTCTTTACTTTTGTTCTATTGTAAATATTTCCCATTATCTGTCACATATGCTTTTATTAAACATTTTTATAATTCATTCAAATATTATTTTTTTTGTCTTGGTCATGTAAACAGCCTAGTTAAACAGACGGAGTCTTTTTCAGCATAAATTTCCAATCTACGAAAGGAACAGATAGAATACCAGAATAATAGTAATGCACCATAAACTGATATTAATATAAATATAAGTAAAAGTGTAAACCAAATTATGACATATGCCATGATCAATTTACTTACTCATTTACGTCGAGAAATGAAGAATTCGGGAGTTTTTTTTATATCCAGATAAGTGTTTCAGATATATATCATTTAACGAGAAATTTTTAATTCGTATACGAAAAAAATAGTATTTGATTCAGGTAAACGAGTCAAATGTAGTTCTCGTTTACATATGAGGCTGAATAAAATGTCACATTTTTTTGTAAAAAATGTTAAATGAAAATGAATTTCACGGTACATTATTAAAACGAACAGTTTTCACAATGTATTATTGATTAAAAATAGATTCTACGGCACATTACGTTTACTATTATATAAACAACGAACGGAGTTTAAATTTCTGCCAAGAATAAAACAAATTTGTCCAGGTTTATACTTTTTCTAGACTTATTTGATTGAGGAGAAAGTTTATAATGCATCATTGTTGCCAAATTATTTTTTTTGTTGAATACCCCTCATGTTTTTGAATGGATTCCAGTTTTTAAACAAATCATTTGCTAATTTTGACGCGTCCAAAAATTATTGAGAAATTATTTTTCTCATAAAATATCTACAGGCTATTAAATTTATTTAGGATATAGAACTACACAAACGTATGCATCGTAGATTTGGAGTACAATATTATGGCATGACATATACATTATTTGAAATTTAATTAAGATAAACAAAAGATATGTTAAAGTGATTACCCAGAAATGAGAAGAGTTTTGCAGTTGCTGCAATTGTGATATGGAACCGGAAGTCTGTACATTTTATAACATAGTTTGATCGAATAATAGTGGTTGTAAACTAAATAATGTTCAATTTGGAATAGTAGATTATACGTTATAATATATACAATATTGAGAGTAAGTGACTATTAATAAGAACTAAAATAGGAAAAAAGATCTGGAACATAACAATACAACGCATCATCATTTAATAAAATGTTATGAATGACGGATTGAATACCGGAAGTCGATGTAAATATTTAATTATGGACACGGCAAAAGATTATGAAAAGTAGATATTATTAAATTTTAAGTAAAATATTAATGGTTGAAGTTAATTAATACAACATGAATAAGGCGTTTACATAGAATGTGTAAATGGGTAAAAAACCATATGCGAATAACTATATATAAATATATCAGAAAAGGGTGGAAAGATTTTACGCTGTTATAGTTAATAAAAGTAAAAGATAAGAAAATAAAAATTGGTGCCTACTTCCAAAACACATACTTAAATCATTCGTTGACATCTATTCTGATGACAGGACCATCTATGGCAACACATCAAAGGCCGTAAATGACAAGGTTCTCTCTCATTCTCTCTCTTCTAATCTTGAGTGCGTGGTACACTGAGGAAGAGGTTGCTGGTTACTTTTAATGCATCCAACACCAAGCTTCTATATTTACATCATCAACGCTCTGATCCCCATCCGGCATTAATTGAAATGGATGCCTCTCGTCTTGGGGAGGCTCCATGTTTCGTGCAAGCTTTTGGGTTTGACTCCTGATCTGAAATGGAACACGTACATCAGGTCTGTTGCCAAGGACGCTAGGAAAATGGTGGGTTCCTTCTACCGCTCCAGAAGATATCTCACTACTGATGTTATTCTCCATCTGTATAAAAGCCAAGTACGTCCACGGATGGAGTACTGCTGTCACATCTGGGCAGGAGCTGCTTAAACAACCTATCCTGCCTTGACAGAGTACAAAATAGATTTCGTAGCTTAGTTGGGGGTGTCCTTTTCTCTTCCCTGTAGCCTCTCTCCTACAGAAGAGACTTGCGAGCCTGTCTTTGTTTTATCGTTATTTCCATGGCAAGTGCTCGTCAGAGCTCCAATCTTTCGTCCCCCACTCGCCAATCTTTCACGAGAAACAGCCGTCTGGCTGAAACTACTGTCAATAATTTTCCCCACTCTTTATCTGTGCCTAAATACAAACGTAGATTCCATGAGCAGAGCTTCTTTCTCAGAAGTTCATGACTGTGGAACTCTCTTCCTTTTGCCCGTTTCGCACCTGACTACAACTTGGATGTCTCCAAATCCAACATAAAAAAATTCCTTACAAACTGCCCTGTTAAGTAATACACTCTATCAAAACCCCCAATACTAATGATTACTACAATACTATCTCATTGATTACTGTACACGCAATAACCTTTATCCATGAATAGCCTCCGAGCCTTGATAAGTGGTGACCTCCATGTATATATCTATCTATATATATATATATATATATATATATATTATATATATATACTGTGACTAAGTTCCAATTTTTGATTAATTCAATATGTAATCACATTATACACACACACATACACACACACACACACATATATATATATATATATATATATATATATATATAGAGAGAGAGAGAGAGAGAGAGAGATTGAAATAGATTGTTTAAAAAGAGTGAATCACGATAAACTATATGTTTATATATATATATATATATATATATATATATATATAAGGTGATTACATGTCATTAAATCTATGTTCACGAATATGTGCGTCTTTTATCCCGATTTACTGTTATACATTTATATAATATATATACTGTTATTAATTTAACTTTATATATATATATATATATATATATATATATATATATATATATGCGTATGATTATTTAATTGATATCAACAAATCCATCCATATTTTATCTCTTGTGTTTTCTTTTATTTGTCAATACGAATGACGCGGACACTCTTGTTCCAATCTAATGTAGACACACATCAATCAGATTCGTTCGGTTAGTTGAGCTAAATTCCACTTCATTCGCGGTATCGGATTGATGTTAAACTCAGATCAATATACATGAACATTTTAATTAAAAAACTAGGCACAACATGATTAAAAAAGAAATAATAAAAACTAAAGACATAAGAACAATGCTAAGCTAGAAAGTCACAAAGCCACTGACCTTTAACCTTTTCTAGTTTTTTTCTACTCAAGTTAAAACAAATCAATAAACATTAAATCTACAGGATTAATGTCCACGTCTCTTTAAACCCCATGAGAAGCGAAATGAAGTGATTTATGGTCGATATTTCGACAATGCAAAATGAAAAGTGGGCGATTAAAAATGTTATTTGACCTTCTGTTACAGGAATACTTTATATAGTTAACGTACCACCATTTAATTTGCGAATTTTACAGGGAAAATATTATTTCAAACTTAAGTCTGGCGTGTTGTAAGATGTTAAGTGTCTCTTTTTTGAACACTGAATCTTCATGTCGAACTTCGGGATTTTTAATGGACCATTAAATGAAATCATTTATTTATCCAAGGTTTTCGTTCCTTGGGAAGTTATATTGACCAAAACGTTGTGAAGATATCATCCGATGTTATGTTAAATTATATATCACTATTTAAAAGTTCCGAAACATATACGTTAAAGACCAAGTACAATGTTGTTTAAAACTGAAACGTGACAGACTGGGATATAGACAGTCAGACAGAAAGATTGGCAGCTTTTCCCATAAAAAAAACATCGCCTGCGCATATATACAAAGTGCCTTCAATAAGTGTACAAACATTTTTCGTATGGACACTTTTACTGGTATAACACGCATGAAACTAGTCCCCTTTGAGATAATCTCTTTTTGCTGAAATGCACTTGTTGTACCTATTGTATACGACGCGCGTCACAGCCGTTTTCATTTTCTCGCGAGTCTCATAATGACAGCGTGGAAGGCTTTCCGTGAGCTTAGAAAATAACCAAAAGTGACAGGGATACAGGTCTTGATTATAGGGAGGGTGAAGAATTGTCTTGATGCCCATCTTGGTCAAATAGTCTCTGCTAATCTCTTAGCATCCTTAAAACAAACATTGCACGAATCTTCTGCATCTTCAGTTCTTCACCGATAATTGTGTGTACAGTTCTCACACTGACATCAAGATGTGTACTTATTGTCTCTATTGAAACTCGACGGTCCTTTGTAATACAAAGTCTTTATTTGGTTAATAAACTCTTGTGTTCTGACTTACTTACTTTTACAAAACCTCTCATCATCCCTCACAGATTCCCTGTATTTGTATAGACACTTCGTATAGGATTCTCTGACTTTCATTTCCAAGTACTACTGCCGGCTTATGCTGCACCATTTGTCTGGGTGTTTAAGATTTAATTGTCTGCTAATTATCAATGTATTGAATTCTTACTTGATCGTGTCTATTCTTATATTCCTTTTGTGATAGTTTGCTGCATTCGATTATGTTGTTTATTGTTTCGTATCCATTCACAGAGTCTGCGTTTGCTATTTTCTTATACCTAGTTAGTTATAATCGCGTTGTCTTGTGCAGTTGGTGTTAGTTCCTTTTCTCTGATTAGGTTTTCTTCATGTAGCCATGTCCAAGTGTTTTCTCTAGTCCAATCTTTTGTCATCCTTATGAATCGTCCGTCTTTATTTCTATTCCCATTTTTGTTTTCTCGTTTCTTCCATTTCTGTCTTGTTTCTTTTTCAGTGTCTTTTGCTGCAGTAATTATTCTTTCGGTGTTCTGCATTATGTATTTTTGTAAGTCTTTTTTTATGTATTTTTGTAATTCTTTTTTTTATGTATTTTTGTAAGTCTTTTTTTATGTATTTTTGTAATTCTTTTTTTTTTAATGTATTTTTGTAAGTCTTTACTTGTGTCATTTACAAAGTCTTCAATACATACCAACCCGCTTCATCCGTCTTTCCTTTTAATATTGAGTCAGAAAATATCATAATTTCATTGTAGTGCATTAGGCATAATCCTGAGTTTACTTGTCTTCTGGTTGAGATGCCTCAGTTTTGTTTTAGATCCAGCCTATAAATGGTCCGAAGTATTTTACTAGTGATACTGCCCATGTGTTCATACCTTTAATTAAGTTTCTACTATAGAGTTTAGTTTCCAGAAGTCTTCTTGTTTTTCTTAGGTATTGCTTTCAAGTTGTTTTGATTGCGTCTGCTTCTAGAACGCCCACTTATTTGTGGCTTTCATTATTTAGCTAGGGCCTTCATCTCTGTTTGGTTGGGTAGTATCATTACTTCTGTTGCTTTCACTTGGTCTATTCTCATAACCAGCAACGCGCACTTTTCCATGCTAAATGTTCTGACTTTGTCTATTAGCGTCTCTGCTTCAGTCTTAGTTTTTGCAAATAACTTCAGGTTATCTATGTTTATAAGGCGGTTCATTCTTTCATCTGTATTAGTGAATTTTTATCCAATATAGTATGTTCCTATTTACAATACCTCCCCAGGGGACAGAGTTAGACACCAAGGTCGTTTTTTTAATGTGGAGAAAAGGATTTCTCCTCCACTGACAGAGAACAAGAAATTGAAGTGTAGCATCTAAAGAACAGATACTACATTTTGATCTTGACCCGAAGGTCCAGTTTTATTACTATACTGTAATTATATTATCAGTATAGTATGTTTAGTATATTGTTGAGAGGCATCATATTTATGACAACATTAGTAATGCTTGGAAATCACCTTGAAAGTTACCTCTTTGTATTTTTATCTTAGGTATTTATTGTCTATCAGCTGACAGTTCAAATGTTATTATTATTATTATTATTAGTAGTAGTAGTAGTCGTAGTAGTAGTAGCAGTAGTAGTAGTAGTAGTAGTATCATCGTTTTTATTATTTTTATTATTATTATTTATTATTATTGTTAGTGTTGTTGTGGTTGTTGTTGTTGCGCACTAGGAGGTCACACACATGTCATCAAAAGAGATTACTGATAACAACCGGTGGTGTTCCTGGAGTCTGGGTGACAATAGGTTTCCCCAGATACTAAAAAATCTCCACCCTTTTCAGATAACCGTGCTGATGTATTTTCATTGGCGCAGTGCGGTTTACCGTTGATTTCTCGTTGGTAGTACTTGTCTCCACTTGAATTTGAGTGGCAATAAGCTTCCCCAATAGTTCGGTCCTCTAATTTTATTATTATTATTATTATTATTATAAATGGTAGTAGTATTAGTAATAATAATAATAATAATAATAATAATAATATTAATAATAATAATAATAGTAGTAGTAGTAGTAGTAGTAAAGATAATAATAATTTAATACTTATGCTTGGAAGTTTTAAAAAACATCTATAAACCTAAACTAGTGCATCCGAAGTAGAAAGTAAATGTCACTAATGCTGCATTGATCACTTGATCGAAGACTCGAATATTAGACAAGGTTAAATTTTAAGAGTTTCCTCATCTCCCGAGCTCTGTAATATGTCTGTGTTCATCTGCTTACTAGCAACGTGACATACAATCAATTAGTAAATGCAGTGAACATGATATGTAGTAAACAATGAAATCAATTGCGGATGATCTTATGTGACGCAAAGGATCGAATCCTGTAAGCGTGTCATTATCGCTTTATGGATTTCATTGAGTATTTCTTGCCTCATTGACTGAATTCATCAATTATTTAATATCATTACTCACGCAAACATCAGGATAATATAACACACAAGTGAAATGTAATATATATATATATATGTATATATATATATATATATATATATATATATATATATATATATATATATATTGGCTTAATGAGACGTTACGAGGATGAAACGCGCAAAATTTTTTTTAGTTATATTGCAATACTTGTTTTCCTAACTTTACGTATATATATATATATATATATATATATATATATATATATATATATATATATATATATATATATATATATATATACGAGCCCTGAAAGACAAAAGAAAACTACACCAACAACAAATATGGCTGAACAACAAATTTTGGGCACCATAATATACAACATGCCAGCTGAAATAAAAAAGACTACTCGGTGAATTGAAAAGATATAAAAAATCGGAAAGAAGAATAACGCTGTAATGTTCAAACAGACGTGTTTTAATATATATATATATGAAATAAAATGGAGATGGAAGGACCTGGATACTCAACGTTTCGCCCGATTTATGCGGGCTTCTTCAAGAGGGATGGTCATTGAAGAAGCCCGCATAAATCGGGCGAAACGTTGAATATCCAGGTCCTTCCACCTCCATTTTATTTCATATCGTCGGATTTAATCCAGCTAAACAATCATATATATATATATATATATATATATATATATATATATATATATATACATATATATATATATATGCGTGTGTACGCGCGCGCGTGTGTAAATGTCTTTAATGCAATCAACTTACAGGAAAATGTTTAGTACATAGCCAATCTTGTATTTCCAACAATAAAATGAAATAAGCACTATTTTATTGCAACAATTAAAGTGCAGAGCATTTATTAGTAGTAGATTTTTTTATGTTCTTATCATTTTAGAATCATGCCACATGGTCTCTCTGCTCTTGAGAGATTTTCAGCAAAGCAGTTTAAAATAAATATATACATAATAATAGACTCACTTGAAAGAGTAATTAGTTATTGTATAAAAAATGTACTGATCTTTTATGGAATTTGGAACATAGTTAAATACACCAAATTGAGTTTATAAGAGGTATGTGATATTATTAACAGATCAATGGAAGCCGAAAACTTTCACTCCCTGAAAATAAATGTAATTGTTCCGTCCGAAAACAGAACAGAATATCATGATACATGAAACATTAACAGTTGAAATTTTAGTTCTGCATTATTTTATGATATTTGTGAGGAGTCTTCAAAAAGTTTCCTGGCGTTTTTCGTATGGCCACTTTTATTCATAGTAATCATATGAAATTCTAGTCCTCTTAAAAGTAATCTCCTCCGGCTGCAATTCACTTATTGTGCTGTTTCAACGACTTTTGAAATGCACCAAAGAAGTCATCTTGTGTGAGTGCCTTTTCCTTGACCTTAGGAAATAACCAAAAGTCACAGCGAGCAAGATCTGGATTTAGGGAGGGTAATGGACTGTCTAGGTGCCTATCTTAGTCAAGGATCTGTATCTTCAGTCCCACATGAATAATTGTGCATATAGTGTCCGCACTGACATAAAACTGTGCGGGTAATGTCTCTATAGACACACGACGAACGTCAGCTATGCAATTCTAGATGATGATGACGATGAACTCTAGTGTTCTGACTTCCTTCTCCTCCACCTCTCACCATTTCTCAAATAATCACTGTTTTTACTTGATTTTCTTATACCACTCACAAACTGTTGCTCGACACAAAATAGTCCAAAATCAGTTCGAAGCATTCCATACGTTTCTGTGGCATTTTCGCAAGTTTAAAACATAATTTTATTGGTCTTCTAAAGTGTTTTCACGTCCGGATTTCATTTTTGGAATCCAGTGGATGTGATGATCAGGCCTTATTATGGTGTACCCCAATCTCTGCATTTAAACCTGAACCATAAAAATTGATCAGTCATCTTATATAATGTTATATTAAATTTTCAATACTTTACGATAATTTTAAATGCCTGTACAAAAATGTCTGAAAACTTATTGAAGTCACCTCGGAGAATGGTAATGAAAATAAATGAGCGGTTTATCAGTTATGTCTGAATTATTTTTAGAGAAACCAAGATTGGAACTTAATATAATGAAGCATTAAAAACCTGCTGAACAGATTTTCATGCCAATTGTAAAACATTTAGTTGATATAAATGTGAGAGCAATGATTTTCTGTTGAAATTATTTATAAGGAACCAAATATAGTTCCATAGGGACTTGCCTATTCACTTGTTATGGACTTACCTAATTATTATAAACACCCAAGTCTAATCGTAGCTTTTGTAATATATTAAGAAGGCCGAGAAACTAAAGTCATGTAAATTCCTGACCTCATTGAATTTAGTCTATTAACTCAGTTTAGGTGTCCCAAGATACAACCGGAATAGATTACATCTAATGACAAAGCTTAAAGTAAATAGAAAACTATAGATGCCCATAAAAGTAAAAAAAGGTTCAAAATTTAAATATATTTAATATATATATATATATATATATATATATATATATATATATATTACCAAAACTAAGATAATTTATGCCTTTTCCTACCGGCATAGGTTTTGTGTGTTGCAACGGAATATGAAGCTTTTATTCGGTTCTAAAAATGAACTAGTATCAAGCTGCTAAGATAAATAAGTAATCAAGATCGCTGACAAAAACATTGTCTTCTGGGCGTCAAAAATGGTGCAAAATTCGAAAACTAAACAAAATACTGATATAAATCTACCAAACAAGTGTCAGAAGTGTTAGATGGATTTTTTTTTTATTTCGAATTTTGAAGTATTTTCCAAGCTTGTTTAGCCGTTACATTTGGATACATGCAATCTCTTGTCAGCGGAATATAGCATATTAAAATGCTTAAAAACGTCATAATAAATAATACAATTTTAAGTTTAATTTTTGTATTACAAACTTTATAACGATATATAAAAACAAAATACAATCGCATATATCAATTATTTATCAAATAAATCGTTGAATGAGTTTTATTATTATTATTATTATTATTATTATTATTATTATTATTATTATTATTATTAGTTTACCATTACTTATTTATTTATTATTTTTATTATTTTTCTTTTAACTGTATTTGAAGTTAATGTTAAAAAAGAGGCACAAACAGTTGAAAATATGTTTTACAACCTAGCAAAGATAATGACAATGTTAGTAAAAAATTCAGACAAATAATTAAAATGTTACGTTTCTGAATTTTGGAGATGAGGATTGGTTATTTGTATTATTATTCATCGGACTACTGCTATCATCTTGAGTGTGATTCACAACGTTTCGGTCGATAGAACATCCGACCTTCTTCAGGTGACGGCACAGGAGCACACTACCCCCGTGAAATAAATAAAGGTTTCCGCTCGAAATTACGTCAAAAATTCCCGAGTTCGACAGAAACATTCCCGAGTTCGGCAAGATACACCTGAAGAAGGTCGGAGGTTATATCGACGGAAACGTTGCGAAAATCACACTCAAGAGGAGAACTGTAGTCTGATGAATAATGATACAAATAATTCAAATGTTTAATAAAATTCTACAACTTTCCTGTTATGTCTGAAATATTTCTTCACTTCGTTTATATTAACATTATTTGTATAAATTTAATTTGTTTTTTATATTTGTTAAATTATCGGTAGTTTTTCGTTAAAACTAATTAATGCTTTGTTATCGTTTTAAAATTATTTATTGTTGATTTTGATTAAATGATATCGTCCTTTTTGACTTTTTAAAAATAAATTATTGCTGTTCATTTTGATTTTTAAAACAAATATTATTGTCTATTTTAATTTTTAAATATCTTTTCATTTTAAGTTGATTGCTTAATAATTGATTATTTCCCATATTTATATGTCATGTTTTGAAACGTTTCATTGCCCTCTGCTTCAAACATACATAATTGTGTATGGATAATTTATTTTTTATTCATATTATTCTATATTTTCGTAATTTTTTAAATCATTATTGACAGTCTGACTGTTCGAAAAATCTTGCTTGCTAGGACCTAAGCGATAACATCATTTCTCCACCCACAGGGCTTAATGATATATATTATGAAGAAATCGTCTAAGACTGCTGTTAGGAAATATGGCGATCAAACGCGAAACTACAATCTTACTTAAAAGTCGGTAAATATATACAATATATTCTTTCTTAATAAACGCGTGTTTTTAATCTTTCTGATAACAAATTTTTTAATCATTGAACAAATTTCCCATATTCATGAAAATTGTGTGTGTGTCCTTTAAATCGAAACTATATTATTCCGTTTTTTTTTAATATCTTTTAATTTTCAATAAATATTAATATGCCATTTCAGCTAAAGGTCTAATCTTGCAATATTCAATTCAGTAAATACTGGATAAATTTGTTTTAATGTCATGACATGCTCCTCCTACGCATTACGTCCTCCTGTAGATTTTATTATACTTTTAGTTGTGTTGGCATGTAAACATCGCTCACGTATTACATCACCATTCAAGAGAAAAGAAAGGTAATGTATGTTCGTACGTTGAGGACAGTGTAGCTTCTGCTTTGTTGCATTATATCTCCTCCCAGGCATTACCAACTTTTGGGGGATAATAACAGCTATCTAATTGTGATATTACTTTTCTAAAGATCACCCATTTGGTGGAGTAGTTCAGGATATGTTGGATTGTTATGTTACCATCTTCTAAGGCATCCAATCACATTTTGAATATTATGTTATCTAAACTATTATCACAAGTATTACACTCGCCTTTGAATGTTACTGTAGTCTCTCATATAATGGGACCATCTTCGAAAGTAGGACTTAAATTATCTATCTATCTATCTCTCTATCTATCTATGTACATATACATACATATGTATGTATGTATATATATATATGTATAAACATACACACACGCACATATATATATATATATATATATATATATATATATTAGGGTAATAATTGTAGTGAATAGGCATACCTTTCTGATATTATTCGTTTAAACTACTTAAATATTTGCAATTAAAATCAGTTAATACAAGTTAAACGGTTTTTTCTCTTTTTTCTAATATGTTTTCCACAATTAATATTCACTTCTAAGATATAACTATGTTCAATTTTTTCTTGGTTCGTATAATCATAATAACATTCTTCAAGACATAAGCCTAAAGAATCCTAGAGTTGATGAAACGCGGAATATTCCGTATAGCTTAATCTTAATCGCCATATATATTTTATAAATATTTAATAAATTACTAACATTACTTTATACTATGTATATAGAGGTAAAATATATATTCTGTTGTCATGATTTTCTTACGTATAACCTGAGATTATTCTACAAGATCTTATGTAGATGATATAATTGTGTATTGCAGCATTAGTAAGGGGATATTTTGTGCACTTCAGAACTGAGACACCTATTGTCATAGGAAGAAATAAGTGGGTAAAGTTTGAGATTATAAAACCAATTTCCTCTTTAATGTACAAAGTTTAAAAACTGTTGCATTGCATGAGTTAGAACGAATGTTTCTTCCCTTCATGGATTATATTTCATTAATAAACTCCTACGTTTTGAATGTACGTCCACATTAGACTTGAATTTGTTAAGCTCGCATTAGACTTGAATTTGTTAAGCTCGCCATGACGTTTGGGCAATATTACAGCTAAAGAATTTACTTGGCTCTTAGACAAGCATGTACCTGTAAAAGTCTTTGGTAGTCATGGATGTGTCTCAGCTATTATTTCTGCCTTAACGTTGTACAACATCGACTTCACAGTTAAACAAGTGATCATCTATTCTTTTCTCTTCCTCCCTTTCCACAGAAGATCTTATGCAAATATTTATGTCTATTCTGTCATTATTTTCATCACATTTAATCGACTGAGTTTCCATTCCTGCTCCATTTGTAAAACATTCATAACAAGAATCCGCCCGTCTGCTAATACTAGCAATGATTTACCTCCCTATTTTTGTGTACGTAAAACAAAACACCGTTCTAGAACAGAGTTTCACAGAATTAACTACTCATGCGTTGAATAAATTGCCGTGAGACTCGTTCGCTACTGACTACAAGATGGTCTTCATTAAGTCTAAAGTTAGCAAATGCTTGCCGACCCGCCATTTATTTAATCAAATTCTTCACCTTTCCCCATCATAATGTCTATTAGAATGTTTGAATTACGCAATGAAAGACAATATCGCCGTGATGCCTGTTGCAAAGAAAATCGATTGGATCGTATATAAAAGCATAATTACCTAAGGATTATAGGCCATATTGAACTTAACATTACTCTAATAGATGTGTGACATTTAGTCCACTTTCTTCACTTCAGTGTTAATTAGTAGCACTTGTTACTAACTAGTAATGGAGAGTAATCGATTTCCTATCATCTAAATCAATTACTTCGGCTGATATCCTTTGTCTTAAATAAAGTTTGGTAGTTCCTTACTTTTACACATATCATCTCAACCAATAATAAGTGTCTTCATTGTTCCCAGTGATCTCATTCAACTAGAATATGTATGATAACTTACGGTAGCGGATAAATATGTGCATAACGTTGAACGGTCCGTGGGTTGGACCAGCTCTCTTCAAAGAAGTAAGTATCAGGGAAATATGTATTTTAGAAGCGGTCTCCGGTCGCTTGCTTATTCTGATCAGGGAAGATAACGACTATAGGTTTTTACAATTCTTGCAATAAAAGTATAAACGTCCTCCTACATACAGGGCCTGATATTCACAAAAAATATCATCTACCTGGTACTGACCAGGTGGGTTATACTTCTGTTACTAATGAAATGAAACGTGTACCTGAATATGATTGTACTGTATAAAATAATCATGACTTTATATTAGGGAAAATGTCATATTTCTTAAAAGTTATCAAGCGGAAGTCCTTAGATCCAATGATTGAAAGATATCTTTAGTGAAAAATCTCATATGTACTTGAATAAAATGATATATTGTTACAAGAGAAATAAACATAAATTATGTACTTGCTAATTGTAGAAACTAGAAAACATGTCCATCTTTATTTAATCATAAATTTTTAAATGGAAACAGCTCTATCCGTTATTTATCAGGTTTAAATGGTGACACTGTAAATAAGGTCGCATTTAATTTAATAAAGAAATATATTCGTGAAACAAAAACTGTTTATGTGAGATAAATGAATTGGTATAATGAAACTCATTTCTCAATATTAAAATCTACCAAACATATTTATATAATATATTCATTTTGCGTGATATATATATATATATAACTTATTTACACACACACACACACACACACACACATATATGTTTGTGTATGAATAATAATTGCTGCATCTTTCCAGATAATCGCCGTCACATTAAGTTTTCCCAATCCTGCCCTACATGCCATCTCGATTAACTCTGCACTCCCGCCGCAGATTTGCACATCTTGAATCAGAGGTGACATACAAATTGAGCAATTACCACTAAGTTGAATTTCTCATGAGGTTGGAGGGTATTCCTATGAACAATCACATGTCTTCTCAAACCATCATTAGACTTGCAAACTTTGCTGCATATAAAACAGATGGTTTGGTTCGGACTAGTAGTTGCAAATTTCACCTGAATAGGGGTTTTCTGCGACTTAAGGTGGTTGACGTAGCCAGCTTTTAACAAAAGAACTCGTTCACAAATGTCGCATTTCCAGCTGTGTGTGTCATGGTTAAAACCATTAATTAGCTGGAAAATGGTAAGCCCCCTAAACACGAGCCTAGGAAGGAGGGCCATGGACTCTACAAAGAATGATGTGGAAGTCTTACAAATCGACATAGACACATTGGAAGAACTTACTCTGCAAGGGCCGAAGTGGCGAAAGCTTGTACGTGAAAGTAGTGATGTTCAAGAGAAATGAAAACAGGCAAACAGCAATCTGAAGCGAGAGCACCACAAAGGCTTAATATATTCATCATTAACTCTTTCATCCCATCATAACGAACATTTCTGTAAAAGTCTGAGGAAGTTAGAGACGGCCCAAAAAACGACCGGGTAGCTGAAGCAATAATGTAACTAAACAGAAGATACAGTAATAAAAAAAAAAAAAACATATATATATATATATATGTATTAATAAGATATTTTTTATTGATAAAGATTAAACACTGAAAAGAAATTGCTAACAAAACAGAATTCTGTTTTATTTTGTCTAAAAAAATGAAAACTTGCAACATATTTAAAATGTTCTTTATTATATTGCTGGTAATATTTTGATATAGTAGTATTAAACTAATCTTTTATACATTTTTATTAGTAGATTACTACGGAAGTGTTTCGTTATCACTAGTAATATAATTTAAGTATGGTAATATATGGGTAATTACAGAGTCATCATCATCATCAACATAAGTGCATATGTTATATATTGGGCTTGTAGTTAGTTGGTATGTATTGCATAATCACGTTGATACACAAATTTCCAGAAATCACCGAAGTTAAGAAAACTTGAGCTCATTCAGCACTAAAATGGGGGACCATTTGGAAATTCCAGGTGCTGTTTCTGTTCTCCACTTGTCTCCGCATTGTGTTCAGTCAGTCTTTGGCCTATCCCTGCCACTGGACTATAATAGTGCCGATTCAGGAGAGGATTGGTTAGGAATTATGCAACTTTTGTTTTTTAATTATTCGCGCATCTACACTTGCAGTGGTATCTAGCGATTTAAGACTGAACAGAGGTCATCGAGGATCAACTTCACTAACCTTTAGAAATCATTACTCGACTATGGAAATTCATAAAAAATTAACATCACACAATGTAAAAAGATAGAGTGTGTATTTATGAAATAACATCAGCAAAAGAGAGAACGGTGCGTATATGTGTAGATGATATGGACTTACAAGATGTGATTGATTAGTGATTTTCGTCATATCCACTAGTTTGGAGACGGAATGCGTTGTTGTGATAAGTGATTTTCTCTATTAATTCGCACTTTTTATTTTAAGATTCAAATATTTATAACTACATTTTATTTCAGTATTTAATTTATGTATTTCTGTTGTATTAAATGCTAGCTTTAATTTTTTTTTTTTTTTTTTTTTTTTTCTCGTCCATAAATGTTTATCTACCAAGTTGATCTTAAATATTGTATAATCAATCCATTATATTATCATTTTCAGTCCCCCACCCCTAATTTCTGGCTCCCATCTTATCTCGCATTACTTATAACGTCACCAACTAACTTCGGAAGAACCCCCCCCCCATCCGATTTTGTTTTATATCATAAGTTGCTTAAAACGTGATTAGTTAAAGTTCAGAATAAAATCACGCTTTCTCTTAACGGTTAATTTAAAAAAAAAATCTTCTGAACGCTATTAAAAGTTAAATTCTTCACTAGTTTGGAGACGGAATGCGTTGTTGTGATAAGTGATTTTCTCTATTAATTCGCACTTTTTATTTTAAGATTCAAATATTAATAACTACATTTTATTTCAGTATTTAATTTATGTATTTCTGTTGTATTAAATGCTAGCTTTAATTTTTTTTTTTTTTTTTTTTTTTTTTTTTTCTCGTCCATAAATGTTTATCTACCAAGTTGATCTTAAATATTGTATAATCAATCCATTATATTATCATTTTCAGTCCCCCACCCCTAATTTCTGGCTCCCATCTTATCTCGCATTACTTATAACGTCACCAACTAACTTCGGAAGAAACCCCCCCCCCCATCCGATTTTGTTTTATATCATAAGTTGCTTAAAACGTGATTAGTTAAAGTTCAGAATAAAATCACGCTTTCTCTTAACGGTTAATTTAAAAAAAAAAATCTTCTGAACGCTATTAAAAGTTAAATTCTTCACTAGTTTGGAGACGGAATGCGTTGTTGTGATAAGTGATTTTCTCTATTAATTCGCACTTTTTATTTTAAGATTCAAATATTAATAACTACATTTTATTTCAGTATTTAATTTATGTATTTCTGTTGTATTAAATGCTAGCTTTAATTTTTTTTTTTTTTTTTTTTTTTTTTTTTTTTTCTCGTCCATAAATGTTTATCTACCAAGTTGATCTTAAATATTGTATAATCAATCCATTATATTATCATTTTCAGTCCCCCACCCCTAATTTCTGGCTCCCATCTTATCTCGCATTACTTATAACGTCACCAACTAACTTCGGAAGAACCCCCCCCCCCCATCCGATTTTGTTTTATATCATAAGTTGCTTAAAACGTGATTAGTTAAAGTTCAGAATAAAATCACGCTTTCTCTTAACGGTTAATTTAAAAAAAAAATCTTCTGAACGCTATTAAAAGTTAAATTCTTCACTAGTTTGGAGACGGAATGCGTTGTTGTGATAAGTGATTTTCTCTATTAATTCGCACTTTTTATTTTAAGATTCAAATATTAATAACTACATTTTATTTCAGTATTTAATTTATGTATTTCTGTTGTATTAAATGCTAGCTTTAATTTTTTTTTTTTTTTTTTTTTTTTTTTTTTTTTTCTCGTCCATAAATGTTTATCTACCAAGTTGATCTTAAATATTGTATAATCAATCCATTATATTATCATTTTCAGTCCCCCACCCCTAATTTCTGGCTCCCATCTTATCTCGCATTACTTATAACGTCACCAACTAACTTCGGAAGAACCCCCCCCCCCCATCCGATTTTGTTTTATATCATAAGTTGCTTAAAACGTGATTAGTTAAAGTTCAGAATAAAATCACGCTTTCTCTTAACGGTTAATTTAAAAAAAAAATCTTCTGAACGCTATTAAAAGTTAAATTCTTCACTAGTTTGGAGACGGAATGCGTTGTTGTGATAAGTGATTTTCTCTATTAATTCGCACTTTTTATTTTAAGATTCAAATATTTATAACTACATTTTATTTCAGTATTTAATTTATGTATTTCTGTTGTATTAAATGCTAGCTTTAATTTTTTTTTTTTTTTTTTTTTTTTTCTCGTCCATAAATGTTTATCTACCAAGTTGATCTTAAATATTGTATAATCAATCCATTATATTATCATTTTCAGTCCCCCACCCCTAATTTCTGGCTCCCATCTTATCTCGCATTACTTATAACGTCACCAACTAACTTCGGAAGAACCCCCCCCCCCATCCGATTTTGTTTTATATCATAAGTTGCTTAAAACGTGATTAGTTATAGTTCAGAATAAAATCACGCTTTCTCTTAACGGTTAATTTAAAAAAAAAATCTTCTGAACGCTATTAAAAGTTAAATTCTTCACTAGTTTGGAGACGGAATGCGTTGTTGTGATAAGTGATTTTCTCTATTAATTCGCACTTTTTATTTTAAGATTCAAATATTAATAACTACATTTTATTTCAGTATTTAATTTATGTATTTCTGTTGTATTAAATGCTAGCTTTAATTTTTTTTTTTTTTTTTTTCTCGTCCATAAATGTTTATCTACCAAGTTGATCTTAAATATTGTATAATCAATCCATTATATTATCATTTTCAGTCCCCCACCCCTAATTTCTGGCTCCCATCTTATCTCGCATTACTTATAACGTCACCAACTAACTTCGGAAGAAACCCCCCCCCATCCGATTTTGTTTTATATCATAAGTTGCTTAAAACGTGATTAGTTAAAGTTCAGAATAAAATCACGCTTTCTCTTAACGGTTAATTTAAAAAAAAAAATCTTCTGAACGCTATTAAAAGTTAAATTCTTCACTAGTTTGGATAGTTTGGAGACGGAATGCGTTGTTGTGATAAGTGATTTTCTCTATTAATTCGCACTTTTTATTTTAAGATTCAAATATTAATAACTACATTTTATTTCAGTATTTAATTTATGTATTTCTGTTGTATTAAATGTTAGCTTTAATTTTTTTTTTTTTTTTTTTCTCGTCCATAAATGTTTATCTACCAAGTTGATCTTAAATATTGTATAATCAATCCATTATATTATCATTTTCAGTCCCCCACCCCTAATTTCTGGCTCCCATTTTATCTCGCAATTACTTATAACGTCACCAACTAACCTTCGGAAGAACCCCCCCCCATCCGATTTTGTTTTATATCATAAGTTGCTTAAAACGTGATTAGTTAAAGTTCAGAATAAAATCACGCTTTCTCTTAACGGTTAATTTAAAAAAAAATCTTCTGAACGCTATTAAAAGTTAAATTCTTCACTAGTTTTGAGACGGAATGCGTTGTTGTGATAAGTGATTTTCTCTATTAATTCGCACTTTTTATTTTAAGATTCAAATATTAATAACTACATTTTATTTCAGTATTTAATTTAGGTATTTCTGTTGTATTAAATGCTAGCTTTAATTTTTTTTTTTTTTTTTTTTTTTTCTCGTACATAAATGTTTATCTACCAAGTTGATCTTAAATATTGTATAATGAATCCATTATATTATCATTTTCAGTCCCCCACCCCTAATTTCTGGCTCCCATCTTATCTCGCAATTACTTATAACGTCACCAACTAACCTTCGGAAGAACCCCCCCCCTTCCATCCGATTTTGTTTTATATCATAAGTTGCTTAAAACGTGATTAGTTAAAGTTCAGAATAAAATCACGCTTTCTCTTAACGGTTAATTTAAAAAAAAAAAATCTTCTGAACGCTATTAAAAGTTAAATTCTTCACTAGTTTGGAGACGGAATGCGTTGTTGTGATAAGTGATTTTCTCTATTAATTCGCACTTTTTATTTTAAGATTCAAATATTAATAACTACATTTTATTTCAGTATTTAATTTATGTATTTCTGTTGTATTAAATGCTAGCTTTAATTTTTTTTTTTTTTTTTTTTTTTTTTTTTCTCGTACATAAATGTTTATCTACCAAGTTGATCTTAAATATTGTATAATGAATCCATTATATTATCATTTTCAGTCCCCCACCCCTAATTTCTGGCTCCCATCTTATCTCGCAATTACTTATAACGTCACCAACTAACCTTCGGAAGAACCCCCCCCCCATCCGATTTTGTTTTATATCATAAGTTGCTTAAAACGTGATTAGTTAAAGTTCAGAATAAAATCACGCTTTCTCTTAACGGTTAATGTTAAAAAAAAATCTTCTGAACGCTATTAAAAGTTAAATTCTTCACTAGTTTGGAGACGGAATGCGTTGTTGTGATAAGTGATTTTCTCTATTAATTCGCACTTTTTATTTTAAGATTCAAATATTAATAACTACATTTTATTTCAGTATTTAATTTATGTATTTCTGTTGTATTAAATGCTAGCTTTAATTTTTTTTTTTTTTTTTTTTCTCGTCCATAAATGTTTATCTACCAAGTTGATCTTAAATATTGTATAATGAATCCATTATATTATCATTTTCAGTCCCCCACCCCTAATTTCTGGCTCCCATCTTATCTCGCAATTACTTATAACGTCACCAACTAACCTTCGGAAGAACCCCCCCCCCCATCCGATTTTGTTTTATATCATAAGTTGCTTAAAACGTGATTAGTTAAAGTTCAGAATAAAATCACGCTTTCTCTTAACGGTTAATTTAAAAAAAAAATCTTCTGAACGCTATTAAAAGTTAAATTCTTCACTAGTTTGGAGACGGAATGCGTTGTTGTGATAAGTGATTTTCTCTATTAATTCGCACTTTTTATTTTAAGATTCAAATATTAATAACTACATTTTATTTCAGTATTTAATTTATGTATTTCTGTTGTATTAAATGCTAGCTTTAATTTTTTTTTTTTTTTTTTTTTTTTTTTCTCGTCCATAAATGTTTATCTACCAAGTTGATCTTAAATATTGTATAATCAATCCATTATATTATCATTTTCAGTCCCCCACCCCTAATTTCTGGCTCCCATCTTATCTCGCATTACTTATAACGTCACCAACTAACTTCGGAAGAACCCCCCCCCCCCATCCGATTTTGTTTTATATCATAAGTTGCTTAAAACGTGATTAGTTAAAGTTCAGAATAAAATCACGCTTTCTCTTAACGGTTAATTTAAAAAAAAAATCTTCTGAACGCTATTAAAAGTTAAATTCTTCACTAGTTTGGAGACGGAATGCGTTGTTGTGATAAGTGATTTTCTCTATTAATTCGCACTTTTTATTTTAAGATTCAAATATTAATAACTACATTTTATTTCAGTATTTAATTTATGTATTTCTGTTGTATTAAATGCTAGCTTTAATTTTTTTTTTTTTTTTTTTTTTTTTTTTTTTTCTCGTCCATAAATGTTTATCTACCAAGTTGATCTTAAATATTGTATAATCAATCCATTATATTATCATTTTCAGTCCCCCACCCCTAATTTCTGGCTCCCATCTTATCTCGCATTACTTATAACGTCACCAACTAACTTCGGAAGAACCCCCCCCCCATCCGATTTTGTTTTATATCATAAGTTGCTTAAAACGTGATTAGTTATAGTTCAGAATAAAATCACGCTTTCTCTTAACGGTTAATTTAAAAAAAAAATCTTCTGAACGCTATTAAAAGTTAAATTCTTCACTAGTTTGGAGACGGAATGCGTTGTTGTGATAAGTGATTTTCTCTATTAATTCGCACTTTTTATTTTAAGATTCAAATATTAATAACTACATTTTATTTCAGTATTTAATTTATGTATTTCTGTTGTATTAAATGCTAGCTTTAATTTTTTTTTTTTTTTTTTTTTTTTTTTTTTTTCTCGTCCATAAATGTTTATCTACCAAGTTGATCTTAAATATTGTATAATCAATCCATTATATTATCATTTTCAGTCCCCCACCCCTAATTTCTGGCTCCCATCTTATCTCGCATTACTTATAACGTCACCAACTAACTTCGGAAGAACCCCCCCCCCATCCGATTTTGTTTTATATCATAAGTTGCTTAAAACGTGATTAGTTAAAGTTCAGAATAAAATCACGCTTTCTCTTAACGGTTAATTTAAAAAAAAAAATCTTCTGAACGCTATTAAAAGTTAAATTCTTCACTAGTTTGGAGACGGAATGCGTTGTTGTGATAAGTGATTTTCTCTATTAATTCGCACTTTTTATTTTAAGATTCAAATATTTATAACTACATTTTATTTCAGTATTTAATTTATGTATTTCTGTTGTATTAAATGCTAGCTTTAATTTTTTTTTTTTTTTTTTTTTTTCTCGTCCATAAATGTTTATCTACCAAGTTGATCTTAAATATTGTATAATCAATCCATTATATTATCATTTTCAGTCCCCCACCCCTAATTTCTGGCTCCCATCTTATCTCGCATTACTTATAACGTCACCAACTAACTTCGGAAGAACCCCCCCCCATCCGATTTTGTTTTATATCATAAGTTGCTTAAAACGTGATTAGTTATAGTTCAGAATAAAATCACGCTTTCTCTTAACGGTTAATTTAAAAAAAAAATCTTCTGAACGCTATTAAAAGTTAAATTCTTCACTAGTTTGGAGACGGAATGCGTTGTTGTGATAAGTGATTTTCTCTATTAATTCGCACTTTTTATTTTAAGATTCAAATATTAATAACTACATTTTATTTCAGTATTTAATTTATGTATTTCTGTTGTATTAAATGCTAGCTTTAATTTTTTTTTTTTTTTTTTTTCTCGTCCATAAATGTTTATCTACCAAGTTGATCTTAAATATTGTATAATCAATCCATTATATTATCATTTTCAGTCCCCCACCCCTAATTTCTGGCTCCCATCTTATCTCGCATTACTTATAACGTCACCAACTAACTTCGGAAGAAACCCCCCCCCCCATCCGATTTTGTTTTATATCATAAGTTGCTTAAAACGTGATTAGTTAAAGTTCAGAATAAAATCACGCTTTCTCTTAACGGTTAATTTAAAAAAAAAATCTTCTGAACGCTATTAAAAGTTAAATTCTTCACTAGTTTGGAGACGGAATGCGTTGTTGTGATAAGTGATTTTCTCTATTAATTCGCACTTTTTATTTTAAGATTCAAATATTAATAACTACATTTTATTTCAGTATTTAATTTATGTATTTCTGTTGTATTAAATGCTAGCTTTAATTTTTTTTTTTTTTTTTTTTTTTTCTCGTCCATAAATGTTTATCTACCAAGTTGATCTTAAATATTGTATAATCAATCCATTATATTATCATTTTCAGTCCCCCACCCCTAATTTCTGGCTCCCATCTTATCTCGCATTACTTATAACGTCACCAACTAACTTCGGAAGAACCCCCCCCCCATCCGATTTTGTTTTATATCATAAGTTGCTTAAAACGTGATTAGTTAAAGTTCAGAATAAAATCACGCTTTCTCTTAACGGTTAATTTAAAAAAAAATCTTCTGAACGCTATTAAAAGTTAAATTCTTCACTAGTTTGGAGACGGAATGCGTTGTTGTGATAAGTGATTTTCTCTATTAATTCGCACTTTTTATTTTAAGATTCAAATATTAATAACTACATTTTATTTCAGTATTTAATTTATGTATTTCTGTTGTATTAAATGCTAGCTTTAATTTTTTTTTTTTTTTTTTTTTTTTTTTCTCGTCCATAAATGTTTATCTACCAAGTTGATCTTAAATATTGTATAATCAATCCATTATATTATCATTTTCAGTCCCCCACCCCTAATTTCTGGCTCCCATCTTATCTCGCATTACTTATAACGTCACCAACTAACTTCGGAAGAAACCCCCCCCCCATCCGATTTTGTTTTATATCATAAGTTGCTTAAAACGTGATTAGTTAAAGTTCAGAATAAAATCACGCTTTCTCTTAACGGTTAATTTAAAAAAAAAATCTTCTGAACGCTATTAAAAGTTAAATTCTTCACTAGTTTGGAGACGGAATGCGTTGTTGTGATAAGTGATTTTCTCTATTAATTCGCACTTTTTATTTTAAGATTCAAATATTAATAACTACATTTTATTTCAGTATTTAATTTATGTATTTCTGTTGTATTAAATGCTAGCTTTAATTTTTTTTTTTTTTTTTTTTTTTTTTTTTTTTCTCGTCCATAAATGTTTATCTACCAAGTTGATCTTAAATATTGTATAATCAATCCATTATATTATCATTTTCAGTCCCCCACCCCTAATTTCTGGCTCCCATCTTATCTCGCATTACTTATAACGTCACCAACTAACTTCGGAAGAACCCCCCCCCCATCCGATTTTGTTTTATATCATAAGTTGCTTAAAACGTGATTAGTTAAAGTTCAGAATAAAATCACGCTTTCTCTTAACGGTTAATTTAAAAAAAAAATCTTCTGAACGCTATTAAAAGTTAAATTCTTCACTAGTTTGGAGACGGAATGCGTTGTTGTGATAAGTGATTTTCTCTATTAATTCGCACTTTTTATTTTAAGATTCAAATATTTATAACTACATTTTATTTCAGTATTTAATTTATGTATTTCTGTTGTATTAAATGCTAGCTTTAATTTTTTTTTTTTTTTTTTTTTTTTTTTTCTCGTCCATAAATGTTTATCTACCAAGTTGATCTTAAATATTGTATAATCAATCCATTATATTATCATTTTCAGTCCCCCACCCCTAATTTCTGGCTCCCATCTTATCTCGCATTACTTATAACGTCACCAACTAACTTCGGAAGAACCCCCCCCCCCATCCGATTTTGTTTTATATCATAAGTTGCTTAAAACGTGATTAGTTAAAGTTCAGAATAAAATCACGCTTTCTCTTAACGGTTAATTTAAAAAAAAAATCTTCTGAACGCTATTAAAAGTTAAATTCTTCACTAGTTTGGAGACGGAATGCGTTGTTTGTGATAAGTGATTTTCTCTATTAATTCGCACTTTTTATTTTAAGATTCAAATATTAATAACTACATTTTATTTCAGTATTTAATTTATGTATTTCTGTTGTATTAAATGCTAGCTTTAATTTTTTTTTTTTTTTTTTTTTTTTTTTTTTTCTCGTCCATAAATGTTTATCTACCAAGTTGATCTTAAATATTGTATAATCAATCCATTATATTATCATTTTCAGTCCCCCACCCCTAATTTCTGGCTCCCATCTTATCTCGCATTACTTATAACGTCACCAACTAACTTCGGAAGAAACCCCCCCCCCATCCGATTTTGTTTTATATCATAAGTTGCTTAAAACGTGATTAGTTAAAGTTCAGAATAAAATCACGCTTTCTCTTAACGGTTAATTTAAAAAAAAAATCTTCTGAACGCTATTAAAAGTTAAATTCTTCACTAGTTTGGAGACGGAATGCGTTGTTGTGATAAGTGATTTTCTCTATTAATTCGCACTTTTTATTTTAAGATTCAAATATTAATAACTACATTTTATTTCAGTATTTAATTTATGTATTTCTGTTGTATTAAATGCTAGCTTTAATTTTTTTTTTTTTTTTTTTTTTTTTTTTTCTCGTCCATAAATGTTTATCTACCAAGTTGATCTTAAATATTGTATAATCAATCCATTATATTATCATTTTCAGTCCCCCACCCCTAATTTCTGGCTCCCATCTTATCTCGCATTACTTATAACGTCACCAACTAACTTCGGAAGAACCCCCCCCCCCATCCGATTTTGTTTTATATCATAAGTTGCTTAAAACGTGATTAGTTAAAGTTCAGAATAAAATCACGCTTTCTCTTAACGGTTAATTTAAAAAAAAAATCTTCTGAACGCTATTAAAAGTTAAATTCTTCACTAGTTTGGAGACGGAATGCGTTGTTGTGATAAGTGATTTTCTCTATTAATTCGCACTTTTTATTTTAAGATTCAAATATTAATAACTACATTTTATTTCAGTATTTAATTTATGTATTTCTGTTGTATTAAATGCTAGCTTTAATTTTTTTTTTTTTTTTTTTTTTTTTTTTTTTCTCGTCCATAAATGTTTATCTACCAAGTTGATCTTAAATATTGTATAATCAATCCATTATATTATCATTTTCAGTCCCCCACCCCTAATTTCTGGCTCCCATCTTATCTCGCATTACTTATAACGTCACCAACTAACTTCGGAAGAACCCCCCCCCATCCGATTTTGTTTTATATCATAAGTTGCTTAAAACGTGATTAGTTAAAGTTCAGAATAAAATCACGCTTTCTCTTAACGGTTAATTTAAAAAAAAAATCTTCTGAACGCTATTAAAAGTTAAATTCTTCACTAGTTTGGAGACGGAATGCGTTGTTGTGATAAGTGATTTTCTCTATTAATTCGCACTTTTTATTTTAAGATTCAAATATTTATAACTACATTTTATTTCAGTATTTAATTTATGTATTTCTGTTGTATTAAATGCTAGCTTTAATTTTTTTTTTTTTTTTTTTTTTTTTTTTTCTCGTCCATAAATGTTTATCTACCAAGTTGATCTTAAATATTGTATAATCAATCCATTATATTATCATTTTCAGTCCCCCACCCCTAATTTCTGGCTCCCATCTTATCTCGCATTACTTATAACGTCACCAACTAACTTCGGAAGAACCCCCCCCCATCCGATTTTGTTTTATATCATAAGTTGCTTAAAACGTGATTAGTTATAGTTCAGAATAAAATCACGCTTTCTCTTAACGGTTAATTTAAAAAAAAAATCTTCTGAACGCTATTAAAAGTTAAATTCTTCACTAGTTTGGAGACGGAATGCGTTGTTGTGATAAGTGATTTTCTCTATTAATTCGCACTTTTTATTTTAAGATTCAAATATTAATAACTACATTTTATTTCAGTATTTAATTTATGTATTTCTGTTGTATTAAATGCTAGCTTTAATTTTTTTTTTTTTTTTTTTTTTTTTTTTTTTTTTTCTCGTCCATAAATGTTTATCTACCAAGTTGATCTTAAATATTGTATAATCAATCCATTATATTATCATTTTCAGTCCCCCACCCCTAATTTCTGGCTCCCATCTTATCTCGCATTACTTATAACGTCACCAACTAACTTCGGAAGAAACCCCCCCCCCCATCCGATTTTGTTTTATATCATAAGTTGCTTAAAACGTGATTAGTTAAAGTTCAGAATAAAATCACGCTTTCTCTTAACGGTTAATTTAAAAAAAAAATCTTCTGAACGCTATTAAAAGTTAAATTCTTCACTAGTTTGGAGACGGAATGCGTTGTTGTGATAAGTGATTTTCTCTATTAATTCGCACTTTTTATTTTAAGATTCAAATATTAATAACTACATTTTATTTCAGTATTTAATTTATGTATTTCTGTTGTATTAAATGCTAGCTTTAATTTTTTTTTTTTTTTTTTTTTTTTTTTTTTTTTCTCGTCCATAAATGTTTATCTACCAAGTTGATCTTAAATATTGTATAATCAATCCATTATATTATCATTTTCAGTCCCCCACCCCTAATTTCTGGCTCCCATCTTATCTCGCATTACTTATAACGTCACCAACTAACTTCGGAAGAAACCCCCCCCCCATCCGATTTTGTTTTATATCATAAGTTGCTTAAAACGTGATTAGTTAAAGTTCAGAATAAAATCACGCTTTCTCTTAACGGTTAATTTAAAAAAAAAATCTTCTGAACGCTATTAAAAGTTAAATTCTTCACTAGTTTGGAGACGGAATGCGTTGTTGTGATAAGTGATTTTCTCTATTAATTCGCACTTTTTATTTTAAGATTCAAATATTAATAACTACATTTTATTTCAGTATTTAATTTATGTATTTCTGTTGTATTAAATGCTAGCTTTAATTTTTTTTTTTTTTTTTTTTTTTTTTTTCTCGTCCATAAATGTTTATCTACCAAGTTGATCTTAAATATTGTATAATCAATCCATTATATTATCATTTTCAGTCCCCCACCCCTAATTTCTGGCTCCCATCTTATCTCGCATTACTTATAACGTCACCAACTAACTTCGGAAGAAACCCCCCCCCCATCCGATTTTGTTTTATATCATAAGTTGCTTAAAACGTGATTAGTTAAAGTTCAGAATAAAATCACGCTTTCTCTTAACGGTTAATTTAAAAAAAAAATCTTCTGAACGCTATTAAAAGTTAAATTCTTCACTAGTTTGGAGACGGAATGCGTTGTTGTGATAAGTGATTTTCTCTATTAATTCGCACTTTTTATTTTAAGATTCAAATATTAATAACTACATTTTATTTCAGTATTTAATTTATGTATTTCTGTTGTATTAAATGCTAGCTTTAATTTTTTTTTTTTTTTTTTTTTTCTCGTCCATAAATGTTTATCTACCAAGTTGATCTTAAATATTGTATAATCAATCCATTATATTATCATTTTCAGTCCCCCACCCCTAATTTCTGGCTCCCATCTTATCTCGCATTACTTATAACGTCACCAACTAACTTCGGAAGAAACCCCCCCCCATCCGATTTTGTTTTATATCATAAGTTGCTTAAAACGTGATTAGTTAAAGTTCAGAATAAAATCACGCTTTCTCTTAACGGTTAATTTAAAAAAAAAATCTTCTGAACGCTATTAAAAGTTAAATTCTTCACTAGTTTGGAGACGGAATGCGTTGTTGTGATAAGTGATTTTCTCTATTAATTCGCACTTTTTATTTTAAGATTCAAATATTAATAACTACATTTTATTTCAGTATTTAATTTATGTATTTCTGTTGTATTAAATGCTAGCTTTAATTTTTTTTTTTTTTTTTTTTTTTTTTCTCGTCCATAAATGTTTATCTACCAAGTTGATCTTAAATATTGTATAATCAATCCATTATATTATCATTTTCAGTCCCCCACCCCTAATTTCTGGCTCCCATCTTATCTCGCATTACTTATAACGTCACCAACTAACTTCGGAAGAAACCCCCCCCCCATCCGATTTTGTTTTATATCATAAGTTGCTTAAAACGTGATTAGTTAAAGTTCAGAATAAAATCACGCTTTCTCTTAACGGTTAATTTAAAAAAAAAATCTTCTGAACGCTATTAAAAGTTAAATTCTTCACTAGTTTGGAGACGGAATGCGTTGTTGTGATAAGTGATTTTCTCTATTAATTCGCACTTTTTATTTTAAGATTCAAATATTAATAACTACATTTTATTTCAGTATTTAATTTATGTATTTCTGTTGTATTAAATGCTAGCTTTAATTTTTTTTTTTTTTTTTTTTTTCTCGTCCATAAATGTTTATCTACCAAGTTGATCTTAAATATTGTATAATCAATCCATTATATTATCATTTTCAGTCCCCCACCCCTAATTTCTGGCTCCCATCTTATCTCGCATTACTTATAACGTCACCAACTAACTTCGGAAGAAACCCCCCCCCATCCGATTTTGTTTTATATCATAAGTTGCTTAAAACGTGATTAGTTAAAGTTCAGAATAAAATCACGCTTTCTCTTAACGGTTAATTTAAAAAAAAAATCTTCTGAACGCTATTAAAAGTTAAATTCTTCACTAGTTTGGAGACGGAATGCGTTGTTGTGATAAGTGATTTTCTCTATTAATTCGCACTTTTTATTTTAAGATTCAAATATTAATAACTACATTTTATTTCAGTATTTAATTTATGTATTTCTGTTGTATTAAATGCTAGCTTTAATTTTTTTTTTTTTTTTTTTTTTTTTTTTTTTCTCGTCCATAAATGTTTATCTACCAAGTTGATCTTAAATATTGTATAATCAATCCATTATATTATCATTTTCAGTCCCCCACCCCTAATTTCTGGCTCCCATCTTATCTCGCATTACTTATAACGTCACCAACTAACTTCGGAAGAAACCCCCCCCCCATCCGATTTTGTTTTATATCATAAGTTGCTTAAAACGTGATTAGTTAAAGTTCAGAATAAAATCACGCTTTCTCTTAACGGTTAATTTAAAAAAAAAATCTTCTGAACGCTATTAAAAGTTAAATTCTTCACTAGTTTGGAGACGGAATGCGTTGTTGTGATAAGTGATTTTCTCTATTAATTCGCACTTTTTATTTTAAGATTCAAATATTAATAACTACATTTTATTTCAGTATTTAATTTATGTATTTCTGTTGTATTAAATGCTAGCTTTAATTTTTTTTTTTTTTTTTTTTTTTTTTTTCTCGTCCATAAATGTTTATCTACCAAGTTGATCTTAAATATTGTATAATCAATCCATTATATTATCATTTTCAGTCCCCCACCCCTAATTTCTGGCTCCCATCTTATCTCGCATTACTTATAACGTCACCAACTAACTTCGGAAGAAACCCCCCCCCCATCCGATTTTGTTTTATATCATAAGTTGCTTAAAACGTGATTAGTTAAAGTTCAGAATAAAATCACGCTTTCTCTTAACGGTTAATTTAAAAAAAAAATCTTCTGAACGCTATTAAAAGTTAAATTCTTCACTAGTTTGGAGACGGAATGTGTTGTTGTGATAAGTGATTTTCTCTATTAATTCGCACTTTTTATTTTAAGATTCAAATATTAATAACTACATTTTATTTCAGTATTTAATTTATGTATTTCTGTTGTATTAAATGCTAGCTTTAATTTTTTTTTTTTTTTTTTTTTTTTTTTTTCTCGTCCATAAATGTTTATTTATCTACCGAATTGATTGCATAAATAGATTACCTAATTGTACTCATTTTTAGTTCGTGGGAGGGGAATCTATCACCATACTTTCTCTTAAACACGTCCGTTGGACTTTTATTAAGTACAATACTTAATAGTTATTTTTTATTTATTTATTTATTTATTTATTTATTTTTTTTTTTTTTTTTTAATGGAGAGTAGAAAACGCTTTGTGGATGCGTTATCGGCAGCTCCTGTTACTCTCGCTTCTTCTTATTTGTCCCTCAGTCCTCATTTTTTAAATGAGTGATTTTTCTGACAAAGGGAGAAGAAAAAGCTGTTTTCTAGGTTGGCAGTATTTTTGCACGAACAGTTGGCAGAGTTGGTGGAAATTTTCTGTTTCTATGTCTATCCTTGTAGCCATGTCACTAGTAAGGGTGCTGGAGGTAAACGTTTTGTCTGGGCTGACGTTATCCGCCTGATAGTCAGGGACCCGAACCTTGGATTAACCACTAAGGAGGCTGTCCTATCAGCAGGTGCAAAGTACTGGGGCTGCTGTATTGCCATCTGGTGAATGGAATCTGGACCATGCAGTAGCTTCTGGTGGGGCCTCTCGATGCCATACTAGTGGGTAATTGTTACGGCTTTACCTTATCATGTGGTACAAAAAAAAAAAAAAAAAAATTCTTCGTTTCTTTTTCTCTCTTAGTTTCCCCTCTCTGTCCTGCTCTAAGTAAATCTGTCGACCTAGTCCACAAATTCCAAAATTTCATCATGACAAGTTTCAAGAAAAAATACACGATTAAACCCGGTTCTCCAACTTCCAACGTAGACCCCTACTACCATGTCTCCTTCTCCAACATCAGGGGTCTACGTTCTAACCTTCCAGAGGTTGAAACCCAATTACAGGAGACTAAACCAGACCTTTTATTTTTAAGTGAAACTGGCATTGGACAGGCTATTTCCCTTGATGAGTTTGCAATTACAGGATACTCTAACTTAACTTCTAAATCTGACCCCCAAGATCGCCATGGGCATGGAATATGTGCCTATATTAAAGATAGCTTTCCATGTGGGAGGGACATCTCCAGGGAAGATCCTAACTTACCTTATATGTGCTTCCGGGTTGCTTTAGCTCACACTACTGCATTTATATTTACTCTCTATCGCCCCCACAACAGCGGAGTTACTATCTTTCAAAGCATATCTGAGAAAATTGACCAAGTCCTTTCTACTTATCCTTCAGCTAACATTCACGTATGTGGAGACTTCAATGTTCACAACGTCGAATGGTTGACCCACTCAAACAAGACCGATGATGAGGGGAGGTTCTGTCATGATTTCTCCATTGCCTATGACCTCACTCAGATTGTTCAGGAACCTACCCGTGTGCCCGATAATGACGGCCAGTATGCGAGCCTACTAGACCTTTTTCTCACAACTTGCCCTGAACTATGTTCAGTTTCTGTTCTGTCGCCTCTTGGATCTTCCGACCACTCTGTTGTATCAATTAAGATAAAAATGAAATGTAATAAGTCCCCAGACGTACCTCTTCATCGTACAGTATATCGATACACTAAGGCTGACTGGGATAGCTTCCGTACATTTATATCTGATCTACCTCTGCATTCCATGTTTAAAAAGGATGTGTCCTCTATAGTATTAGACCTAACTGAATGGTTAATTGTAGGTATTGACCATTTCATACCCTCTAAAAAGTTTCAGCAAAAACCTAACAGCCAGCCATGGTTCTCTCCAGAATGTGCTGCTGCCATTGCGCACAGAAATCACTTTTTCCACTGCTTCAAACGTAATAGATGTATGGAAACTAAAGCCGTTTTCAGGACTGCCAGCAACCATTGTAAGAAAGTAATAAGGAACGCAAGAGAGTTGTATGCTCAATCTGTTAAGTCCAAAGTAGCTGAGCAGCGGCTTGGTTCCCACCAGTTTTGGCAAATAGCAAACAGAATCCTGAACAGAAGCGTGTGCTCCATCCCAACTATTATCAATGGATCTGAGGTAATCTCGTCAGCATCAGACAAAGCCAAACTCTTTGTCAAGAACTTTGCAGCTAATTCTACCCTTTGCGACCAAGACCGCCAACCCCCAATATTTCCTCTTGTATCAGAAAACACGCTATGTGATATACGTATATCTGTACGTGATGTTGCCAAGCTAATCAAAAACCTTGATTCCAGTAAAGCAACTGGCCCTGATGGTATTCCAATTATAGTACTCAAAAAACTTCAACCTGAACTAGCGCCCATACTTACAAAACTGTTTAAACGTTGTCTTAAGGAGAATAGTTTCCCATCTCCCTGGAAAATCTCATCAGTATGCCCTGTATTTAAGAATTCAGGTGATCGCTCATCCCCCTCTCAGTACAGGCCAATAAGTCTCCTGTGCGTCATGAGTAAGTTGCTAGAATCTGTATTAAATACAGAAGTAATCAAACATCTCAACAAAAATAACCTTCTTAGTGACACTCAATATGGTTTCCGTTCTGCTAGATCTACAGCAGATGTCCTTACAGTTATATCGCATAGGATTAGCAAATCTCTCGACGGTGGCAATCTTTCTAGGGCAATTGCTCTTGACATATCTAAAGCCTTTGATAGGGTATGGCATAAAGGTTTACTTCATAAGATCGCTAGCTATGGTATAGCTGGAAAAGTCTTCTCAATTATTAAATCATTTCTTTCTGATAGATTCATAAGAGTAGTAGTTGAGGGGCAAAAATCAGAAGCTCACAATATTAATGCCGGTGTCCCTCAGGGATCCATCCTGGGCCCAACTCTTTTCCTGATCTACATTAATGATCTTCCAAATCATATCCTTACATCATTTGTAGACATTTATGCTGACGACACTACCATTTATGGTACCACATCTAAGACAGTAAACGAGCAAGTTCTCTCCAATTCTCTCTCCTCTGATCTTGAGCACGTAGTACAATGGGGAAAGGAATGGCTGGTTACTTTTAATGCATCTAAAACCAAGCTTCTCTCTTTACATCATCAACATTCTAATCCACATTTGTCATCAATTGAAATGAATGGCTCTCGTCTTCAGGAGGCCTCAAGTTTTGACAAGCTTCTGGGCTTGACCATTACTCCTGATCTTAAATGGAACACGTATATCAAATCTGTTGCCAAGGCCGCTGGATAAATGGTGGGATCTTTCTATCGATCCAGTAGATATCTCACTGCTGATGCTATTCTCTATCTATATAAGAGCCAGGTACGTCCAAGGATGGAATACTGTTGCCACATCTGGGCAGGAGCTGCTAGAAAGAACTTGTCCTGCCTTGATAGAGTTCAAAATAGACTTCGTAGCCTCGTAGGAGATGTCCTTTTCTCCTCCTTGCAACCTCTATCTCACAGAAGAGATGTTGCGAGTTTGTCTCTGATGTATCGTTATTTTCATGGAAAGTGTTCAACTGAGCTTCAATCTATGGTCCCCCCTCGCCAAACTTTCACAAGAAACACTCGTCTAGCTGTAAACACTATCAATAATTTCCCCCACTCTTTATCTGTGCCTAAACCTAAACGTAGATTCCATGAACAAAGCTTCTTTCTTAGAACTGCACGCCTGTGGAATTGTCTTCCGTTTTCCTGCTTTCCGGCTGACTACAATATGGTTTTGTTCAAGTCTAAAGTAAATAAGTTCTTGATGAGCCGTTCCATATAAGTTATTAAATTTACCAAATTTTCATTACTAATGATTACTATATTGACCAACTTCTACTGTACACTCTTTAACCCTTATCCTTGAGTGGCCTCTGGGCCTTGATAATGTGGTGATGCCTTTGTAAAAAAAAAAAAAAAAAAAAAAAATATCCTCTCTCTCTCTCCTCTTTTGTCTCATTGTCAGTGATTGTAACCAAAAATTAAAGTTGAATAAATATGGCCGTTTATTTGTCTTAAGTGTGATGGATTTCGGGAATTAATTATTTGTAGGTAGTCAATGTTGATCGCATAGAAGCACGTACAAGAAAATGCAGTAATCTTTGTAAGGGTATATTTTGTAGAATTAATTTTTTTTTGGTTAATACAACAGTAGCCTTATCTCTACAGCATAGAGAGAAACAAATAAAATACACGATTCAATGCATATACCATTGAATTGTTTGGTGCGTTTCATAGTTCGATGTAAACAAAGAATCTGAAATGTTAATGTAAAAGAGGTGATGCGGATTCGAGAGTTTTAGATTGCTAACCTCGATTAAGTGGGGAGGAGAACTTTTATCCCCATTTCATTCAAAAGCTATGAAAATAATCATAAAGCAGAGACAAACCCGCTACATCTCTTCTGTGAGAAAGAGGTTACAGGGAAGAGAAAAGGACATCCCCTACGAGGCTACGAAGTCTATTATGAACTCTATCAAGGCAGGATAAGTCCTTTAAAGCAGCCCCTACCCAAATGTGGCAACGATACTCGATCCTTGGACGGACCTGACTCTTATATAGATAGAGAATATCATCAACAGTGAGATATCTACTGGATCGATGGAAGGATCCCACCATTTTTCCAGCGACCTTGGCAAGGGATTTAATGTATGTGTTCCATTTAAGTTAACGAGTAAAGGTCAAGCCCAGAAGCTTCTCAAAATATGAGGCCTCTCCAAGACGAGAGCTATTCATTTCAACTGATGCCAGATGGGGATCAGAGCTTTGATGATTTAAAGATAAAAGTTTGGTCTTAGATGCATTAAAAGTAAAAACCCACCTCTTTCCCCATTGTACAACTTGCTCAAGATCAGAGGAGAGAGAATCAGAGAGAACTTGGTCGTTTACGGTCTTAGATGTGCTATCATAGATAGAAGTGCCATCGGCATAAATGCCTATGAATGATGTAACGATGTGATTTGGAAGATCATTAATGTAGATCAGGAAAAGAGTTGGGCCCAGGTGAACCCCTGAGGTACTCCAGCATTAATACTGAGAGCTTCTGATTTCTGCCAATCATTTAATAATTAAGACATTTCCAGCTATACCGTAGCTGGAGATCTTTATGCCATACTCTATCAAAGGTCTTTATATGCCAAGAGCAATTGCCTAGAAACGTAGCATCTGTCAGGAGATTCGCTAATCCTATGAGATATAACTGTAAGGACATATGCTGTAGATCTAGCAGAACGGAAACCATATTGTGTGTCACGGAGAAAGTTATTTTTGCTGAGATGGTTGATTACTTCTCTATTTAACACAGATTTCAGCAACTTAATCATGACGCACAGGAGACTTATTGGCCTGTACTGAAAGAGAGATTAGCGATCATCTGAATTCTTAAATGCATGGCATACTGGGGAGATTTTGCAGGGTTATGGGAAGCAATTCTCCTTAAGACAACGTTTAAACAGTTTTGTAAGAATGGGCGCTACTTCTGGTTGAAGTCTATTAAGTACTATAATCGGAATGTCGTCAGGGTCGGTTGCTTTACTGGAATCAAGGTTTTCGATTAGCTTCGCAACATCACGTACATATATTTGTATAACACATAGCGTGTTGTCTGATGCAGGAGGACATATTGGAGGTTGGTGGCCTTCGTCGCAAAAGGTAGAATTAGCTGTAAACATATTGGCAAGGAGTTTGGCTTTGTCTGATGCTGACAAGATTATCTCAGGTCCATCTATGATAGTTGGGATAGAAACTTAGCTTACCCTGGTGTTTTACCTCGATACAATTATTGGTATTTTGGATATTTTAATGTTTTGTATCCAACTATTTTGGGACGCTAAATCTGAGATTCTTACGATTGCTTATATAAGATCTTGCAATTAAAGTTCCACTGAGTTCATGTGGATTTATTCTTTCTGTTTTATTTTATTATTATTATTATTATTATTATTATTATTATTATTATTATTATTATTATTATTATTGACGTTATTATTATTGTACGCATTATTATTATTATTGTTGTTATTATTTTATTATTATTATTGTTATTATTATTATTGTTATTATTATTGTTGTTATTATTTTTATTATTATTATTGTTATTATTATTATTGTTATTATTGTTGTTGTTTTGTTGTTATTAGTGTTGCTATTATCATAGTTGTTTTGTTGTTATTATTATTATTATTATTGTTATTATTATTGTTGTTATTATTATTATTGTTGTTGTTATTACTTTTATTAATATTGTTATTATTATTGTTATAATTATTATTATTGTTATAATTATTTTTATTATTACTGTTATTATTATTGTTGTTATTATTATTGTTATTATTATTGTTGTTTTTATGATAATCATTTTTATTATTATTGATATAAATTGATCAAACTAGTTTTGATGAAAGACCTGAGAGAGTGGAAGTGCAGAAGGGAAATGTAAGCGAAATGGGAGGCGGACAACTGAGGAGGTATCGCATCCTATGGTTAGGGGAAGTAATGAGAAAGAGTTTGAAGGATCTAAGCAGATGAGATAATTGGCTCTGAGACAATGGATCCAGTGAACGAGCAGATGTATGGAGAAGTGGTGATGAAGTTCGAACTTTCTTTTGTAGAAAAATAAGTACTTTAGAAGTTAAGAGATGTTCTTCTTAGAGACGATATCATAGAGATTCCATGTATGAAGAGTAGTGATAGGCGGAAGGTGAAAAACGAGGTAAACGTAATTCAAGGAGTAATTCACAAGATCATAAGAAAGAACATATCGATTACGGAACTTAATAGGCTTCTGTATGCAGCGCAATGCGTTATTGCGAATCGTCTTGGCTTATTACAGAAGAAAAAGGGAGAAATAAAGGATAGAAGGTCACACTGGCAGAGATGACTTGAAGAAAGTATTACACGGTCGCGGAAATACATTGGTAGAATTGAAGAAATAAGAAAAGGAGTTAAACTAGGACAGAAAGCCAAGGACGAGCTTGAAAGGAGGTATAGATTGCTGGAAAAAGGCCTATGAACGTTCTAATAATTTTGAAAGAGAAGGTCCAGACTGGTGGTATGAAAATTAGGAACTTTGTTGGAAAAAGTGTTGCATTTTGGCAGAACAACTTTTTCCGGAACAATCAGTCTCAGATGTACAAAGAATGTAATGGTTGTAAACAGGCGGTAAAATAACAACACTCCGAATGCAAAAGATGCAAGGAAGTTCTGGAGTGGGATTTGGTCTGTCGAAGGGCGATATAATGAGAACGCTAGCTGATTGGGAAGGATCAAAGAAAGGTTATCAGAAATGCAGCAGCTGAAGAACGTAGCATCAGATCAGTTATTTTAATTTTACACTATAATGTGTAAAATTAAAATAACTGATTTGATGCTATTATTAACACTGTTTCGGATTTTACGATGCAAGCCTTTGGTAAAATCGGAAGCGAAATTGTCTCGTAAATCTGATCTATGCTAGTTTATCGTTATGACTCAAATGCGATGGTAATCACCTTCGCTGCTTTACATTTTTATAGTCCAATCACTATTTTATAAGGAAGTGTATCTCAATGATTAAGTTGTGTTTTTATTTGGAAAATATGTCAGGTATCTAATGTTCAAGTACTTTATCACGTTGTATACGCATTTATACGCATGTTTCACATTGCCGTTTTTCTGTACCTCTCCTTGTTCATGCTCATACTATTTCTCATTGAGGGCTAATTTGTTGAGTTACATATGTTCTAGTGTAGGGTCTGAGTGACTTGGTCATGCCTCAATTTTTATGATGATTTGGAGCCAGCATATAACATTGTGATATAATATGCACTAATGATGCTCTCATTTCATTCCGCAATCTCCATATAGGTGATCCTTTCGTTTTGTCGATGTAATATTTGTTGGACCCAGTGCAAGTTGCTTCCTATTGAGTTTACATTAAAGTGCTCTCAGTAGATCATTTAAGATTTTAGTGCGTGTTGCTTGTTCTTTGGCTTTCATTAAAGTGCTCTCAGTAGAAATGTTACGTTCACCCCGACCAACTAATTCTACGAAACATAATGTCTAAATATAGTATTCTTATATCTGTAGTTTCCTTTGAAATATTATTTTCTTTAATACTTAGTAAGCCTTGGCCGTCTTTTTTTCTATCAAGGTCTACAATCGATCTGCATTCCTTTCTTAACAAAGTTCCCATAAATTATAAGTATTTTACTAGTTTTTCCGTCAAAACGTTTTATTTCATCTACAGTCCAGTCAAGTATTCCAGCGGTATAGCGAATGATAGTTACTGCTCTGGCATGGATGACATATATTGTATTCTGACTGTATAACTGTGATTTAATAATAAACTTTTTCTGAAACGTTTTTTCTTATCGACGTCTAGTTATCTCAACTATGTGTAACCCTCTCTCTCTCTCTCTTTCTCTCTCTCTCTCTCTCTCTCTCTCTCTGTCAATATTCATTATAAGTTCTGTGGTTGGAAGTTGTAAATTCAGGCTATTATTATTATCATTTTTATTATTTGTAGTAGTATAACTAGTAGCATTTAACTCACTAGGAGTTCTCACATATGTAACTAGAATGTCTTGCTTACAACCGATGGCATTCCTGGGAGTCTGGGGGACAACACGCGTTCTCTGATCACCAGTACTATTCACATCTTTGTATAATCTTTGAAACTGATTTTTAATTATTGTTAGATAATAACATGGTTTAAAGTTAAATTAGTTATTATCGATCAATCTATCTGTCTATCTATTTATCTATTGACCCAGTGAAATGGTTAAGATAAGTTTTATTGGAAGTTACTTATAATTTAGAGAATAGCATTTGTCTGGAATGTAAAAATTGGTCATAACTTAAGATGTTTACAGAAATTAGCTAAGTTAAATATAAACAATATGACCTTCACCAGCTGCGTACGTGACAGAGGTCACACGTTAATAAACGAGTGCTTTTGATGATTACGTTACAGAGCTGATAGGTCAAAAAGATTAAATTGAAGAGTTTGCGTTTGGTCTGGAAAGTGAACAGACGTGTTTCAAAGCCGGGAAGCGGGACTGGAAGGAACAAGTATGCAGAAACATAATGCAGACTCCTTGTGAAGACCACTGAAACAGCTGAAAAAAATTTAATTTAACACAGATAAAGTGTGTTCTACGGTTTTAAAAAATAAATAAAAAGTCAGGTGTCTCAATCACTTATGGTGTTGATCGTTGCATGTTTCATCAAAGCGCCCAGCAGTTAACACAGAAGAACCATGGAGAAAAAAAACTACGAAGTATATACATTCCTCTCATAAAATATTACGTGTTTATGTAACTGCAATATATCCCCGTGTGATACCCCGCTGTATAACATATGTCTAGACGTCGAGGTGATATGTGACTATACAACATGACTCAATTTAAACGTTTATATCATACTTTCCTACGCCACAATGTAACATTATCGCAACGGTCGTTTGCTTTTTATTTCTTCTCAGACAATACCGATTACTCTTCACTAGAATCCAGGTGGTAAAATACCTCCCCAAGAGAATTTTGTACTTTTTCAGTGGAGGTTTGGTTAGTGTTTCCATTCCTCGGTCTTTCCATTCTCACTGACCCTTCAATTATTTTGTATGGTATCAGCCGATGCTGGCACTACAATTTTAGGGTGAGGGGGTAGTCAACTCAGAATTATACAATTTTTGCATTATTCTTGGTTGTATTTCCGTTTTAATAATGTCGGGTTTTCTATACAGCCTTTAGCATTTGTAACATATAGATTAAGTTTTGCATTCAAATATTTCTCTTTAAATGCCAGCTGTTGTCAGCATATTTTTAGTTTGCCCCCTGATTCTGATTTCTGGTAGTCCCTTTTTTCCAAGTTATTTGGGACAGATTTAATGCTCTTATAATTATAAGTATTATATTGATTTTCTATATGTTTTATATTTCTTTCAGTTCTCTTTGATCTTTATCACATGATCTGCTGAGACCGTGACATCTACAATTTGATGAACCCCTTTCTGCTCGTTAATTATTCTAACGTTCGGTCTTCTAGCTTCGATGAGTTCTATTTGTACTTACATATCTTAATGGGTATTTTGGCTTAACTTTTTCTGTACAGTCTCTTGTTTATGTTGGAAACATTTGTCCGCATAGTCGATGTAGAATCGCCTGCACAGCTCCTAGTACATTACCTTGTCTATTTCATTTTGTCTTTATTTTTCCTTGGAGTTACCTTGGTAAATTCGCTTATTATCTGATTTATTATTTCACTTCTTTGTCCTCTGTTTTATCTATTTTCACTTTGATGTGTGTCGTTTTAATCGTGTTATTGATGAGTAAAGACAGTGCTTCTCTGTCCAAGTGTTCTTTACTTTGTCACGACTACGTGTTTTCGTTATTCTGTAATTTTCTCATTCCTTCGAATAGTCTACGTAGTGCTTTCTCTTCCCACTTTTCTTTTATTTTTTCTGGTTTCAACATCTGTTGTTCCTGACTGTGTCTCTCGTTACGGTGATCAATATTATTGTGTTCTGACTCATGTTTTGCAAGTCTTTTTAATGCTTTTTACACAGACCGTTACATTTATTAGTCTACTTTTCTGACATTCTTATTTTCCTCGTCTTTTGATCAAAATGCCAAAGGTCCTTTTTGTTTAAGCCTACAACTGGTCCAGAGTACCTTAATAACAATACTGTTCGAGTATGTATTCGTCTCATTAGATTTCTATTGTTTAGTTTTGTTCCGAAGGATTTCCTTGTTCTTTTAATGTACTCTTTTCCCAATATCCTCCTATATATCTGTAGATTTGATGGTGTCTGCTTCCAGAACACCGGCATATTTGTAGCTATATCTTCACCAAAGGCCATCATCTCTTCTTTGCTGAGAAGTTCTAAGCCCTTTAATGTCCCCCATTTCATCTCAAGTAGAGCACTTTTTTCGATTCCAAATTCAATTACAGTGTTCTTACTAGATATTCTGGTTTAGTGTAACAGCTTTTCCTCTTCCTGTTATTTTTTTGCAAAAAACTTCAAGTTTTCTATATACATTAATATGATTTATTATTCGGTCTTTTTGCTTTTTGTTATTTTATAGAGTCGCAATGACAAAATTTCTTTAGTCCCGAATTATAAAACGTCGTTAGCATACAGGCAACTCGGTATCACGTGGTAACTTTCCCCAATACGTTTTTATTTGATGGGATAACTGAGAGGCGCACTTCTTTGGTAGACTTCCCTACTCACATCTGTGCATATTTCTGAGCAAAGATATAATAATATATAAATATGCATGTGTGACATTTAATTCAATTTTTAGCCAGATATATTTATAAGATATATTTATAAGATATATTTATAAGACATAGAAAAAATGAAAAGTTTATATATTAGATGTAAATACCGCCATTTATTATTACATATTATTCCTAAATATATATATATATATATATATATATATATATATATATATATATGTGTGTGTGTGTGTGTGTGTGGGTGTGTGTGTGGGTGGGGGAGGGGGGCGTGTATATATATATTATAATATATATGTATATACAAGCAAGGAGACCAGACGTGGCTCAGGATTGTATGAGGATCAATAAATGTTCTACTCTCCTATCTTATTGTCGTTTAAATAGGTAAAATCCTCCATTTTTAAAAACAATCAAATCGATTGATGACCTGCTCAAGTTGTGTACCGAAGGGAAACTTCCCATGCGTGAATTAGTCGGGATGTTGTATAGAGCACTATTTGTACTCCTTGTTCATCGATTTGTTATGTCAGGAATAATTTTTTAGAAAATAGTTAGATGGGAATTTTAATAGTTTACATGATTTTTAAAAGTTTTAAAAATAGAAATTTCATAGTTTGTTAATTTTAGCGGAGAGAAAAACATAGAGAGTGGATTGGAATGTTAAATATGACAGCTGGTGAATTAAGCGTATGACGTAACAGTCAGCTGATCGGGAGATTTAGCCAGTTAGTGCGCGAAATTCGAGAGGAATAGGTGTGCCGGAGTGCTGGAATCGAGCACAAGCAATGAGAATGGAATAGAGAAGAAGCGTTTGCAAGACTTCGAGGAACTTGAGGCACTCAACCTTACTAGAAACAGCTCACACGCTCGGACATAACAACCTACTGAGCAAACCAAGCGTAGAGCTGAATGCAATTTGGACACCTTTAATAGAGAGAGAAAACCGTGAATAACAACATAGGTTTAACATTAACAAAAACCAATTAAGAATTGTCCTAGTGACATATGGCCGAGTGATCCTAGACGTTGTATCAAAGTTTACAGTTACCCAAAGGTGCTGAGTTCAATCCTGAACGAAGGCAGTGAAAAGTAACTAGCTGGAGCCCGAACACGGTACCCTCGTAATAATAATAAAGGGTTGGGTTCGAGACTCCAAACAAACGGTTCCGCAGTTCGATACAAAACACCTGATGAAGGCCAGAAGGCAAAACGGCCGAAACGTTGTGACTATAGCAACCAAGATGAGGAAGCCTGTCCGACAATCTTAATAAATGAAAACACCTCATCTCAAAAAGACAGACGCTTACTTATATATGTAATCAACGGGGAGACTGTTTCGCCGTATCACAGCGCTTCAATCCGGCTAAACCAGCTCCCATTTCTATGTCAGGAATTGTATCTACAGTTAAACAGACAGTTGAGAAGTTTTCCAATATCTAAAGGATCGGTGATCTGAAATCATAACTCCAGTGTCTTACACACACACACACACACACACATATATATATATATATATATATATATATATATATATATATATATACATATACATAAGGGATACATTTGGGATCTGATGAAGTACAATTTGATATATTGATTTTATTTAGTTTTAAAGTAATCTATTTAACCCTGGATTGCATTCTTTTCATTGTAAATCTACTGTGATCTACCGTCGTTTTGCTTTGTTTTTTGTTTTGCTATAATTTATGCACGCTTTTATTTTTTAAGCTCATTTCGTTTGTTTTGTAAATTACTATTTAATTAATAAATTGATTGACTCGCAGATTGCTTAATTGAGTTTAGCTTTTATTGTATTGGAAATGTCGTTTTTCACAATTTTTTAAATTAATGCAAATTTTTATCTATGTTTATCCTCTAATTAAAACTATCTTTTTTTTGAATATCCATGGATAACTTAAAACAAAGAATAATGTTTTTTTTTTAATTTGTAAATTTATAAAAATATTTGTTTAAAGTTTGGAGATTCTAAATATTGTAATTTATTACATTTTTATTGTCATCATCAGTATATATATATATATATATATATATATATATATATTTTTTATATGTGTATATATATTTATATGTGTATATATATATTTATTTATATGTATGTGTGTATATATATATATAGTTAAGGACAATTCATCCAAACATTTTCAGTAAATTTAGGATAATAATCACAATTTGTTGACGCATAAACTTGTCAGGTTGCGAAATGTAATCGAGTTGTTAAGAACAAAATCCTTGTAAATAAAATAAAAAAAACTACTACAGTTCGATAAGACACACAGTGTGGTTTATGGCAGCAGGTAAAAAAAATACGTGGACTGCACTACACATTTTATGACTTAAAGCATAATATTGCGTAAAGTTTTTATCAAAAGAATCTTAAACATGGTTGTACAAATCTTTCTCCTAACTCAAATTCATAGAACATTACTATTGAGGCCAGGAAGAGTAAAGAAATGAGACACAGATATGGGTTAGAAAAATGTAATTAAAAAAAAAACCCGGATTATACAAAGAACATTGACGTCAAGATGGCATACTACGAAGTACACACTACGAGAGTCAGTACCTCTCGATCTATTTATGCAGTCTGGAAGAGGTCATATCATCTGCATGGCTGCGACCCCGCAACAAATTCTCTAAGCGGCAAAGGTTATAACGTGTATACTGAAATTTAAATGACAATTCGATTGGGTCACTGATCTTATAATTATTAGTGCACGTTGATATATGGGTCTTTTTATAATATCCATGCATTCCATTAATTAATTGGCGTATTAAAATAAATTAGTACATAATACACTGTCTTTTTAAATGTAGCATGTTTACCTTAATATAAATGTAATTCTTTTGTAGTTTTCACTATACAGCAACAAACGTTGTTATAAATATAATAAGCTCCACGATTTATCCCTATTTATTTAATGTTTAACTAACCATTCGATTTATTTATCTACATCGCATGTGAAAATGTAACTTTTTTGGTCAAAATATGTATCGGTGTTCCTTATCTATACAGCTTTATCTAGAGAGAATATATATTATTGCTTTGTAATTTTATTTCATTTTTACTCATCTACTTTTGTCAGCAAGTTTTATGTTAGTTTATAACAAATCAACGGTATGGAAACTAGCATGTTTCCGCCATGTCACATTGGACATGTGGTATTAAAACATATGTTTTTTCCTTTAAGATATTTATCCTTTTGCTAACCACAGTACGGAAATGTCCAATCTATTATATCAAAATGATAACGATTCAAAACATTCATAAATAATATTTACACTCTGCTAGACAATACAGATTTAGAAAATTGCGAAATCTAAAACTGCTAACATATTTCTAATGTTAATTTGTTAGGAAATGTGTCGTCAGTTGACTGTTTTATTGGATATTACCTGTCGAGTCTGTCATTTTATTATTCCTTCTGTCAAATGGTTATTTCGCTTTCAAAATTAGAAATGTCACCTAAAAATGACAGGCGTCATGTTCGGCATAATTACAGTTACTTAGATATTTAATAATTAAACATTTAATATGGTTGTTGTCAAACAGTTATATCTCGATAGATACATTTACAATGAAAGCTAAGGAAATAGCGATCTACTTATCTCTGTATATTTCGCTATGTGCTTATGACAAAACTTGCGTTAGTTTGTGAGAAAGACTCATTTATTAATGTATTAAACTTTAACAGGAACATCATCATTTCTCAGGGATTTAATGCAGCAAAAGCAGAAAATGTCGACCGTTATTAATCAGATGAAAGACAATTTGATTACAGAGTCAGTTTGTATGTCCATTTTCCATATATGTGAGGTTTTTTTTATTTTATTTTTATTTTATTTACATTTTCATCCCAACCAATGCACATTGCCACTTTTATGTAGAAGGCTAATATCAGGGACATAAGCGACAGTCAGGCAGCAAGATGTCGAATAACGTTAGACTTGAACTACCCCATGCCAGTGCAGTTGGGGAAGCAGAGACCCTGAAGGGAATTCCAAAGTCTAGCGGTTCTGGGAAGAAACTGCTGGAGTAGAAAGCTCTCTAACATCTAGGAATCTCTACTGTAAATGGGGTGGGACATCGCCGCTTGACGAGTTTGGCGGGGGTATTTAATTCAAGGGGGTATAAGTGTTTGCAGTTCGTCGGAGCATTCAACGTTTAAGTACTTGTAGAATAGGCAGATAGATGCTACATTTCGTCGATGTGACAGAGATTGAAGCTTAGATGACAGTTCAGGACCTGTCAGGTTGGACACTCTCTTTTGAACGTTGTCCAGAAGCGAGAGACTAATAGCAGATGCACCAACCCAAATATAACAATGCTCCATACGTGGCCGAATGTAGGTTTTATAAATCTACAGGATACTTTCGGGCGTTAGTAGCTTTCTAGCACGGTAGAGAGAACCTACCTTCTTCGTAGCGGTCCTGACAATGCTCTCAATGTAATCAACTACCAAAGTAATAGATGCACTGAGACTAAAGCTGCTTTCAGGAATGCCAGCAACCACTATAAAAGAGTAATAAAAAATGCAAAAGAGCTATATGCCCAGTCTGTTAAATCCAAGGTAGCTGATCAGCGGCTTGGTTCCCACCAGTTTTAACAAATAACAATTAGGATCCTGAACAGAATTATCAACGGACAAGAGGTCATCTCGTCAGCTTCAGACAAGGCCAAACTATTTGCAAATAACATTGCAGCTAATTCTACTCTATGCGACGAAGGCCATCAACTCCCCATATTTCCTCCTATAACACAGAACACGCTAGGTAACATACAAATATCTGTGCATGAGGTCGCGAAGCTAATCAAGAACCTTGATTCCAGTAAAGCAATTGGCCCTGACGGCATATCAATTATAGTGTAAAAAAGCTTCAACCAGAACTTGCCCCCATACTTACGAAACTGTTTAAGCGCTGCCTTGGGGAAAAGTGCTTTCCGACTCCCTGGAAAACCTCATCAGTTTTCCCTGTATTTAAGAACTTAGGTGATAAGTCATCTCCCTCTCAATACAGACCAATAAGTCTCCTATGTGTTATGAGTAAGTTGCTGGAATCCATATTAAATAGAGAAATAGTCAACCACCTCAGCAGAAACAATATTCTTCGTGACACACAATATGTCTTCCGTTCTGCAAGATCTACTGCAGATGTGCTAACGTTTATATCCTGCAGGATTGGTGAATCTCTTGACAAAGGCTCCCTTTCTAGGACAATTGCTTTTGACATATAAAAGGCCTTCGACAAGGTATGGCATAAGGGTCTACTTCACAGGATTTCCAGCTACGGTATAACTGGAAATGTTTTCTCAATCATTTAATTATTTCTCTCCGATAGGCTCATAAGAGCAGTGGTTGATGGACAAAAATCAGAGGCCTGCAGTATTAATGCTGGCGTCCCTCAAGGGTCAATCCTGGGCCCAACTCTCTTCCTCATCTACATCAATGACCTCCCTAAACACATACTTGAATCATTCGTTGACATCTATACTGATGACAGGACCATCTACAGCAACACATCAAATGCTGTAAATGACATAGCTCTCTCTCATTCTCTCTCCTCTGATCTCGAGCGCGTGGTTAAGTGGGGGAAGACGTGGCTGGTTACCTTTAATGCATCTAAAACCAAACTCCTATCTTTACATCATCAACGCTCTGATCCCCATCTGGCATCAATTGAAATGGGTTGCTTTCGTTTAGGAGAAGCCCCGTGCTTTGACAAGCTTCTGAGTTTTACCTTTACTCCTGATCTGAAATGGAACACGTACATCAAGTCTGTTGCCAAGGTCGCTGGAAAGATGGTGGGCTCCTTCTACCGCTCCAGAAGATATCTCACTACTGATGCAATTCTCTATCTATATAAAAGCCAAGTACGTCCAAGGATGGAATACTGCTGTCATATCTGGGCAGGAGCTGCTAAAAACAGCCTATCCTGCCTTGACAGAGTACAAAATAAACTTCGTGGCTTAGTGGGGGATGCCCTTTTCTCTACCCTGCAACCTCTCTCCCACAGAAGAGACGTTGCGAGCCTATCCTTGTTTTATCGTTATTTCCATGGTAGGTGCTCGTCTGAACTCCAATCTCTGATCCCCCCTCACCAATCTTTCACGAAAAACACCCGTCTAGCTGAATCCATTGTGAAAATTGTCCCCCACTCTTTATCTGTGCCTAAATCAAAACGTGGATTCCATGTACAAAGCTTCTTTCTTAGAACTGCACGCCTGTGGAACTCTGTTCCGTTTTATTGCTTTCCGCCTTACTACAACTTGGATGTCTTCAAGTCCAACGTTAACAAATTCCCAATGAACCGCCCCCTTAAGTAAACACTTCATCAAATCTCCACACTAACGTACTGGACTTTCAATAACCCTTATCCCTGAGTGGCTTCCGGGCCTTGATAAGTGGTGACCACGGTGTAAAAAAAAATGTTCTAATTCATGTTTTCTGTGAATGTTAGGCCGAACAGTTTAAAATATGTACTTACAGATAAAGAGTCATTGGTCATTGCTATTGGTGGTAGAGAAGGTTTCTTGTAATTATTAAAGGAAACAAGTTTAGTCTTGGCAGCAGTGATTGTGATCATCCATTTTTCTTCCCAATCCACAATAGATTGGAGGTCATCCTCAAGTGTTTCTGCAATTTCCTTGGATACATGTTCATTTGTTTTCCTGTCGTGTTTGTTATAGAGCGTGGTGTCATCAGCATATATACCCATCTCACAGACAATTTAGTCAGGGAGGTCATTAATGAATATTAGGAATAATAGAGGTCCAAGCATAGACCCTTGGGGCACTCCCGCATTTATATCATATTTAATTTCCTGACTGCATTCACTGTAATTACTGCTTTCCATAGTTGTTGTTTCTCATCACATTTTGGCTAAGTAAGCCTCTGGCCGGATTTGGGTAGGATTGAAACCGCAATCTTCAAACAATTCTCACCAGGAGATTCAGAGTTCCTATCCGTCGCGGTTACCACCTGACGAAGGCCAGGTGAATAATTGGCCGAAACGTCGTGAAACAACTAATGGAAGATGAGGATAATAGTCCACAATGAAATTAATAAATAATATTTATCTCAATGAATTCTAATTTAAAAATAATATATGAAATATATTTATCCAACTGTTATAGATGTGTGTATTAAAATACGCGTGAATAAACAAGTATTAATAAATTATTTTATTATAAGATATAAATATCTTTGTAAAAATCAATTGTGTACAAGGAACGTTTTAGATGCATACTGATTAAACGTGGAATATTGCAAAGGAATAATAATGTCCACGATTTACCAACCGTGTCGCCTAGAATATGTATCCCATAATTCATAATGCCAAGTTAATTATTTTAGGAGTTTATCCCAAGCATGTATACCATTTTCATATGAATTAAACTAGGATAAATGCTATAAGAGGATGCATTAATTTAGTGTTAGAATGGCGGTGAAAAAGGGTGGACCTGACTCGAACCCATTATTTAATTTGATAAAGTCGACGGTTTACGAAAAATGGTAAACGCAGGTTAAATGTTGTAATGAAAGTTTGAGATGGGATAAAGTTTTAAGTTGTGCCAGTATGTTGCTTCTAATTGTGACATTCCTCATCTCATATGTTTAAACTTTGTTCAAAATAAATTTGGAATACATAAGCAAAAAATTAATTCTTGCTTAGTCTGTATAATCCTTCTCAGAGGCTGTCTATTTTGCTAGAGGTAGAGATGCAGGTTTTGGAAATCATTTAATACACCAAACGTGCTAATTCAATAATAAATGAACGGAGTTTGAGATTACTAAGTTAGGATCAGAGTTTGAATTACAATTGAAACAACCTTTTTACTTTCGTATATATATATATATATATATATATATATATATATATACAAATGAATGTGTGTATGTGTGTGTCTGGTAACGAATAGGCTCCTATATGGTTGACTATTTGAAAAAAAAACTGATCACATATAATGATAGAAGATGTATCGAGACACAGGGATGGGTATGTTTGATCTGGAAGAACGGGGATTCTTTAAAATTGTAGGCTCTGCGTACGCGCCTGGTCCACAAAGTATGGAAATAAAAAAAATAAAAATTAACAAAGAAAAAACGTTTACAAGTGTTTTTGATATAGATGTACATAAGACTACTTTGATAAGTATGTTTTAACTTAAATACGGATGGTATAATAAAACTGTGGGGTCTGCGTTCGCGCCTGGCCCCATAGAATGGAAATAGGCACACACTTTAATAAAGACTTTTCATATCTATCTGCGTAAGTATACTTTTATAATTATGTTTCAGTTTGAAGAAATATGATATAATAAAATTATGGGGTGTTCGTTCGCACCTGGCCCCCATAGAATGGAAATATGTTACAAAGTTTAACAAGGTTTTTTAATATAGATCCACAGAATATTATGATAAGTGTTTCAGTGTGAACCGGTATAGTATAATAAACTTGTGCCCCCACGACGCAGACACCCTCAGCAGACCCGACAGGCAGCTAAATACCACCTCACACAGTAGAGATGTAAAAGATCTTTCTACTCCAGTAGTTTCTTCCCCAGAACCGCTAGACTCTGGAATTCCATTCCAGGATCCTGCTTCCCTAACTGTACTGACATGCAGAAGTTCAAGTGCAACGTGAACCGACGTCTTGCTGCCCAAATCCCTACATAGTGCCCCAGTAGTTGCTGACCCTGATAGTAGCCCCCTACACCAAAGTGGCAATGTGCCTTGTTTGGGGTGAAAATGTAATTAAAAATAATTATGGGGTTTATCTATTTTATTTTTACTTTCATCATATTTTGCTTTGGTTTTGATACCCCTGAATTCGAAGCTATCTCTTTGCAACCCTTCCTTTTGATAACCTATCATACATTCATAAATAAGAGTCCATTTTCTGTAGGCTGTTTTTGAACCCAGTCAACGACGGGTACTTTTGCTAGTATATATATATATATATATATATATTATATATATGTATATATATATATATATATATATATATATATATATATATATATATATTCAGAAAAATGATTGATAATTTATAATTAAAAATCGGTTTCAAAAGGAAAAACAACCAAAATCAGTAAATTGTACGATCGTTTCGGAAACGATTTTTTTAGAGACAGACAATACGTCTTGAACAATAATTTTATCATTAAATTTAATAAAACAACGTCGTTTCATCAGAAAAAGAGTTAGTGGTTGGGGGGGGGGTTAAAGACACCAAAAATAAAACTAGCATTTTTTTTAAATAAGGCAGATATATCTGGAAAATATTTAAAATATAAAAAAAACAGTTACTTATTTTCACGTTGATAAATAAAGTAAGATAAAATAAAATAAAATAAAATCGGGTGGAAAAGTAAAGTTAAGAGGGGATATCTTTAATATTTCTAATAAAAATATATATACCCTAAATTCGCTCACCTTTAAAGCCCGTAAGTATCATAGTCAATCCATTAATTGCGATCTTTTTAAATGTAGTTTATGAATGGTTGAAATAGTGATATATACAAACTTCAAATGAAACGCTAATAAAAATACTATTGCCAGTTATTGTTCAAGACGCATTACCTGTCTCAATAAAAAAAATCGTTTCCTAAACGATCGTACAATTTATGGATTTTTGTTGTTCTTCCTTTTGAAACTGATTTTTACTTGTAAATTATAAATCATTTTACTCAATGTTAAAATAGCTGTAGGATATCTATGCCTATCGAGCTTATTATATATCTACATTACAACGAGCACTGTTTTCTTTTAATAGTATTAATGCATTTACTAATGCATTAAAATAAGCTCTGCTCTTTAGACTGCTGTTCTAATTTGCTTAATATATATATAGATATACTTTCACGAATAGATATAAAAAAACTAGGTATACAACATGCACCACATGAGAGTTTACTTTATATTTCTGGAGATTGATCTTAACCTGGATATTAATGTTTGAATTGAAACTATATACTATGAGACCAGATTTGCTCCTGTATGGAGTTGATTGATTAGAAAGACGTGCGAATAAAATACGTGTGAAAACGGTAGTTACCGTTAGAAATACAAGGAATATAATTCTTGTACAAATCGCAGAAGTGAATGATAAGAATCTATCATTGCTCATGGCAGCAGGAAATTATTAGTGTGACAAGATTGGTTTGTCTGGGAATTCTGTATTCCTGGCATGAAATGCACCAAGCAGTAATCTTATTGCTTGTTTGCTTTATCTTTGAATGACTTAATCATATTCTACAAAGTAAAAGCGAAAGTAACAATGCTCCTCACTATATCATTCATAAACACATATTTAGAGGAATAATAACTTTATGAATAAAACTTTTAACAAAATGAATGAAACCTTAAACGAATGAACAAAGAATAACACCATGAATAAATATTTGAAGATACTGAAATACCTTGAAGAAAAAATCTAAAATTACCGGATTCGGCAAAATGTGGATATGCTATGAAAATAGCAGGAAATAAAATAGTGGAACACAATGCACTGACGGCGAGCAGAAGAATATCACAATAACAGGTTGCTGAAAACTATATAGACGTAGACAACCGAATCAGAAAGGAGACTTTTGCACCTGAATGTATGAATTTCACAGTAGAAATAAACAAACAAAAAGCAGGATCGGCTGCCAATTGATTATGATAAGATGATTATTGGAATGCAATCTCAAAAGAACGAGGTCATTCAGGGAATTGTTCAACATGCTTTAGTTTTAAGTTGGGTCATAGATGGCATGACAACATAATTAATGAGAATGGAATTCGCAATAATCGTGCAGCGTTCTAATTCGATACTTGATGTAAAATAAGGTTTCAAATATGGTGATTGAATGAGTAGCTTGAATGATTAACTTTTTGGCATTTAAATTATTTTCAGTTGTGGAAGTAGTGGATTTGATGATTGTTTTCGGTTCCTAATCGCTAAGGGTATTTCTGTTTTACTGCAAATACAAAAATAAAATCGCTAATATTCTCCGCCAAATGCGGCATTTGTCTTTTTCTGCTCTTATTATTTCTATCCAGAAAAGTGTAACAAACGAGAAGTTAAATGGTTGACACTTGGCATTTTTATAGTGTCAGATGTATTATAGGTGCCCTAAAACAGCCGCACTACTAACAGAATGACTGTCGATCAGTCTTTCGACGGTCTACACTGGAATCCAGTCTCGGTTCGTATCTTCTTTTTGAAGCCCTATTATACATATAGGGCATCGATTTACTTCATCTACTCTAGTGCTTTCCCCATACATTCTTATTGTAAATTATTACCCATGGTTCTTCGTCACTTTCATTCATGCAGGCTCCGTCCGCCACGTGAACGTGCTTCTTCATAATTAAGATATGTGATTCGTTATAGGGGTTCACACACTCACATCCATAGATTTTCTTTACGGAGTCAATATTATCGCCATTCATTCCACTATATATCACGACGGAGTCTACAGGGAAAACGGATGCTGTTCTAATAACAGGTCGCTCCAACCCAGTATTTCCTATTTATCCACATAATGAATCTTAATATGTTAACTTGTGCGTTTCTGATCTTATTGGTAAACTGATCCGTAATGTTATTTTTAACTGAAACAAAATTCCATACGATTATATAAAACAGATTTCCCTGAAAGATATTTTCTGTTGCTAGTCATTTTTGGAGATTAATACAAACAATTTTCATCTTTAAGTTCTTTGGATATAACAGTTTTTTATTATCGTTGTGAAGCAATTAAGATTGCGCTCTAACTAGAATAACAGTCCTCTCATGCACATGTAGTGCTCTATCCCACTGCATTTTCATCCTGGTACTTTTGTGTGAGTTTTATATATGGTATAATGGAGGAAGCATATGTAGATATTTACTCTGAACAACCTCACATTTAGTTTGTTTTATTACTAAAAGTTCAGCCCGACATTGCTGGAGCCCTATGTTGTGTTCATGACTCCATGTGTATATGTATATATTAATAATTAAAAGGCTTGCTGAATGTCTTATTATGTAAACTTTTTAATGTTTAGACACAAAATTGGCTGAATAGTTTGCTAGAGACCGAAAATGTGAAATCTTTTAAACTTTGACTCCTTAGCAGCCTAACTGTCGGCCAAACTGATTAAAACTTTTGCCTAATATCTGAATACACTTTATAGAAAATTACAAATGATTACACCAAAAATTAACTGAGTAATTTGATAGAGACCGCAGAGGTCAAATGTTTGTTTAAACTTTGACCCCAATTTTGAACCCTTAATATTCATTGTTTTGAGCTTAAATAAAATTAAAAATTTTGATGAATGTCAAAGTAATCTACATTAAAATTTTTAAGTGTTTAGACTCAAAATTGGCAGAGGAGTTTGGTAGAGTTTTCAAATGTCAAATCGTGACTTATTTACAGCATGTTGACTTATTTACAGCAAAATCCCTGGTCGAAAACCGATTGAAAAGATGCTCCCAAATCTCAATACCCCCATATCTAAAATCCCGAGTCTGTAGACCGAAAATTAACAGAGCACTTTTGTATGAAAATGTAGACACAGAGAGACACACACGCAAACACTTTCACTTTTATAGATATATAGATTACGTTATGTTTTCCCAAACTATTTAATTCACTTAGGTAAATTTTGTCGGTAAACAAAATACAGCAGCTTAGTCTGACTAGGCAACAACATTAAACATTAATTTCGTAAAACATCGTTATACATGCAAGGACGAATGTCGTAATCTTTTATCTAAAACTAACAAGAAAACTATAAGAAATGATGACTGTTTTCTAATGTATTTTTATAGTGTCACAACATTCCATTAATATCTTGTGTTAATCTGTGATGTTGACCTTCTCGATTCCGTGCAGAGGAACACTTTTTCATTCATTATGAATACTATTACGACTAAATATCAGAATGCAATCATTGGTACCACTCATAGCAACAGTATCGCATACATGCTTCCTGTAACATACATCTGATAATACACACAAGTAAATATAGCAGTGTTCCCAGACATATAAGGTAATAACCGTTAGATTATCTTGAACCCACATACGGAGAAAGTAAGGATCAGAAACGAACTGTCGAAAATATCAGACGGAGGAAATAAGATGTCTATAAAAATAATTGTAGGAAGTCAAATTTATTTATTTATTTGTATTACATTTTCACCCAATACAAGGCACATTGCCACTTTGATGTAGGGGGCTACTATCAGGGGTATAAGCTACAGGGGTATTATGTGGGGAATTGGGCAGCAAGATGTCGGTTCCCGTTACACTTGAACTTCTGCACGTCAGTACAGTTGGGGAAGCAGGAACCCGGAAGGGAATTCCAAAGTCTAGCGGTTTGGGGGAAGAAACTACTGGAGTAGAAGGCTCTCTTACATCTAGGAAGCTCTAATGTGAAGGGGTGGGATTTTGCTGCTTGTCGGGTTTATCGGGGGTATTTACGTCGAAGGGGCACAAGTGCTTGCAGTTCGTAATGATAGACCCTTGACTGCTTTATGCATTAATCCGACATTAGATATTCATAAATATTTTGCAGAACGGAGAGATGTACAAAATATCTTCAATAAGAAGGAATAGGATGGTTTCTTCTTCGATGGTTTATTAACTTGGTTAAAATGTACACACGTGCATTTGTAACTTTTCTGTGAAATCCATTGCGAGTGCTTGTCGATTACTAGTTTCTGCTATCGATAACATTTTTTAAATGATGTTTTTTTATTAAACTTCTACTGTTGAGAATTTGGTGTACGACTAACGAGTCTTCACATGCTAAGGATGAAGCTGTTCGAAGACAATTGTTAATGAGCTTCTCAGTTGGATGATGAACAATGAAATAGACAAGATTTTTTACTAGTTCAGTTTTTGCTGACAATCGATTTAGAGAAAATATGTACCAATGATTAAAATATTTAGCAAGAAACTCTCCTCATGAAAATTCGCTTGATTTCATGTGCACCGAATAAGATAGGGAAAATATTAAGATTGGTAAGAAACGGATACGTTTTAACTATGATCGTTTCATAGGAGAAACCCGAAACTATAGCTCCGTCCGGCACATGTCGATGAATCACCGTTATAATAAAGATATTCGGCAAACATATTTTGTCAGAAATACGACGTAGGAAATTGAAGAACTAATTACCTACTAGAGATCTCAAAGCATGATTTCCGCAAATGTCTACTCATCATACCGCATCCGGTCCTCGCAGATTTCTCTTTACGGCATCTGTTTTTCGTAGATTTCTCGCTGCATAAAATACAGAAGATAGCGATTTAGAAAACCCCATTAATTGTATTTTACGTTATCTTACATAAAACTCGTAGACATCTTTGTAATTTTATAATTCACTTTGCCTTTTGAGGAATGGTATTTTTAGATTTATAGCCTTAAAATTCTGACATATCAGACAACACCGTTTACAGTTTCTTAATTCTATTTACAACTTACACGAACTGCGTCCAACCGCTGCTTTGGCAAATATAAAAGAATGCCTTTACTATGAAGAAGAAATGAATTAAGGATGACAAAATTTACTTAGGTGTACGTTAAAATATTTTGCGTTTGTTTTTTTTTTACATGTACATTTGAAAACATAAATAGTAAATTCTGATTTTCTTTATCTTGATAGCTTTGTGTCTTACTTGTTTAACATTTTAATTTGGTTTGATTTTGCAAATAAATACTTGAAATTTTAATATCGTTTATGCTACTATATTTTATGCTTATGGCCTATGTTATATTATGATGCTTTTTTCTAAACTGAGGCAATATGGTCTGTGTCCTATTCGCTATTGTCCCATTTTGGAAGAGTGATTTTTACAAATAGATCGCAATATTGTGTCGAACTCTTCTCTTGTATGTAAGTAAATAAATAGGAATACATCAAATACTTATATCGTAATTAGCACAAATTTTTAATAGAATATGTTCATATAATCAGTTATGAAATGTTAAAGAGAATGTCACGTAAAATTCCATGATTTAATTTTCATGAATATGTAAATTATAATATGAAATAAAAGTAAGGTTAGCATTACGGGCAATGCATTTTTATTTCTTGCTACGTTTAAGCAATTGCGTATTATGTAAATGCAGTTTGTAAGGAGGAGGGATGGATACGTAAACGTTAAAAATGTATAAATAAATTCATATTAGATGTTTTATTTGGATGGAATGTAAAAAAAACATGTTTATAAATATATCGTTAGGTTTGCCTAAATTGCACAGGATTGAACTACCCAAGTGGATTAACTATAAGACAACATTCGTAAAATCATAGCCGTTTGTTGATTTTCTTCCGCTTTTTTATGATTAGAATAGTACAAGATAGGTGCCTTAGTGAACGTAAACATTTGGTTATGATATATTAAGGTTAATTTAGTGCCTTTAGATGAATAAATAGGTTTTTACTGTTTTATTTTAATTCATACTATATTATATTATGTTCAAAAGAAGTTTCTGTTTCTAATTAATTACACATATGTACTAATTTCAGTTGTATATATATATATATATATATATATATATATATATATATATATATATATATATATATATATATGTTATATAGATTCTATTTAGTTTGTTGCGGAGTTTTTAATTTTGGTTTCAAATGATATATTTTCAAACAAGTTGTCGTTATAATACCTTTACTTTATATATCATTTTTTATTCGTTTGAATTACAATCGTTTTAAAACGGTTATGTCTGCTTTGTATAACATTAAGTGCAAGATAGAAACAAAGCAACTTCTCTCGATTTGCTTATTTCAATTCAAGTTAGATCGAAAAGCTTCCGAAATAACTCGCGATATTATGATACGTTTGACCAAAAAACCACTACTGAACGCACACCACAATATATATATATATATATATATATATATATATATATATATATATATATATATATATGTGTGTGTGTGTGTGTGTGTGTGTGTGTGTGTGAAAATATGTTTCTTCAATTATATTTCACTTTTTGATTTATACCAATCATTTAATTGATAAAGCTCGATGTAATTAAAGAACATATAACAAAGAAATCACAATAATGTATGGTCTAAATTTAAAGATGTTGACCATTTTACAATTTATTCCCTCCATTTAATTAACATGCACAATTCTTTTAAAATTGTAAGGCGCTATTTTTTATTAATAAAAGACGAAAGAAACTCATGGATTGATCTAATAAATGAATGATTTCGTGCTACGAAACAGGTGCTACCGAAATTGTGTATTTCAACAAAGGAATAAACGGTAAGATGTTCAACATTTTGAAATTCGGTATATATATATATATATATATATATATATATATATATATATATATATATATATATATGTGTGTGTGTGTGTGTATGTATATATCGTAGTTTAGGTATTTAAATTTTATGATTTGAATACGTTAATTTTCAAATATAGAACTTTTTTGTTTGCAAACAAAGAATTAATAAATATATTTTCTTAACCAAGGAGTTTTCGATGTGTATTTATTTCCTCAGAGGAAAAATATTAGTAAATGTTATTAATGGTTTGCACCTAATTTGCTAAAGACAATAACCATAGAAACTTTAAAGTATGTAAAGATTCAAATTTATTTTAGGTACACAGAATAAGGATAATTAGATATTTAGGCAGAAAAAAAGGATATTAAATTTCAAACCGAAAATACATGCTAAACCCTGAAATGGGAAGTCCTTCTAGTAGTGAGGTTAAAAAGATTCATCGCGTATCGTTACCCTTCTCAAGGCAACAATCACTTGGAAACATATTGCCTTTAATTGGATAAGATATCCGGCAAATATTTTATTATATCGATCCGGTAAAGATTTTTTAGCATTAGTTTCCAAATTTAATAAAAGTGTTTAATCCAATTAGTAAATAAAACATATCCGGCTGTAAATAAATAAAATAAAAAAGAATTGATTATCAAAGTATACTAGTCACTAACATCAGGTGCAGCTTTAGTGATTAATTTATATTTTTATATTTTTAAAGCTTACTAAGCCTTAAATGGTCTCAGATTTAAATGTCTAATCTTTATTTTAAAATAACCTCGGTGTTAAGAGAACGGATATGTAGTTGTGGTGGGAGAATAATCGTAAGGAAAAAAGGAAAGAGAGAAATAGAGAGAGCAGGAAACTTATTAAGCTGGAATATGAGATATAAATATGAATAATGTTTGCTCTACCTTGCATATTGAGCAATTTTATTTCGACATTATTGTGTTATATAAAATATTACATCTAATAATATTTTGTAAAACCGATGCGCATTGGATATGTATACCAGTAGATATACTACATTTCATTATAATGAATTATATATATATATATATATATATATATATATATATATATATATATATATATATATACTGTGTATGCAAAATCAAGACTTCAAAACAAGGTGTTGATGACAACAAAAAGTGTATTTTGTGTTACGTTACAATTGTTTCAATGTCCAGTTCGACAATTTCAAGCATTATATCGATTGAAAATTTTCCAAAATCAGAATTTCTTCAGAATTTATGAATAAACACACTTTTGGATATGGAGAATTTTTTGCAGAGAAAAAAAAAGGGGGAATCCCTAACGGGAAAAGCATGCGCGAAACATTTACCTTGGCTGTGGTTACAGAAAAGCCCATTTAAATATTAATGTATCGCCTAATTTTCGTATCCTTATTTAAGAACAGAGTCATGGGAATTTTATATAGAGAACTCTAAGCTATTCAATTTTTTTATATAACCCACTCGTTTGGCTCCTAATTTAGATCTTGCTATTCCTTTATTTCCCAATAATTGATTCTTTATAAAAAAATAATTCTTGTTTCTATATTTATATTATGGCCGTAACAACCTTGCAAAAACGTTACGGTTAGTGTCAGTTGTAATAATGGTTCTGTTGCATCCGAGAAAATCTGAAGCCTTTTTGCCATCGTTGTGTGCGACATAATCTTAGGCAGAGTTCTTCCTCAGTACTGTAAAACAACTGTGTGTAGTGAAATGGAGACAGAAATACATGGAAATGGTGACAAAACTAAGCTTCTTTCCTTTAATAATTATAAGAGACCTTCTTAACCACCAATTGCTACAGCTAATGATACATTACCTGAAAGTACTTCGTTAAAACTCCTCGGCAGGGAACATGAGTTGAAACAGATGCATCGAGAGTATTACCTCGCATGCTGCGAGAAGGGTGGGATCTCTCTACTATGCTAAAAAGTTACTTACGCCTGAAAGTATCCTGTATATCTTCACACTACCATTCGTCCATGTTTAGTGTATTGTTGTCACATTTGGGCAAGTACATCTTGTAATAGTCTCTCAGTCCTGGACAGGGTTCAAAAGAGAGTCACTAATATGGCCCGAACTGTCAGCTAGGCTTCAGCCTCTTCTCCATATGCTAGTCTTATATTATTATATTATATTATTAGTTTTATATATATTTTAATGGTTAATGCTTTAGTTTTATATTATTATATTATATTTATTAGTTTTATATGAATTTTAATGGTTAATGCTCCGACGAAATACATGTCCTTGTATCCCCTCGACGTAAATAATGCCAAAAAAACCCGACAAAGCAAAATCTCACCCCTACACACTAAAGATCCCCAAATGCCAGAAACCCTCCTACTCTAATAGTTTCTTTCCAGAACTGCTAAACTTTGGAGTTCCCTTCCGGGTTCCTGCCCTTTGACTGTACTGCCATTACGAAGTTTAGGGGTAATGTAAACAAACATCTTTCTGCTCAACCTTGCAATTATGAACCTGATAGTAGCCCTCTGCATCAACTTGTTTGTGGTGAAATACAATAAAGAAACGCTCTGCAGTACATTTGCAAGGATGTGTTATGTAGAGGATCTTATTATATTGCAGAAATTATTAGTCATTTGTCGTAATTACATTTATACATAGTACCTACGAGCATCTGTATTGTTACGAAACAGAACATCAATGGACTATGCACATGTATGTAAGTACCGCTGAAAATGTTAAATTAAATAATAATTAGCATATTATTTGTGCATTAAAATAAACTCGATAATAAATCAATGGAAGAAATATAATAAAATATGTTTAAAAGAATAAGGCATCAAGAGAGAGGGAATGAAAGAGAAAAGAATGTGACAATGTTGTAGGATAAGTTTTAAAAACAGATAATAGTTTGGCAAAGTGTTTTTTTATTTAAATAAATACTATTATTTTCGCACCTTTGTTGAGAATTAATATTGCGTTCATATACAATAAATTAGAATATTCGTAAGATTTTTATTATTGTAGCGAAATTCAGAAACAGAAATATTGATTGTAAACGAAATCAATAGTATATACTTAATTGCTATGTCGCAATAATAAAACTATCCAAAATTATCAAAAAAGATAACAAAATATAGGGAATTAGATCATCATTAGCAAAGGCAGCAGGAAGAAAGTCACTACAAATATGCGTGAAATGGGAAATAATGCGCTACAAAAACTTGAAAAAATAGTAACTAGCAAATCTATTACACACATAACAAAATACAGGGATATGGCTGAAAAAGATTGAAGAGAAAGCCTTCAATACTAACATTCCTATAAAACAATGCGATTCAATCTAATTACATAAAAGGTAACATTGGCATGATCTGTTAAAACAGCAAATGTAGACAACGTTGAAAAATATTAAATGTATCAACATGATAAATGTTTTAAAACAATATAAGATAGAAATGACTGTGAAGGTAGTTAATTAATTGTTAAAGACGAAGAAATCATAAATTTTGGCAATCTCGTGTCACATGACAAAAAAAAAAAACGAGGGCCGAAATCGTTTTTTCTTGGATAATGAAGGATATCGTTTTATGTAATATTCCTGAAATACTTTCTAATTGTAATATGCTAATTAGGTAAACAACATATTAATGAAATTTACAAAAGACGTTAGTAAGTATCATTACTTTTTAATTACATTTTTTTTAAAATTAATTTTCGTCTGATGTATTTGAATACAATAACGAAGAAGCACCTTTTGTCATCGGCCGACATGTAGAATTAACACCCCTCATATTATGTTTTTATTTTCGTCCTCTTTTAAATTTTCTGACCAGATTATTTCCGATAGAAAACTAATCTTCCAGAGTACCTCAACAAAATGCAAAATATTCAATATTACAACTGTTTAGGGGATACTAAGTTTCTAATACACAATTCTAGTAAATCGATCTCAGTTATTTGAAAGGCTAAACGGGAATAGGAAACCGAAGCCTGTACGGTTGAATGAAGTTCTTTCCATCTTTTCACTGTTATCAGAAGATTATTAATGATTAGACACTAATGTATTTGCTTCTGCAAAAAAAATAAAAATAAAAAATATAAAAAAATTAATGCCAAAAATTCCAATGTTTAAAAATGTTTTAGAGGTCGCTTATTTTCTAATACAACGTAAGAAGAAGTAGGCGTTTGTTGTAGTTTTACTTAGTGTTTTAATATTCATTTAAAGGAAGAATAAGTTGGTTGGCTGTAAATTCTAAAAACACATTTGCCCCTTCATAATAGACGTGATTGAAATAGGAAGTAACCACAATTAGTAATATTGTCCACAACAATGATCAACAATTATACAACATCTTCAATAAATCGGTTTCGTGTATTAGTTGAGTGGTTTCAATATGAGGGATAGATTGAACAAAAGTTAGTATTAATAACTTAAAGTAATTATATATTAATTTTTGGGCTTTTACTTATTCTGCAGTCATTTTTATTATGTAAATCTGTTTGTACACACTCATCATAAACCTAAAAATGATCTAAATGTTTAATGTGTTATCGGTGTTTCGTAACCGTTGAATCACCGGCGGTGATCATTTCCCGTAAAAAAAAATGGCATTCTTGTTTCTAAGAAAATCACTTAATTTATTAAATAAAACTTAAATAAGACATTACAATATACAAGCGCCATTTAAAACACGCATGGATGAAAATGCCATAGAAATGTGTCGAAGCAATCACGCAATTAGTTTTTAAAATAATCTATTAGCAAATAGCAATTGGATTAAGTAAACTAGAACTTTGGTTTTTAAACATTTAATTACATTAGTTGGTTGGTTGTTTGTTTTGTTTTACGGCATATTAACATTTTTCAGGTTATTTAATGCCGAATCTAGTTATTTTGATGAACGATTTTTAATGGAGTATATATATATTTTTTTTTAAGTCAGATTCTATTTAACCCATAGTTGGGTCCCTAACAGGTACTACCACTCCGGGTCAGAGTGGATCTGTGAGTAATGGCAATTAAAGGGTGGCTCCACACTCCCCAAGGCCCGCAAGGTGGGGCCTCGCAATCGGATATAGTTTTAGGTCATATCCAGGACCTTAATCACATTGGCGTAAATAATATGTGACCGTGTGTACACGTGTAAACAATAGCGTACCATATTTGTGGAAAAATAAAAACTACAACGATTAAACCCGGTTCTCCCACTTCCAACGTAGACCCCCACTACCATGTCTCCTTCTCCAACATTAAAGGTCTACGTTCTAACTTTCCAGAGGTTGAAACCACATTACAGGATACTAAACCAGGCCTATTATTTCTAAGCGAAACTGGCATTGGGCAGACTATTTTCTTAGACGTGTTCGTAATTAGGGGTTACGCTTACTTAATTTCCAAATCTGACCCCCAAGATCGCTATGGGCATGCAATATGTGCCTACATTAAAGATAGCTTTCCATGTGGTAGGGACATCTTCAGAGAAGATCCTAACTTACCCTATATGTGTTTCTGGGTTGCACTTTTTTAAAATTATATTTTATCCCCAAACAAGGCACATTGCAACTGTGGTGTAGGGGGCTACTATCAGGGGCAGCAACTACTGGGGCACGATGTTGGGATTTGGGCAGCAAGATGTCGGTTCACGTTACACTTGAACTTCTGCATGTCAGTAAAGTTGGGGAAGCAGGGACTTAGAATAGAATTCCAGAGTTTAGCGGTTCTGGGGAAGAAACTACTGGAGTAGAAAGATCTTCTACATCTAGGGATCTCTACTGTGTGGGGGTGGGATTTTGCTGGCTGTCGGGTTTGTCGAGGGTGACTACGTCGTGGGGGCACAAGTATCTGCAGTTCGTCAGAGCATTCACCATTTAAATACTTGTAGAACAGACAGAGGGATGCAACGTTTCGTCGATGGGACAGAGGCTGAAGCTTAGATGCCAGTTCAGGCCCTATCAGATTGGCGACTCTCTTTTGAACCTTGTTTAGGAGCGAGAGGCTAGCAGCAGATGCAGCAGTCCAAATGTTCAAACTACTGCATTTATATTTACTCTCTATCGCCCCACAACAGCAGAGTTACTATCTTTAAAAGCATATCTGAGAAAATTGATCACGTCCTATCTGCTTATCCTTCAGCTAACATTCACGTATGCGGAGAATTCAATGTTCACAATGTGGAATGGTTGACCTCAAACAAGACCGATGATGAGAAGAGGTTCTGTCTAATTTCCCCATTGCTTATGATCTCACTCAGATTGTTTATGAACCCACCCGTGTATCCGCCACTCACGGGCAGTATGCGAGTATCCGAGACCTTTTTTCTCAAAACTTGTCCTGAACTATGTTCAGCTTCAGTTCTGTCTCCTCTTGGTTTTTCCGACCACTCTTTTTTATCGGTTAAGATAAAAATGAAATGTAATAAGTTCTTATATGTTCCTCTCTATCGTGCAGTATATTGATACACTATGTCTGATTGGAATAGCTTCCCGAAATTTATATCAGATCTACCTCTGCGGTCCATGTTTAAAAAGGATGTGTCCTCTATAGTATCAGACGTGATGAAATGGTTAATTGAAGGTATAGACCGTTTCATACCCTCGAAAAAATTCCAGCAAAAACCTAACAGCCAGCCATGGTTCTCTCCAGAATGTGTTGCTGCCATTGTGCACAGAAATCACTTTTTCCATTGCTTCCAACGTAATAGATGTATGGAGACTAAAGCCACTTTCAGGAATGCCAGCAACCATTGTAAAAAATAATACAGAATCCTAGAGAATTGTATTCTCAGTCCGTTAAGACCAACATAGCTGAGCAGCGGCTTGGTTCGCACCAGTTTTGGCAAATAGCAAGCAGAATCCTGAACAGAAGTGTGTGCTCTATCCCAACTATCACCAATGGACCTGATGTAATCTCGTCAGCATCAGACAAAGCCACACGTTTTGCCAAGAACTTTGCAGCTAATTCTACCCATTGCGACCAACGCCACCAACGCCCAATATTTCCTCCTGTATCAGAAAGTACGCTATGTGATATACAAATATCTGTACGTGATGTTGCCAATCTAATCAAAAACCTTGATTCCAGTAAAGCAACCGGCCCTGCCGCTATTCCAATTATAATACTAAAAAAACTACAACCAGAACTAGCGCCCATACTTACAAAACTGTTTTGTCTTAAGGAAAATTGCTTCCCATCACCCTGGAAAATCTCATCAGTATACCCTGCATTTAAGAATTCAGGTGATCGCTCATCTCCCTCTCAGTACAGGCCAATGAGTCGCCTGTGCGTCATGAGAAAGTTGCTGGAATCTGTGATAAATAGAGAAGTGATCAACCATATCAGCAAAAATAGCCTTCTTAGTGACACACAATATGGTTTCCGTTCTGCTAGATCTACGGTGAATCTCTCGACGGAGGCTACTTTTCTTGGGCAATTGCTCTTGACATATCAAAGGGTATGGCATAAAGGTTTACTTCAAAAGATCTTCAGCTATGGTATAGTTGGAAATATCTTCTCAATTATTAAATCATTTCTCTCTGATAAGTTCATAAAGTAGTAGTTGATGGGAAAAAAATAAAAAACTCACGATATTAATGCTGGAGTCCCTCAGGGGTCAATCCTGGGCCCAACTCTTTTCCTGATCTACATTAGTGATCTTCCATATCACATCCTTACATCATTCGTAGACATTTATGCTGATTACACTATCATCTATGGTAGCATATCTAATATCGTACGCGACCAAGGTCTCTCCGACTCTCTCTCCTCTGATCTTGATCACGTTGTACAATGGGGAAAGGAGTGGCTGGTTACTTTTAATGCCTCTAAAACCAAGCTTCTATCTTTACATCATCAAGGTTCTGACCCCTATCTGGCATCAATTGAAATAAATGGCTCTCGTCTTGGGTAAGCCGCAGGTTTTGACAAGCTTCTGGGCTTGACCTTTACTCCTGATCTGAAATGGAACACGCACATAAAATCTGTAGCCAAGGCCAGTGAAAAATTGGTGGGATACTTCTATCGATCCAGTAGATATCTCACTGCTGATGCAATTCTCTATCTATATAGGAGCCAGTCGTCCAAGGATTGAGTACTGTTGCCACATGTGGGCAGGAGCTACTAGAAATGGCTTGCCCTGTCGTGATAGAGTTCAAAAAAGACTTCGTAGCCTCGTAGGAGATGGCCATTTTCTCTTCCCTGCAACCTCTTTCTCACATAAGAGATGGTACGGGTTTGTCTCTGCTTTATCTTTATTTTCATGGCAAGTGGCCGACTGAGCTTCAATCTATGCCCCCCCTCGCCAAACTTTCGCAAGAAACACTCGTCTACCTGAAAACACTATCAATAATTTTCCCCACTCTTTATCGGTGCCTAAACCTAAACGTAGATTCCATGAACAAAGCTTCTTTCTTAGAACTGCACGCCTGTGGAATTGTCTTCCGTTTTCCTGCTTTCCAGCTGACTTCAATATGGTGGTCTTCAAGTCCAACGTAAAGAAGTTCTTGATGAGCCGTTCCACTTAAGTTAACAAATTTACCGAATTTCCATTACTAACGATTACTGTATTGTCCTATTGACTACTGCATACTCTTTAAACCTAATCCCCGAGTGGTCTCTGGTCTTGATAAGTGGTGATACCTATGTAAAAAAATAAGACGAATGCAGATGTGTTAGAACTGATTAGTTTTAATAGTTATAAAAGATATACTTAAATATCTGCAGAGATGTGAAGGGTGATTTCTCTTTTCTGATACACTGTATATATATAATTATCGAGCGACTGGCTGTGTCGCTTTATGACAGCTATTCAGTTCGGTTAGATTAATAATTGTGTCAAGCCAAGATCTAAAACCAGCCTTAGTGACAGCATGCTATTCTAACCGTTACCCTCTGTTTGCTGCTAAATATGTGGGTGGAATTACAATAATCAACTATGTCAAACGCTAAAGCTCTACTTGTTTAACATTCTATTATATCTTGTCGCAGTTTGTTACTTTAATCATCAATAGGTTTAACCAAAGAACAGGATCATTTATTGTTATTATCAGCGTCTCATCAGTGCGGATATACATTTTATCAAAAAAGCCAAATTTACATGGACTATAGATTACTGTTTGAGAAACTATATTTTATTCGATTGTTTTAATTGTTTATTTCTTATCTTTCTCGTAAAATGACACATTTTCTCAGAAATAATAATTCATTGTGTCGATAACTAATTAAATATTTACGCAACAACAATCAACGAAACGGAAATTTAATACCATTGTTGATACAACTATATTTCAATTTATTATGCAAAGAACAAAGGCAGTGTTAGGTTCTCAATGAACTTTATTTTCTTTTTAAATATTTGTCGATATATATATATATATATATATATATATATATATATAAGTGAACGTGTATGTGTGTGCGTCTGTGTACATTTCCCTACGCAGTAACTCTGTCAATGTTTACTCTACAGACTCGAAATTCGATATACAAAGTACTGAGCAAAGTTAAAAAACATTCCTTTTTTTTTTTTGCTCAGCATACACCTCCAAACACTCGGGCAACGTTGGGCACCCATTGCTAGTATATCTATAAAAGTGAACGTGTCTGTGTGTCGGTCTATTTCCCTACGCAATAACGTTGTCAATTTTAAGTCTACAGACTCAAAATTTGATATACAGGGTATTGAGATTTGGGAAAATCGATATCATCCGTTTTCGGCCAGAAATTTGCCGATTAAGGGGTCAAAGTTCAACGATTTGATGTTTAAGAACTCTACCAAACTCCTCCGACAATTTGGCGTCTAACACTTGACATTTTAGACATAGGTTCCTTGGACATGGATCTAACTTAATAACTTGATTAGAGCTCGAAACAATAAATTTTAAGGGGTCATAATTGTGGTCAAATTTTAAAAAATTGACTTTTTTTTTTGCTCAACATGAAACTCAAAACACCCGAGCAATGCCGGGCTGAAATGCTAGTATAGATAAGTCCAAAAGCTTGTGTGTGGATAATTCTCAACCTATATACTCAACGAATATTTAATCTATAGACTTTTAATTTGGTATATAGGATATCCAGTCAGGTGAACAAATTTATGATCACGTTTCATTTGGAAAAAGCTTTGTTAAGTCGTCAAAATTCAAAAATTGGTGCTTTTGAGTCATCGGATATTTATCTGCTTGTAAACTGTTTCACGACTGCGCACGTGCGGTCGTGGAAAAGCATACTCATGCTAAGAATAAGCAGGTTTTAAAACAATTTTAACGATCGTGAGTAACTGATCTTATAGTTATCGTAATTATTTAGTATTTATGTTTATTATTTAAGTATTTATGTTTTCTTTCTTATCTCCTCTCGTTTAGTATTTTTATATACAAGAAATGAAATTTACGTTTAATACCTACTGAATTTCTGTTTATTTCATATATATATATATGTATATATATATATATATATATATATGCTAAATATGATTAGATCTTTCTGAGACAATAGTAGCATAGAGGTTATCATTGACATCCTAGCAGAAGTGTATGAGTCCATAATTAACCAAGCTCATGTCCATCACCTTACAGATGCTAAACTTCTGACCACCAACACTATGGATTTAGGCAAGTCCGTTTCACGGCAGATATCCTAACTTTAATCTGTGAGCACATATACCATTCATTTGACAAAGCAGGGGAGGGAAGAGCAGTAGCTCTAAATATATCCAAGGCTTTTGGCTGAGTATGACATGAAGGTCTTCTCAGGAAAATCAGATCACACGGTATCACTGGAAGAATACTTAACATATTTTAATCCTTCTTAGATAAGAGAAAAAATCCAGGTTGTCCTCGATGGTCGTACATCTAAACAATATGATATAAATGCGGGAATGCCCCAGGGATCTATCTTTGGACCTCCATTCATCCTAATATTCATAAATGACCTCCCCAACAAAATTGCCTCTGAGATGTGTATCGATGCTGATGACACCACACTCTATAACAGGCACGGCATGAAAACAAAGGAGCACATATTTAAGGAAATGGCAGAAACACTAGAGGAGTACATCCAATCCGTAGTGGAATGGGGACTAAAATGGATGGTCACATTTAATGCTGCCAAGACTAAATTTATTTCCTTCTCTAACTACAAGAAACCTTCTCTACAACCAATAGTAATCGCCAATGACTCTTTATCTGAAAATACATCTTTTAAACTGCTCGGTCTAACGTTCAAAGGAAACATGAGTTGGAAAAAATACATTGAGAGCATTGCCAGAATCGCTGCGAAAAAGCTAGGTTCTCTCTACCGTGCTAGAAAGCTACTAACGCCCGAAAGTATCCTGTGCCTCTACAGGGCCAAAATTCGCCCATGTATGGAGTAGTGTTGTCATACTTGGGCTAGTGCATCTGCTACTAGACTCTCATTCCTAGACAAGGTTCAAAAGATAGTCGCCAACCTAGTAGGTCATGAGCTGTTATCTAAGCTTTAGCCGCTGTCCCATCGACGAAATGTTGCATCCCTCTGTCTGTTCTACAAGTACTTTAACGGTGAATGCTTCGACGAAGTGCAACCACTTTTACCCCCTCGACGTAAATACCCCCGACAAACCCGACAAGTAGCAACATTCCATCCCTTTAAAGTTGAGATCCCTAGGTGTAAGGGGGATTTTTACTCTAGTAGTTTCTTCCCCAGAATCGCTAGACTTTGGAATTCCCTTCCGGGTTCCTGCTTCCTCAACTCTACTGACACGCACAAGTTTAAGTGTAACGTAAACCGATATCTTGCTGCCAAACTGCCCACATAGTACCCTAGCTTATGTCCCTGATAATAGCCCCCTACATCAAAGTTTCAATGTAATAGGTCATGAGCTGTTATCTAAGCTCAGCCTCTGTCCCATCGACGAAATGTTGCATCCCTCTGCCTGTTCTACAAGTACTTTAAGGGTGAATGCTTCGACGAACTGCAAACACTTTTACCTCCTCGACGTAAATACCCTCGACAAACCCGACAAACAGCAAAATCCCACCCCTTCACAGTTGAGATCCCTAGATGTGAGATAGCCTTCTACTCCAGTAGTTTCTTCCCCAGAATCGCTAGACTTTGGAATTCCCTTCCAGGTTCTCGCTTTCTTAACTGTACTGACATGCAGAAGTTTAAGTGTTACGTAAACCAATATATTTCTCCCCAACTCCGCACATAGTATCACTAGCTTATGTCCTAGATAGTAGCCCCTACATCAAAGTTGCAATGTGACTTTTTTTGGATGAAAATGTAATTACAAAATAAATGAAATAACCGGGTGTGTTTATTATTAATTAGCAAACAATAATTACAAGACATTTATATATAAGAAAATAAATAAACCATATAAATCTGCTAGGCAAATAAAATAGATGAAATCATTAGTGAGGCTAAAATTTACTTACACTTATTAATATCCGTTAATTTTCAGAAGTTGTGACTCCCAGGCACTCCTAGATTCACCTTGACGGATCATAACCCTAACTCCTCTGATAACCTTTCTATTAGACTAATGTGCCAATCTAGTTTAGATATTAGATTAAGAAAATTCTAGATAAGATTATGCCTTATTCTATGTATCTAAAATGTTTTAAAAACTTTGGAACAATTTAATTATCTATGTTTATTGCTTTTAGCAAATAAGGTGAACACCAATAAAAACCTTTGCTAATACTTTTCCTCTGGGGAGATGAATACGTTGGATTTGTATAGCAGTAGATAATTTTTTATTTAATTATTCTGCATATGTATATATATATATATATATATATATATATACTACACACACACACACACACACACACACATATATGTATATATAATTTATAAATCTGAAAGCAATGCGGTAAAACCCACGAGAAAAAATGGAAGGACGAGAAAGTAAACAAAGAAATACATAGGTGTGGTCGTCTAGCAGAACGATAGAGAAGTGTCTACTTATTTATTCATTCATTGTCTTCTTCAAAATGGAAGAATCCGCGAAGCTCGCAGCAAAATGCTAGTGCCGCAGTCAGACATCATTAGTTTATAGTGTATGTTATAGGGATATTTTTATTCTTATTATTTTGCTTATATTTTACTATTTGTGATGTTATTTTCTATTAAGAGTAAATATTCTAATGGCAAAATTTATTATCATAATGTGATGAATTATTTTATTTTATTTAGTTAATTCTTATACTAGCAACGCAGAAAAAATGTCATTGCCACAGTTAAATTTGGGTACTTTATACTACTAGAGAGATAACTGTACTTAATGTTTAATTGTTATAATTATGATTTGTTTTTTGATTTAATTTATTTATATTAATGTGTAAGGGAGTTATATGGGCTTTATTATTATTTTATTACCTTTATTTGATTATATTTTTATTTTTGTTTTGTTTCTTTATAATTGCCATTTATAAAATTATTATTTCTCTATCTCATCTTCTACCTTCTTTCATTCCCTGTCCTATGTATTTTGTCTTTTATTTTTTTATATATTATTTCATTTTAAGATCGTCGTTAATTTAATATTTTAATGTGAATAATTTATTTATTTACTTACTACGTTTCTCTATACTTTCCTCACACCCTAACTGTAATCTCTGGACAAAGCGGTGGAGAGCAGAGCGGTAGCTCAAGCTATATCCAAGGCTTTTGACAGGGTATGACATGAGGGTCTCTTCTGGAAAATCAAATCATACGGTATCACTGGTAAAATACTTAACATAATTAAATCCTTCTTAGATAAAAGAAAAATCCAGGTTGTCTTCGAGGGTTGTATATCTGAAAAATATGATATAAATGTGGGAGTACCCCAAGGGTCTAGCCTTGAACCTCTATTGTTCCTAATATTAATAAATGACCTCCCCAACAAAATTTCCTCTGAGATAGGTATATATGCTGATGACACCACGCTTTATAACAGGCACGACAGGAAAACAAATAAACACATATCTAAAGAAATGGCAAAAACACTAGACCTACAATCTGTAGTGGAATGGGGACAACAATGGATGGTCACATTCAATGCCGCCAAGACTAAACTAGTTTTCTTCAATAATTACAAGAAACCTTCTCTACCACCAATAGCAAAGACCGACGACTCTTTATCTGAGAGTACATCTTTCAAACTCCTTGGCCAAACGTTCACTGGAAATATGAGTTGGAACAATTACATTGAAAGCATTGACAAGGTCGCTGCGGAGAACGTAGGCCCTCTCTACCGTGCTTGAAAACTACTAACACCCGAAAGTATCCTGTACCTCTATAAGGCTAACATTCGCCCATGTATGGAGTATCGCTGTTATATTTCTTACTAGTCTCTCGCTCCTAGACAAGCTTCAAAAGAGTCGCCAATCTGATAGGTCCTGAACTGGCATCTAAGCTTCAGCCTCTGTCTACGGAGTAGTGTTGTCATACTTGGGCTAGTGCATCTGCTACTAGACTCTCACTCCTAGACAAGGTTAAAAAAAGAGTCGCCAACCTAGTAGGTCCTGAGCTGTTATCTAAGCTTTAGCCTCTGTCCCATCGACGAAATGTTGAATCCCTCTGCCTGTTCTACAAGTATTTTAATGGTGAAGGCTCTGACGAACTGCAGACACTTGTGCCCCCACGATGTAAACGCCCTCGATAAACCCGACAGGCAGCAAAATCCCACCCTCACACAGTAGAGATCCCTAGATGTAGAAGATCTTTCTACTCCAATAGTTTCTTCTCCAGGACCGCTAGACTTTGGAATTCCATTCCAGGTCCCTGCGTGCCCAACTGTACTGACGGGCAGAAATTCAAGTGTAACGTGAACCGACATCTTGCTGCCCAATTCTCTACATTATACCCCTGTAGTTGTTGCCCCTGATAGTAGTCCCCTACACTAAAGTGGCAATATGCCTGGTTTTGGGTGAAAATGTAAAAAAAAATCCCACTCTTTCTTCATATTCTTTCCATCTTTTTTCTTCACTTCTATCTCACCCGACGGTCTCCACATATTTTCATACTTATATAAATCAAAATTAACTTTAAATCTTTAATAAAAACTGCATTTTATGTTATTAATGCTTAAGAGTATTATACTCTGATATTTATATATATGAAAGCTTTAAATCTATGTATATTTTTGCTATGTGTGTATATTTGCTGCGTGTGTCTTACTATCTACGTTCTATATCCCTCGTGTTTACTCTTTAATCTGTGTCTAATTATATATTCTTACTATAAACTCTTCCCTTAATTCACATCAATGCTTCATGAGCATGTTTCGGTGTCCTTATACTTCTTAATATGTGTATATATACAATTGTATATTGCTTTTTTTATATAATTTTATTAAAATTATTATTACTCATTTTGTCATTTGTATTAGGCTCAAGGGATAAAAGAGAGTTCAGTTCAAATGTGTTATTAAAAGAAAAGTTTGTATCGAGATAAGTGCTTCAGCAGTTCTGAGATTTCCTAGGTTTCTGACTGAGGTAAAGATTTAACGCAGATGCTATGTTGTGTGTTATCGCATATAGTAATATGCTTGTGGAACGAGATTTTAGTTTTTTGATGTTCTCTTTTTCTTTGATATAACGGTCCGGTAGTACTCCCTTTTGTTGCATTTGGTACATTGTGGGTCATATACCACGTAGGTACGACCATATACGCCTGTATTTAGGATGTGGAAGTTGGCTAGGCAACAAGTGTCATGTTCGTGGGCTGAGTGTTTCCGAGTTAGGTGTTTGGGTGCCCTGTGGTAAAAAAAGACATCCAACTTATTCACACGGGCACCCTCTTTCGATAGCACCTAACTTGGAAACAAGTAAACAAGAAACTTTTTAATTACTTAGATGTATTATTTATACATTATTTTTAATCTTAATTTATTAATATATCTCTTTTTTATGTCCCTTTTTATTCCATATATTGCAAAACCTTGTACGCCTTTCTTTATCGATAGGTGTGTATGTCCCTAGCATATATTATGCAACGTATTTAGTCTTATGAACACTTCAGCGGTGTAAACATATCTTGTTGTGAATATTACTTCTATAAAAAGATATAACTATATTAACAAAAAAGAAAATTTGGTTGTGAAAGGGTACGTTAGTCGGTCCATTAATTACTTTCATAATATGTAGCATAGGACCGCGAGATAAGAAAGTTCTGATTCCCTATTAGTGCAAAACTGCAGGAGTGATTATAACATACGTCATTGAATAGAACATTGCGTAGTAATATCAATTTAAAATACATCTTAGCAGAAAACCTTCAAAGTGCACCCAATCTTCTTGAAAATGAAAATATTGAATTTCAATGGAGAGGTCCTAGCAGATATAAGGTTTCTACTTTCATTTCTTCTGACGAAAATAAATGCTTAAAAATGAATACACGATTGACGAGAAAGAGGCGGTTTCGCTTCCGATATCAAATGTCGTCTACAATGGCGAAAAGCACATCTACAAGAAGTGGTTCTCGGTATAGATACATTTCGTTAATGAACGTATTCGTACATAAATAACATAGCTTGCACTACACAATGTCCAATAGAATAACAAAATTACAAATAAAATTGATAGCTTAAATGTTTATTTGAATTTAATTTTCTTTATATTCGTACTGAATGATACGCATATACATGGAGTGTTTTCATAGTAATGCATCCAACTTGTTTCAGGCCAAATTAAGCAGAGAAGATTGCATATTGCATTGTTATTATTACTGACGTCATGCCTTCATTACTTGAAATTTCATCCATCTTCTAGAGGTGTGAGAATCTAAGAAATCCATTTCTTCTATGGGAGTCCGTCAGAAGCATAGGTGCTTTATAGAACACCTCGCAAAAGTGCATTAATAATGGCAGTGAGTATGTAAAATCATTGGGAGAACAAAAGACGCTCCTTCTAATTGTACTACTCTTGTCTCCGTAGCTCTGAATCTTTTTGATTCAAATCCGACGCTTTACGTTATGAAAAATACTGAGGATGCCTATGCACAGCCATCGTTCATCCCTGGTAAAAGTACATTGAGTATTCTTTATACCATGGTATTTCGAACAATTCGCTTCCATCACTAATCCTATATTCTTCTCGAAAATGTAGATACGCATGTGAACACATACATGCGTGTGTTTGTGTGCATGTGTGCTCGCAGAAAACCTCAGTCAACCGCCTAAGATCGTGTCGAAATCGATACCATCTAGTAGAGCGATCGCTCGGATGCATAATATCTGAAAATTCGAAAAAATAGATTAATTCCGTGCTAGTCAATTGGACTATTTCTTAGAAGACGGGTCACGTTCTGCATCGAGACTGACGCAAGCCCCGCACGCCTAGCAAACTGCAAGTATGTTTAAAACGTTATTTTGCAGCTCATGACGTTTTCCTTCTTTCCCTCTTTCGCGTTTCAATTTCGAGCCTTTCCACCGCAGCAATATTTTTTTCTGCGGTCTCACGGCCAGTCGTAGCTATTTTGATTGAACGAAAAGTTGTGTCGATTCATTTATTTTTTAGGGGTTCTTAAACACCTAATTAATGTATCATCTTTATTGAATAAACGAATAAATCAATATACATTAGTATATATCGTTTTATATTGACGTTTCTGTATTTTATTGATACTCTTATAAACTTCTAAGCAATTTTTTGAGCTTTGATTTTTCCCAATAAGTCTCCTCTGAAATGCTCCATTTTTCTTATTCTTTAAACTCCCCCATATATATATATATATATATATATATATATATATATATATATATATGGGTGTGTGTGTGTGTGTGTGTGTGTGTGTGTATAGAGAAAGAGCAGAGGTTTATGATTTACTGGAAACGTACTCAATTTCCATATACCAATCACAATGTATTAAAACATTTTCTCATGAATGAAGTTTTTATAACGAAACGAGATTTTGTATATAAACACCGAGCTAAATAAATGCCTCAGTAAACTTGTCATTTAAAACTTGGGGAACTATTATACTACACTATATATATATATATATATATATATATATATATAATTGCGATGTACAGTCAATTTGAGGGTGGTAAAAGAATTGTCGGACGTCCTTGGCTTAGGTACAAGAACAAGTTGAAGAGTAACTTGTTTGCAGTGAACATGCCATACAGAAGTCTTGAAGATGAGGTGAATAACCGAAAAGGATGGAGATCAAGGTGTTTTGAAGGTCTCCAGAGGTTTACATCTGAAAGCTTAAGGCAATTGAAAGATTGAAAGAAAACAGAGTAAGAGAAAAACGACTACCAGCCGCACCAATATCTGCAACATTAAATCCACATTCATGTTCTATTTGTGGCCTTGTCTGCAAGTCCCTTGCTGGACTAAAAAGTCATCAGAGGCAAAAGCATAAATGAGTTTTAGAAATATGGGTTGTCCGAACCTCATACGTCGAAATCGACGGGAGAGTCCATCATATATATATATATATATATATATATATATATATATATATATATATATATATATAAGGAGGAACAGAGAGAGAGAGAGAGAGAGAGAGAGAGAGAGAGAGAAAGAGAGATGTATGTGTGTGAGGCCAGAAATTAAAGAAGCTTGTTGAATAAAGTAGTTCGCTTATTTCATCAGTTATATTATAGGGAGTAGATAATACAGTGGATATGTTATCGGCAGCTCGAGTAACTCTCGCTTCCCCTTTTTTGTCCCTCAGTCCTCATTCAAATGAGTGATTTTCTGACCAAGGGTGAAGAAAAGGCTGCTTTAAAGGTCGGTAGTACTTGGTGAAAAGTAGTCTGAGATGTCGGACATTTTTCTGTCCCTATGTCTATCCTTGTGGCCATGTAACTAGTAAGGGTGCTGGAGCTAAACGTTTTGTCTGGGCTGACGTTTTACGCCTGATAGTCAGGGATCAGAACCTTAGATTAACCACTAAGTAGGCTGTCCTATCAACAGGCGCAAAGTACTGGGGCTGCTGTATTGCTATTTAGTGAATGGATTCTGGACCATTCAGTAGTCTCTGGTAGGGCCTCTCGATGGCATACTAGTAGGTAATTGTTACGGCTTTACCTTTTCGTGTGCTACAAAAAATCCTGTCTTTTTCTCTCTTACTTTCCCTCTATGTACTGCTCTAACCAAGTATGCCGACCTGTTTCACAAATCCCAAAATCTCAACATTACACATCTCCAGAACAAAAAACCTCGAATAAACCTAGACCCCCATCTTCCAACGTAGACCCCCACTACAAAGTCTCCCTCTCCAACATCAGGGGTCTACGTTCCAACCTTCCAGAGGTTGGAGCCCAATTAGAGGAGACGACACCGGACATATTTTTTCTAAGCGAAACTGGAATAGGGCCGACCACTTCCTTAGATGAGTTCATAATTAACAGATAATTTAACTTAACATCTAAATCTGACCCCCAAGATCGCCATGGGCATGGAATATGTGCCTACATTAAAGATGGTTTCCCATGTGGCAGGGATATCTCAAGAGAAGATTCTAATTTACCTTATATGTGCTCCCAAGTTGCACTACCTTACACCACTGCATTTATATTTGCCCTCTATCGACTCCACAACAGCGAAGTTACTATCTTTAAGAACATATCTGAGATAATAAACCACATCCTGTCTGCACATCTCTCGGCTAACATCCACATCTGTGGAGACTTCGACGCCCATAACGTGGAATGGCTGACCCACTCAAACAAGACGGACGATGAGGGTAGGTTCTGTCAAGATTTTGCCATTGCTTATGACCTCACTAAGATTGTTAGCCCACCCGTATGCTCGATACTACAGATCAATATGCAAGCCTCCTAGACCTTTTTCTCTCAACTTCCACTGAGCTACGTTCATGTTCCGTTCCTTCTCCTCTAGGATCCTCCGACCACTCCGTCGTATCAGTTAAGATAAAAATGAAATGTAATAAGTTCACAGAAATAGCCCTCCACCGGACTGTATATCGATACTCTATGGTTAACTGGGATAGCTTCCGTACACGCATATCTGACCTACCTCTGAATTCCATGGTTAAAAAGGATGTGTCCTCTATAGTATCCACCTGACCGAATGGTTAATTGTAGGCTTGGACCGATTCATACCATCTAAAATATTCCAACAAAAACCTACCAGCCATCCATTGTTCTCCCCAGAATGTACTGCTGCCATCGCGCACAGAAATCACTTTTTCCATAGCTACCAACGTAATAGATGCACTGAGACTAAAGCTGCTTTCAGGAACGCCAGCAACCACTGTGAAAGAGTAATAAAAAATGTAAGACAGTTATATGCCCAGTCTGTTAAATCACAGGGAGCTGATCAGCGGCTGGGTTCCAACCAATTTTGACAAATAACAAATAGGATCCTGAACAGAAGTGTGCGTTCTATCCCAGCCATTATCAATGAACCAGAGGTCATCTCGTCAGCGTTAGACAAGGCCAAGCTATTTGCCAAGTGCTTTGCAGCTAATTCTACCCTATACGACTAAGGCAATCAAATCCCCATATTTCCTCCTATAACACACAACACGCTAGGTAACATACAAATATATATGCATGAGGTCGCCAAGCTAATCAAGAACCTTGATTTCAGTAAAGCAACTGGCCCTGACGGCATACCAATTATAGTGTTAAAAAAGCTTCAACTAGAACTTGCTCCCATACTTACGAAACTGTTTAAACGTTGCCTTAATGAGAAGTGCTTTCCAAACATCCTGGAAACCTCGTCAGTAGACGCTGTATTTAATAACGTAGGTAATAATTCATCTCCATCTCAGTACAGACCAATAAGTCTCCTGTGTGTTATGAGTAAGTTGCTGGAATCCATAGTAAATAGAGGAATAGTCAACCACCTCTGCAGCAATACCCTTCTTAGTGACACGCAATATGGTTTCCGTTCTGTAAGATCTACCGCAGAAGTGCTAACGTTTATATATCATAGGATTAGTGAATCTCTTGACAAAGGCCTCCTTTCTAGAGCAATTGCACTTGGCATATCAAAGGCCTCCGACAAAGTATGGGATAAAAGCCTACTTCACAAGATTTCCAGCTACGGTATAATTGGAAATATCCTCTCTATCATTAAATCATTTCTCCCTGATAGGCTCATAAGAGTAGTGGTTGATGGACAAGAATCAGAGGCATGCAGTATTAATGCTGGAGTCCCTCATGGGGCCATCCTGGCCCCAACTCTCTTCCTAATGTACATCAATGATCTCCCTAAACACATACTTAAATCATTCGTTGACATCTATGCTAATGACACGACCATCTACGGCAACACATCAAAGGCTGTAAATGACAAAGTTCTCTCTGACTCTCTCTCTCTCTCCTCTTATCTCGAACGAGTGGTTCAGTGGGGGGATAACTGGCTGGTTATGCTTAGTGCATCTAAAACCAAACTCCTATCTCTACATTATCAACATTCTGATCCCCATCTGGCATCAATTGAAATGAATGGCGCTCGTCTAGGAGAAGTCCCATGTTTTGACAAGCTTCTGGGCTTGATATTCACTCCTGATCTGAAATGGAACACGTGCGTCAAGTCTGTTGCCAAGGTCGCTGGAAAGATGGTGGAATCTTTCTAACGCTCCAGAAGATATCTCACTACTGATGCAATTCTCTATCTATATAAAAGCCAAGTACGCCCTATGATGGAATACTGCTGCCATATCTAGGCAGGAGCTGCTAAAACAGCCTTTCCTTCCTTGACAGAGTACAAAATAGACTTCCTGGCTTAGTTGGGAATGCCCTTTTCTCTGCCCTTACCTCTCTCCCACAGAAGAGACGTTGCAATCCTGTCTTTGTTTTATCGTAATTTCTATGCCAGGTGCTCGTCTGAACTCCAATCTCTGGTCCCTCTTCCCCAATCTTTCACGAAAAAACACCCGTCTAGCTGAATCCACTGTCAAAAGCTTTCCCCACTCTTTATTTATACCTTAATCAACACGTAGATTCCATGAACAAAGCTTCTTTCTTGGAACTGCACGCCTATGGAACTCTGTTCCGTCTGCCTGCTTCCCATCCGACTACAGCCTGAATGTCTTCAAGTCCAACGTAAACAAATTCCTGATGAACCGCCCCATTGAATAGACACTTTATTAAAACTCCACACTAACGTACTGTACTTACAATAACCCTTATCCCTGAGTGGCTTCCGAGCCTTGATAAGTGGTGACCACTTTGTAAAAAAAATATTTTTATTATTGATGCTTTTCTATGTTTCGATGTTTCGTCTCATATTTGTTGGGAAATAAAAGAAAGATTAATTTAAGTTGCATTGGATTAAGAGACGGTTTCGTGTCTGCGTCCAATAATCCTCAGATCAGCTGACAGGCGGGTGTAGATAAATTTCAAGGGTAGACAGTTCGAAGCTAGTCTGATTAGAGGATCATTATTAAGCTAAATTCTAGGGGTCCGAATGTGTCTTGCAGATAATACTAGTATATAATATAGTAAATATTGTAGAACATCTTACTGGTTTGAAATGGAATCCGTGACTAATTCTAATAATTATGATCGAAAAATATATATAAAGATTTAACAAACTTGCTGTGTTTTTACATTGTTTGGACGAGAGAATACTGCAAAAAATACTGCAATTCATTAAATAAATTAAGCATAAGTGCACATATATATAAAATATATATATACACATATATATATATATATATTGTAAAATTAAAAGTGCAAAGTAGATTAGAAATCACAAAATTAATTGATCGATACAGAGGAAATAAAAAATAATCAAGCAATATATGTAATTTCCAATAAACTTTGATTCATAAAAAAATATTTCAATTTATACCAATGCTCTATCCCTTATATTGATACTTTCTAACTAGTTAAGAGTATTTTATAAATATTGATTTTAATATCCATGTTAACCGTATTGATCCCTAGAGTTACCCCAAACAGCCTCAATATTTTATTTCGTTCCTAATTTAACTATCGCTAGACATTGCATCCCTATTATGTTACCAAGCATCTTTTCTACTTTTCTGGCGTTAAGCAGCATGCTTCGAAATGCTATGGTATCAAGAGTTCGCACATACTTAACACACCTAATTGATTTATACCATTTTTTGAATACATGAATAAATATATTTATTTGTATGCAATTTTATACCTTCTTATTGTTTATTGATTTTTGTATACGTTCCAAAACAATTTGTTGAGCTTTGTATTATCCCGATGAGTCTCTTTTTAAAGAATTGATATTTTTCTATTTCTTTAACTTCTCCATATATATATATATGTGTGTGTGTGTGTGTGTGTGTGTGTTGTGTGTTGTGTGTGTGTGCGTGTGCATGTGTGTGTGTGTGTGTTGTGTGTTGTGTGTGTGTGTACGTGTGCATGTGTGTGTGTGCGTGTGTGTGTGTGTATAGGATATTTTACCCTTTACCAGAATATCGATTCACATGAAATCACCTTAAAATTAAAAAGAACAAAAAATAGACCCCCCCAAGAAAAAAAATCCGCGCTCCAACAAATAAATAAAGAAAAGTAAATTGTAGAACAAACCATGAAAAATATGACAGAAAATATAAAAATATGCTTTCAAAAACCGTTCATTAAATGCTTTCATGTACTTATATGTTTCTATTACACATTAATATGAGTATATGTATCCATGACGGACAGTTTATGTTTTATTTTTGTTTTATTTCAACTTATCGTTATCACAATTACTATACGATAATCGTTGTTCTTTTTCGTTGACGTTTTAAATGTTGAACAACATCGGCATATGCTGTCAGTTTACTTAACCTGGAAGGATATGTCAAAATAGGTCGCTAAATACAAAAATACCAATTAATTTTTTTGCGGCGTACAAAAATTTATTATGGCTATATAAAGACCAAATTTAAACTTGTTCGAAAACATTTATTTTAAATTGTGAAATAAAAAAATAAAATGAATGCATCAGCTGACCGGTTTCGAAGCTCGCTCAGCAGAGCTAAAATCGAGCTGAACTACGTTTTAAAAAGAAAGGGAGGGAACAATGAATCGGAGATGAAAAAGTAGGGGGGAATATATATATATATATATGTATGTATAAATATGATATAATAATATTATCTATATATCTATAAAAGTGAACGTGTCTGTCTGTCTGTTTGTCTGTGTGTCTGTCTGTCTGTGTACATTTCCCTACGCAATAACTCTGTCAATTTTTCGTCTATAGACTCGAAATTTGAAATACCGGATACTGAGATTTGGGAAAATCGATGTGATCGAATTTCGGTCAGAAATTTGGCTGTTAAGGGGTCAAATTTCAACGATTTGACCTTTAAGAACTCTACCAAACTCCTCCAACAATTTTGGGTCTAGACACTTGAAATTTTAGATTTAGGTTCCTTGAACATGGATCTAACTTAATAAAGTGATTTGAGCCCGAAACAATAAATTTTAAGGCGTCATAATAGGGGTCAAAGTTTTAAAAAATTAAACATTTTTTGTTTTTTTGCTTTTTTTGCACAGCATACACCTCCAAACACCCGAACAACGCCGGGCACCCCTGCTAGTATTATAATATAATATAAACATAAAAATATAAATATATATATTATATTATAATATAATATAAATATAAAATATAAATATGTATATATATATGTGTGTGTGTGTGTGTGTGTGTGTGTGTCTGTGTGTGTGTTTCTGTGTACAGCGGAGGTCCCTGCGTGTTACAAAGTAAATAAATGAAAAACAAAAGTGTGTGTATATATATATATGCATATATATATATATATATATATATATATATATATATATATATATGTATGTATGTATGTATATGTTACATATTGTACCCATTCGTGAATTATTCCACGGATTTCTGCCTTTGGGTTACTTCGGACCACATTCTAATTACGCGATTCCCTTGGGTTTTACTTGTGAAAATGGAAATTTAGCAAACTTTTTGGGATTTTAGATGTTTGGAGTGTACCGTTATTGGATATTTTACTCTTCACCAGACTATCCATTCACGTTAAATCACCTTTTTCATCACCCTATTCCCTCTACTTCACTATTTGTTTCCAAGTAAGATCTATGACTTACTTGTAGTTTCATCCAATACTTTTGCAAGCAAAATCCGATCCCGCATTTTGCTAAATCCTACCCTCTGATAAGAAGGAAAGTATTTCTTCGAAACTCCGCGGATTAAGGACTATCCACTTATTTTGTGCGTCCTTTTTTAATTTAAATATGTTTTTAACTCTTTTTCGAGGTATTTTTAACATGTTTTATTAACTATTTGTTCTTATAAGCTCTATTTCCTATTTGGGTTTATCAAGCTTTTAGATATGGTTGAGATTACGTTATGAATATTAACTCTTCAATATTTATAATATACTTTAGTTTTGCATTCTTGGATTATTTTAATAAACTTTACTGTAATTCTTATTTCATTATATATATGTATATAGTAATCAGAAAGACGTGTTTCGTCGTCGCCACCAATTATCAGTTTTGTAAAAATAGCCGGTACACAAGGAGATAATGTAAAAATTAGTTTATATAGACTGAGTAAATCATATATGTCTTATCATATATTAAGATTGATTTCAATTACGTAGTCAAGAGGTGACCATGTGAGACTTATTTTTGCACTGACCGCTGAACAGATTGTTCTGATTCAATTATCCAGGAAACGTATACCATATGTAACTCTTTACTTGAGATAACGAATAAATGTAATTAAATACTGTCTGTTTTTCACAGTCATCAAGCCATTTAATCGTAGATTCCCGCCATAAGAAAAATATATTCACTCGTTATACGAGCCCAATTACTGTCAGAGAAACGAATATCGAATATATATCTATATATCTATTAATAGTTAGTAAGTTATAAATTTTATGTAAATTAACTAGCTATATCTATTAATATATTAATATATATATATATATATATACTAATCTTTTTAACAGTATATTTCATTCGTTTCATAACTAACATATGTGTATATGCATATATGTGTATGCATATATAATACGACACACCTGTCATGATAGGAAATGCTCTACCCGGTTTTGAAAAGAACTTATGAAATAAATAAAAAATATAAAGAGTAAAGTTATATAAGCAACCCTACATGATAGTAAATATAATGACTCAAGAAAATGGAAAATAGAAAAGAGAAAAAGAAGCCTCTTAAGGTCATGTCATTTCTAAGTTGAGTTATTCTCAGCAGAAGGGAAGAAAAGGCTGGCGTAAAATGAAAATGAAAGAAATTGATAATAGTGATTAAAAAAAGCATTTATATAAACACTATGGGGAAGTGGTATAATAAAGAAGCTAAAAACTCTCATAAAAAATTTCTGAAATGAAATAAGAATAAAAAAAAATTAATCTATATATCTATAAACGTGAAAATGTCTGTCTGTCTCTGTACATTTCCTAACAAAATAACTCGAGATTTGACGTAAGGGGTATTGGGATTAAGAAAAATCGTTTTAATCAGTTTTCGGCCAGAAATTTGGCAGTCAAGGGGTCAAATTTCAACGATTTGAACTTTGAAAACTTTACCAAACTGCTCCGATAATTTTTGGTCTATACACATTAAATTTTAAATGTAGGTTGCCTGGACATGGATCTAACTTTATAATTTGATTTGAACCCCCCAAACAAATGTTAAGGGTTCAAAATCGGGGTCAAAGTTCAACGATTTCTAGCTTTGAAAACTTTACCAAATTCCTTCACCAATGTTTGGGCTAAACACTAGAGATTTTTAATTTAGGTTACCTGTACATGAGTACAAACATTTAGTATATATATATATATATATATATATATATATATATATATATATATATATATATATATATATACCAATATATATATATATATATATAACGTTATGAACAGTACATGCATAAACTACTATGAATTGCTAGTAATAAGCAAAAGATAAAGAAATGTTACGAAAATTAAAAGAAAAGTTAAGAAAAAATGAAAATGAAAAAAAAATGAAATGAATAAAAAATGGTTAAAAAATAAAATCAAAAACGATTATAAGTATATTAGTTTAAGTTTTTTACGGAGTAATCCGAATAAGAAAGTAAAATGAGTCAAAAGTTAATATCCAGTATATACGAATGCAAATTAATTTTTGAGCCTATCTATAATTTTTACAGTTTTCTCTCAAATTTACAGAAATGCTATTTCTTTGTAATTTATACTTCCTCTATACAGAATATTACATCCATCACCTACAGTGAACGATATTCTTTAAATTATTACTGCATATTGTATTTCCTTGATATGCATGAACATGGAATTTATGCAGACCGAATACTCATAAGTCCTTTTCCGTGAAGAGCTTTTTAACGAGAAATTCAAGGTGTTTTTTTGCTTCGGCTTGTTTTAAGATCGAATACATGCATTAAAACCTATCTTCATGACGATTTGTGACACCGCATTAAGCCAGTTGAAGTAATCAGCTAAAATCAGCTTTGAAAGGCCAATGTTATAGGTAGAAGGAAAACTGAGTAGGAATAGAATTTAACAACCTTGCGGTTCTTTGAAAATAGGCTACTGGAATACGAAGCTATTTATTGCAATGAGTTGTTAAAACAACACATTGATAGAAACAATTCTGGGAGACACATTCCATGATAGTATTTATGAAAAACAAAGACTGCGACAAGCAACATAAATGCAACGAGGATACGTTTCGACTATTTATCAAGAACTTTTGAATTGGACACATATTCCCCAATCTAAATATGACAAGAGCATTATATATATATATATATATATATATATATATATATATATATATATATATATATATATATATACATATATATATAAAATATAAATATATATATAAATAAATATATATTATACATATATACAATGCTTTCTCTCTCTCTCTCTCTCTCTCTCTCTCTCTCTGTATATGTATATATATATGTATATATATGTATACATATATATATATATATATATATATATATATATAATGAAATATTTTAATATGAACACAGAAGTGCACGGGCAGAAAATATAGGGCAAATATTAAACTGCAACAGGGAGAAAAAGAATATTTTGTCTTTTCTTAAATATGAAGCGGATTTAGTTAGAAAAATACACGGTTATATCAAGATATAAATAAAAAAAACTTTAGCGATGATAAGTTGGTGAAAATTATTTTTTCATAGCTTTCAAGTAGTTCGGATGAGGAACAAAAAAACACACATAGAAACGTTTCTAATTAAATTCTACCTTCTCTTTTATTTAGTTTCCTGGAGTTTGCTGTGCGTGTTTGCTCTAGAAAACTATTTCTAATTTTTAAATCTAATAGAGTTAAGAGTTATCGCCCCTTTTCTCATAATTATATTTAAAACAAGTGACGTCTGTATCTTTTAATACTAAATATATTTATGCATAATCAGATAAAGTGGGTTAACCTATTTTCTATTAATGCTTTCTTACAGGCATAAGTAAAAATATTCCAACATCCACTTAGATTATCACCTGATGCTTGTTTTCAGAAAATATCCGTTCCTACGTTCGATTTCAATATAATAACAACATTCAACGCTTCAGCTTATTTTCAAAAGTTGTCAACAATACAAAAATAGCACATATTTTACATTTCGTATTAACCTTTGACCATCATCAATCTGTTTTCATCATATAATGCTTTTTCTCTCTGATGAATTTGACATTAGCTTTAGGTCATGGTATTATATGTGACCTACTCCAAATGCTCAACCTATAAATAAAAATACATCTTCAAGTATATTTCTTTTTTTAGAACGTTTTAATCGGACCTTTTATATTTTTCTTACGCATTCATGATTGATGAATATAAAATAATAGCAGAAGTAATTCAAATAACCCAATTCAATTCCTCAATATCTCCTTAAAATTCACTTATATTTTTATACAAATAAATATTCATAAAAAAATGTCCCCGATTTTCTCAAGCATGTGATTTCAGTAAGTGTAAGAAAGTTTTCAGCTTTCTGTAAATGAAAATTGTAATATTATTATTTACTTTCTTTAGTGGAATTAAGTACATTTGGAACAGAAAGGATCATAAATACCAGTTTTTAAGACTTCTGGTAATATATTCGTTGTTTAAGTCAGTTTTATAATGCCAACTTAAAAACACACTTATTATATATAAATAAAACCAGGAAAGAACAAAACATTAAACCATAACTCAGGTCTTAGTCGTATGATGAAATTTTAAAAACATTCCCTGCCTTTTTATTATGATTGTTTATTATATCTTCTCACAAGGTAACCAGTATGGATATTATGTAGGATGGATACTAGCGTTTAGTATTACAACTCAATTTTCTATGTATTATTTCGTGATGTTAATACAGATACGTTTTTTCTAAAACATACACATCTCTAAGTTTTACTTAGTAACTTTTTCGCGCCGCAACAATTTTGCGGGATAGAACTCGAAGTCATAAAAATTATACCTACAAACAGCAAACTTGGCAACGAAGAACCCAAATTCAGAAAATGATCACCATCAACAAAATATATTTTTCGTATAAACTTATACAAGTAATTACACACCGAAAGACCCCACAACGGGTAGAATTCTCAACGAACAAAAGGAGACTTCAAATATAAAATATAAGAATCCTTCAACAAATTCTTTAAAAAAGAAGCAAAATGTTTTTTTTTCAAATCATTTTTTTTTCTTTATTGGGAAAAGATAAACAGCAATTCTATTCAACGTACAGCATTGGACTATAAATAGTCATATTACAATAGAAAAATGCGAGCATAAAAATAATATGGTTACACTTACACATGGAAAAGTAAAGGACGGGTTGTTAAAACTGGAAAAGGAAAGGACAAGATATTCTAGTATAAGATATAATACATTTATAACTTAAAATATTGCAGTATTAAGAATTGATTATATAATGTTATAAATTGAATAAAAAAACAATTCTTAATGATGCAAAATTTTAAGTTATAAATGTATTATATTTTTACTAGTATATCTTGTCATTTTCTTTTCCAGTTTAAACAACTAGTCCTTTACTTTTCTTTGTTTAAGTTTAAACATATTACTTTTCATGTTCAAATTTTTTCTATTGTAATCCCTGATTTTTCCAGGCTTCCAATAAATTCACTTGATTTTTGTTTAATTTCAATCTTATTTTCTTGCCCGCATCAACACATATGTAATGGAAATTTACGGCACTTGTCTGCTTTCAATAAATCCCCCAATTATCTTCCTTTCATGCTTTCTAATTTCTCTGTTTCACTTGTTACTTCTCTTTTAGTGACAGCTGTGAATAAGTAGCTACAATAGTCGCTGAGCGAGGTGGTTGCTATGAAACCAGTCAAAAAAGCGTCGCTCATTTCCTTGCATATTTGTACGATTTTGAACACCATAAATTTTGTTTTACTGAACGAAATTGAATTTTTTTCTTACAATATAGCTAAAAACGTGATCTATAAATTGCAATAATTGATTGAAATTTGGTCAAAAAATGAGTGAGCAGTAAAGCTTTAAAGCAGTTCTAAATGACTAAAACTGCCACTTTACCAGATATTCAAACACTACCGTATTAGAAAGATTACAGCGGCTATTAAAAAAATTCGAAGTAAGTTATCGTTTTTCTCGTAAACTAGAATGTCTATGAGATGGATTGATTTAAACCCGTCATCGTTCCAATGATAACATTTCATATAAAATAGAATAAAATGATTAAAACCGAGATAGGACAACAGAACCTGCAACAACAATTCAGAAAAAATTGAACAACATCAATAAGATCAACAACAACAAGAAAAAGAAGGCAACTTTTAAAAATTCAGGAGTTACTTTTAAAAACGCTGCAAAACATTGTATGGAACATTGAGACTATTGCTTACATTCCTCAAGACAAAACATTTCACGCTTTTTAAAAGTGCTTGGGGAGGGGCTTTTAATCATAAAAATTTCAACGTCAATTGCGAAGGCTGGTTTATTAAAAAAATAGATTCGACTATTTTACAAAAGTTAAGGATAAAGCCTAAACAAAAACACGCATATGGAGTCCGCAGATACCGTGATGCCACTATCATCACCTTTCAACTCTAAACGTGATGCTTCTGAAGCGGTGAAAATGTTAGAATTTGGATAAGCGGAATGATGAAGATTATTTAGCGTTCGCATCCATCATAAAGGACTTAGAGGTTGGGAAATTGTCAGACGATGATTTCATATGCAATATTCCTTCTAGTTATGCAATGAATGACAAAATTAGACGAAAAGTAGTCGCAAAACCTGAAAGCCCACTCGATCTCGCTTCAGCAGAAAATCGCGGAGAATTTCAAAGGCGAGAACAATTAAACTAAAGCGTTTAGGAATTTTTTTAATAAACCCAAACCGCAAGTAGGGTTGACGAATACAAAGTTAGTCCGACTATGTCAGTATTTAACATTAAGGTAATTTTGTATAAAAATAGAAATACAACATAAACTGAACTTACCCAACGGAATTAGGATGACATACGAAAAGTAATGGATGATATTACAGAAATAAAACGGGCATTACAAAACATGTAAGGGATTGGCGATCTGATATATATTATGCATGTTCAGAGACATGCCCATAGACGCCACCACAACATGTTAAAAAAAAACAGAACTCATATGGCACTAGGGACACATTACGCATAAAGGAAAATGCGATCGACGTCATTTTTTATAGATATTTGAACTCTTATTCAAACTAAAACCTGAATAGCGACGGTCGATCAGGAAGAGAAAATTCACCTACTCACTGTCTATTGATCTGAAACGAGAAAAATATTAACAGTTTTTTGCTGTGTAGAAGAGTTTATGAGGGAGTGTTGCCGTGACGCAAGAATGCATCAACTATTCCGAACGATATGAACGTAGGTGTAACCATTGTGTGTATATCTCGGAGTACGCCACACTTACATCAAGTGCCGCAACTCTCTTTCCTTATGTATTCTTTCGTGTTTTAAATACAAATATATTGTCTAAACTATATCCGGGTTCGAGTCTTTCTGACTGACTATACGTAAGTAATCTTACTGGTTATAATTTACATAAGTATTCGTTGTTGTATTAAACGAATCAATTCATTATAGAGTGTTGCGGTAAGCGTAGCCCATTCGACGACATTCATTAATGAAAACTGATACGGAGGTAATTTATTTACAGCCGTAGATTTTATTTAAAACAATTAAAGAACATTAATACATTTTTCATACAGTCAGTAGCTTTTGGCGAAAAATGCATAAGACCATGCGCGCGTGCGCACGAACGTGTGTGTGTGTGTACGTGTGTGTATGTGTGTGTGTGTGTGTGTGAGCGTACGTGCGCATTGTTGATCTCTGCCAATAATGTGTGAACTGAGAATAACATATTTTTTTAATGTGGTTAAGGAGTTAATTTAGTGATTTTACAGTTCGATAAAATTTTTAGTAATTCACTACGTATTAGTTTTTATTATCAACTATGTATAAATTTTCAATCAATCAACTAATCAAATATTTGGTAAATACTTATTAATTAACCACGCATTAAATTTTTATTAAACAAGGATGTGTTAATCTGTTGTTTATCAATTATGTAATACATTTTTTAATTGACTATGAATTAATGATGTATTAATCGACTTTGAATTAATTTTCCTAAGAAATTTGTATTATATTTTCATAAATCTACTTAGTATAAATATTTCTTTTATATGTACTTATTTTTTATTAATCAATTATTTATACAATTTTATTAATCAAGTATTATAGATTTTCATTAATCTACTTTGTATTAACATTTTACATATACATCATAACACTATGTACTTATTATTTAAAAAAAAACATTGTATTAAATTTTTATGAACTAACTTTGTATTACTATTTAATTAATCAATTATATGAATTTATCATAATCAAACTATGTATGAATTTTTAATAATCAACTTTGTATTTAATGTGTATTAATAATAATACGAATTTTTTCATAAAGTAATAAATTTTCAATCATTATTATTTTATTGTATTATTATTACTTTATCAGGAATTATCATTAATCATCTATGCATCCATTTTATTAATTACCAATGTTTTCAATTTTATTAATCAACTATGTATTAAATATTCATTAATCAACTATGTATTGTATATTTACTAATAAAGTATGTATTTTTATTATCTATATATTTAATTTTTATCAATTAACTGTATAATAAATTATTTATTATTTACTACATATCATTTTTTATGAATTAACTATGTGGTATTTTTTAAGTAAATTATTTATAAAAATTTTAATAAATCAATTCTGTATTAATTTTGCACGTAATATTAATGTTCGAATTGTCCATTGTGTAACGTCTACATTAATTTAGTATCGTTTAAATGTACGTTTAATCAAGGACGTCTACATTAATTTAGTATCGTTTAAATGTATGTTTAATCAAGGACGTATTACATTTTCGTTCATTAACTATTTTGTAATTTTTACATCGTTTTGTAAATTTATGTTTATTAATAATTCATTACATTTTGAATTATTTTACTCTATATTATTTTTTTTATTATCAACAAGCACGAGTGCCCGGCGTTTCCCGGTGTTGCGGGGTGTTTACTGAGCAAAATAAATAAATAAATAAATAAAATTAAAAAAATGATCATTTTTTTTATTCGACCCCTTTTTTAACCCCTTAAAATGTATTGTTTTGGGCTCAAATTAAGGTATTAAGTTAGATCCATGTCCATGGAGCCTATATCTAAAATTTCAAGTTTTTCGACCCCAAATTGTCGGGAGAGTTTGGTAGAATTCTCAAAAGTCAAATCGTTGAACTTTGACCATTAAACAGCCAGATTTCTGTCCGAAAACCAATCACATAGATTTTTACAAATCTCAGTACCCTGTATATACATTTTCGAACCTATAGACTAAAACTTGACAGAGTTATTGCGTAGGGAAATGTACACAGACACACAGACAGACGGACAGACAGACATACACACAGACACGATATTTTTATAGATATATAGATTACGAATTAATTTATATCATACATTAATTATCGCAATTTCACTATAACTCAATTGATTAAGAGGCTCCTTTGTTTTTTGTTATATCTCATTTTCCTTCTGCCGTCATACGTTCATACCTCGCTTATGCAGGTAATTTCTTTTATTCTGTTTATTTTCTTTGTCTTTTCTTTTCTTTTTTGCGCTCGAACCGGCAAACTCTGCTATTCACATTTCATTTACTTACTTTTTTCTAGATTTTTTTCGGTCAACTCGCACGGTTAACTGTTATTAAATATTTCTTTTTTCATTTTGCCACACAAATACGTCATAAAGCAAAATACCATTGCACTTTATAACTATTTGTACGTACTTCGATCTATTATATCTATTATTGAATTTTTATTTTATTTATATCATTTTTGTAATTAAATAAGTCACAAAGCTAAATATTTTGTTTTTATCATTACATACCTTAGTTTCGGACAAATTTTTGCCAACTACAATCACACTCACAAAATGTGGTGTCTATTACGAACGCCCTTCTTAACACAGGTAGGTTAGAGGTGTCAACTCCGTTGCCGTTCTTAATACGAGAAAGTTCGTGTTTGTACTACAACAACAAAAACCGTACTTTAATTTTTACGTGGAGGGGGATGCCTCCACTGGGCAACGCCGATTAACGGGTCCTGCTAGTAAATTTATAATGTATTAGTTTTTAATAATGAACTATGTATTAATTTTCCTTAATGAACTATCTATTAAATGTTATCTAATAAACTATGTATTTATGTTTTATCTCTTTACTATGTGTTGTGTCGTGGAACAACAGTGAAAATAAGAACAATTAAGTCGAGGTTCGGTTAAGGAACAAGTGTATTAACACTAATGTACAAAGATTGGAAAGCGTGTATATCTGCTGGGCACTCGGCTAGTAGTTGAAGTGCAGTCGCATCTCTCTCACAGGTGTTGTAATTATTAGCGCTATTTATAGTGCTTATTGGTGTAAATTCCTCTGTTCAAGGAACGCCGGTATAACACTATGTATCATTTATATTCATCAACAATGCATCATTTTTCATTGATAAATTTTATTTTTATTGGTTTTATTATTTTTCATTACTAAATAATCCATAAAGTTTTCATTAATTAACTATGTATCAATTTTCATTATGAAACGATAAATTAATTTTTCATTAATCAACCATGTATTAAATTTTTAAATCATCTGCGTAATATATTTAAATTATTAACTCTGTGTTTAATTTTTATTAACGAAGTATTATTTATCAACTATGTATTTATTTTTATTAATCAAAAATCTTTTTTAATTGTCATTAATAAATTATGTATTAAATTTTTAATTACACAAATATTTATTAGATTTCATCAATCTACTGATTTACAATCATCTAAATAGCGGACATGCTGTAACGAAATATAGTCTTATTCACATATATAATTTAAACATTTTTAATATGAGAGAGTTGATATATGTATTATAATTACGTCCTTTTACAACCTTTGTTGTTTTTTTTGTTCACAATTTTGTTGATATATACAAGAGGTACAATGTTTCATAAATACTTGTTAAAGCTGAAACATATTCTTATATACTTTTATTCCTGCATTATATATTAAATTTATTTATACAAACATTGCTGGCTACATATGTGAATACATGTTTCTGTAATCACCCATTATTTTTTAACATGAAGTCACCACTTATAAAGGTCCGGGGGTCACTCGAGGATAAGAGTTATTGCGTGTACAGTAATCAATGGGATAATAGCGTAGTAATCGCTAGTAACGGATATCTGATAAAGTGTCTTACTTAAGGGGGAGCTTTATCAGGAAGTTGTTTATGTTGGACTTGAATACATTCAAGTTGTAGTCAGGTGGGAAACAGGCAAACGGAAGAAAGTCCCACAAGCGTGCATTTCTAAGAAAAAAAGCTTTGTTCATGGAATCTACATTTTGATTTAGGCACAGATAAGGAGTGGGGAAAATTACTGACAGTGGTTTTATCTAGACGGGGTTTCGAGGGAAATTCTTAGCCTAAAAACGTAATCTCCCCAATAACGGGTGATTACAGAAACATGTATGCATATATGTAGTCATCAATGTTTGCATAAATAAATTTAATATATCTGCTCTGTTTACTTATTGAGCACTTACTGTACTATTTATTCCAAAAGAATTAACATTGAAGATGTGATCTCACGTACATATTACATTTGAAAAATTTGTTTTAATAATTATCTCCAAAGCTTTAAGGGAAATGTGTAATGCAATTGTGTGTGTATTCTGTTTAAAAATAGTATATACAGTATATTTCTTTAATTTATTTTTTTAATTCATATTTGATTGAACTTTTTCAAATTATTAGTATAACGCACATAAGCTACATTTTAAAACGGAAGTAATTTTAATTTAACTTATGTGTTCTTTCGTTTAAGCTTTTAAATTCTGTATCTCTGTTTTAATCTTATATATGACGTTGGCTATGACTATTTTGTGTGCTTCCAAAAATTCAATTTTTAAAATAGCGTCACAGCGTAGTATATTTAGTGTATTTTAGATAGGATGTGGCTATAAATTCTGTCAGTTGATATTTTTCCTGGCAACGCCAGGTATGTACATCTTGTACTCAATATCAATACTATTCGGAGAAGTGTTGTTACATAATGTATTTTGGCCTATAACCAAATAGATTCGATTAAAATGTATGTAAATATTTACATAAAAACGTTTGCTTTGGATCAATATGAGAGAAGATATTAATAAATACACTCAAATTTACTGTAGAAAATGAATGGAATTTCTATTTTAATGGTATATGCTCGTTATACCCACACACACACATATATATATATATATATATATATATATATATATATATATATATATACACGTTTCTGTACAATTTTATGTTGTAGTGTAAACGATCTTTTATTAGTTTGCTGTAATAATGTCGTTGTTTTCAATATATATATATATATATATATATATTTATATATATATATGATTAAGAACGACATTATTTTTGCACCAACTGAATATATTTTTTCAATCTAAATAGTGTTTTGCTTATTACATTTCTATGTGACATAATATATTATAGTATTACTCTTTGTTATTTTTTCAGTATTTCCTTCCACTTATCTAATGATCACATTTTATCTTCAAGATGACATATGTCATTGCTTGACTTATTCATATATATTGTCATTATGCTTCTCTCAACTAGTTGGTTCGATTGCGTATTAGTTTATCTAATGTCGATCTAACATTATGTCGAATATAAATTTTACTGGTGACATTTATGGAATTATACTCGGATTAGTTGTCAGTGAACATCTGAGAAATTGTTGTAATAATCTTTAATTTCCCTTGGTATGATTTCCTTATCCCTCTATTAAAAATGTTTGCAAAAAAATCCGCCTAGTAAGTGGTTGGTACAGACCTGTTTTTACATTACTAATTTTTAATCCTTTGACCTTATCTCCAAATTCTCTGGCCATGAATTGAATTTCATTTGCAGCCATGTTTGTATCGGAAATTCTTTATTTTTAGAACTTATAATGTTGCTTTCCTACATTGATAAAATTCTGACTACTTTGTAAAGCAATTATGTGAAGTAAAATAATGAATTCAATTTACTACGCAGAATGTTTTTCTATGTCATTGTTATCACTAACATGACACAGTGTCTATACTATTTCATACTGTTCACCATTAAACACCAGACGAATAGTGGTAATCTATATAATTATAAAAATCGCATGACCTTGTAACGATATATGTACCCCACTTTCCAGTTTACGACATCCGGTTGCGCATGCGCGTATAACCTGCGCACTGAAATACAAAAGTTATTATTTCGAAATTATTATTTAACATAGGAAGAGTGGGGTCTAAATTAACTTACACATAATACAGACATGAACGATGTTAAAAATAGCGGACTGTATTAACAATTGTTTATTTGGCTAATTTTAACGCGAAAAAAAAGAACAATCGGGACACTTAAATATTAACGTTATTATTTGGAAATTATTATTTAACATGGGAAGATTTGGGTTAAAATAAAAACGTAATATAGAAATGAACGATGTAAAAAAGCAGATATATCAACATTTTAATTTAACTATAATAAGTATTATGGTATCTGTTCAGTGCACATTTACTTATAAGTATGGCCAACCACTTATAATTCAGTAACTGTAAATGTTTTTTTTTCTCCAAAGATAATCAATTATAATAATAGAACGACTCATAGAAACTTATCTATATTCTTTTTTCATTTTAATATACTTTCATAGAAATGTTTCTGTTATGTTAAAAAAAAATATTTTCTTTACGTCATAAACGTCACGCTCATACATGAATTCCATGGCTAATATAACATACTGACCCAACGGGTCACGGATAGTCTAGTTCCCTAATAAAATTAGTGAGGTTCTAATGCGTCGGATTTAAGTAAGTTGCTAAAGTTTTTTTTTAATTCATGATAAAGAATTTATATATTAAGAAAAACAATCTTATTTTTATTTCCTATTTACCCTGTGTAAACTATTTTCATGGGGTTTTGCTTTAGAAATAAATAACCTTAGTGATATCAAAAACCTTGGCAATGTTAATACCACATAAAGGTCTATGCAAGCTATAATTGTTGTTTTGATACTACCCAGAATTCACATTTATCAATGTTTAGTATAAAGCGGTATTCTTTAAATTTATTAATATTAGTTTCTCATGTAAGTCAGTTTTTTTTATTGAAGCTTTTGTTATAAAGGTTTCCACCGGTAAAGTATTAGCACATAATTTACGTCATATGGAGTAAACTGGATATTAAAGTAGTAGATTAGATTAACGTGATATGCACTTTATTCTCATTTGCTACTTTAATATCTAGTTCACACTATATGGCATCAGTTATGTGTTAATATTTTACCAATGGAACCTTTATATTAATGAACTTGTGTTGTGTTATGGGCGTCCTTGTTAAACATGGAGGCGTGCAAATGTTTATAGTTTTATGAGTTTTATGAGCATCTAGTGTATGATTATATGCGAATGTATATTCGTGTGTATATAACGTATCTATGGCCATCTTGCATTCTCATAATCTAATCAAGAGTTAGTTTTGTGTGTATGCACATTTAAATGCACTTCATGAAGTGTTAAACATACCTTTATAGCACATAGGACGGATAACACTTACACAACTGGCCTATCAAGAATATATTTGCTTTATCTTTTATCTGTAAACTGCAAAAAACATGCTTTATCTTTGATCGGGAAACTGCAAAAACATTCAACCTGAAAAGAAGACATTCGGTTTCATCTTCAGCTATTTTTTATTCCAGAGGTTTTATTCCTTTTGAAAAGTTGCAACGCTAATCCTAGATTCTAACTATCACATTTGATAAGCGGTGGAGCCCTTCGCTCTCCCACTTGTTCAGAGCCATTCTATCAGTCGGCTCCTCAATTCGCTTTCTCCTTCAAACTCTGAACACAAACAAATTTCCGTGTATGTCAAAAACAGCACCACTTTTTCTAAATGACCTCATATTATAAATCTCAAAGAAGTCCTCAACTGAATTGTTATGGTAACATTTTAAGTTACATTTCTAACTTAATGTAAATTAAGATATATTTAAATATTTTTATTATTCAAAAACATATTTTTGCTTGCAAATCTACTTGTTTTGAATAATTATAATAATGGTCTACCAGCAATCTTTCGGCGTTTCCAGGTCAATATCTAAAAGTTTATCCGTGGCAAATCATTATATACAATTCACTACCAATTTATTCCTTCCAGTAACCGTGTGGTGAGAATATTTTTCTTATGTTTAATTTTAAAATTATCTAGCCGTGATTAGGTAATAAGTAGTTGAACATGAAATCAAGTGGAATAACCGGCAGAAAATGAGATGTGGTTAATCATTGAACAGTATTATTTTACTTTTATAGGTTTTATTAAATGCACTTTGCTTTCCAAACGATCAATTATATTTTTTATTACATTTTCACCCTAAACAAGGCACATTGCCACTTTGATGTAGGGGGATACTATCAGGCACATAAGTTACGGGGGTACTATGTGGGGAGTTGAGCAGCAAGATGTCGGTTCACGTTACATTTGAACTTCTGCATGTCAATACAGTTGGGGAAGCAGGAACCCGGAAGGAAATTCCAAAGTCTAGCGGTTCTGGGAAGAAACTACTGGAGTAAAAAGCTCTCTTACATCTAGGGGTCTCTACTGTGAAGGGGTGGGATTTAGCTGTTTGTCGGGTTTGTCGGGGGTATTTACGTAGAGGGTTACAAGTGCTTGCAACTTGTTAGAGCATTCACCTTTAAAGTACTTTTAAAACAAGCAGAGGATGCTAAATTTCGTCGATCGGATAGAGGCTGAAGCTTAGATGACATTTCAGGACCTATCAGGTTGGCGACTCTCTTTTGAACCTTGTCTAGGAGTGAGAGACTAGTAGCAGATGCACCAGCCCAAATGTGGCAACAATAATCCATACATGGGCGAATGGTGGCCTTATAGAAGTACAGAATACTTTCGGGCGCAGTGGTCCTGGCAATGGTCTCAATGTAATTGTTCCAACTCATGTTTCCTGTGAACATTAGGCCGAGGAGTTTAAAAGATGTACTTTCAGATAAAGAGTCATTCGCCATCGGTGGTAGAGAAGGTTTCTTGTAATTATTGAAGGAAACCAGTTTAGTCTTAGCAGCATTGAATGTGACCATCCATTTTCGTCCCCATTCCACTACAGATCGGAGGTCTTCCTCTAGTGTTTCTGCCATTTCTTTAGATATGTGTTCATTTGTTTTCCTGTCGTGTCTGTTATAGAGCGTGGTGTCATGAGCATATATACCCATCTCACAAACAATTTTGTCAGGGAGGTCATTTATGAATATTAGGAAGAATAGAGGTCCAAGGATAGACTTCTGAGGCACTCCCGCATTTATATCATATTATGGGATTGTTGGATAGTTAGGGAATTGTTGAGTGTCTATTATTTACTACAGTGTTGTAGATTTTCCAGAAGACACGGGTTCCTAATTTTTGTGCTTCGGTGCGTTTTTTTGGTGGTTTCAGTAAATTCTCACTTAGCTGTCGCTATTTCTTTCTTACAGTTACTTCTGGCTTGTATATACGTCTGTCTGTTTGAACTGGACTTATATCCGTTAAATCTGTGGTACGCATGCTGACTTTGCGCGATGGCAACTGCACTAGTAGAAGTAAACCATTGGGGAGAGTGGGGTTTGCTATAAAATTTCTGCGTGGGGACATGTGCTTCAATTGCTGTTTTGAACCATTCAGTCGTCTCATTTACTGTTCAGCAGGAAGTGAGAAGATATTTCGCTATGGGGAGTCTCTGATGAGATCTCTGATGGCTTCCAGTCAGCCTTTTTATAATATCTCGTTGTTTTGAGCAATGGCTCTTCCGTTTTGACTCTAGAGTTTAGGGCGATTTCAACTATTATCCCTTCATGATCGGCATTCCCAAGTGGGTTGTGGGCAACACAATCATCGGGAACTGTGGTCAGAAATAGATCTAAAAGTGATGCGTGTTGGTCTTGCTGGTCAGGAAAACGGTTTGGAAACGTATCCATCTTTGATAGGGAATGAGATATAGAGAAGCGATATGTTGTGCTACCAGCTGCGTCTGTGTAAGTAGTGAATCCAAGCCAGTTGTTGTGGTGGACATTGAAGTCACGAAATACATGCACTTGTGCGCTAATGTGGAAGGAAAGTACTGTATCTATGCTGTCAGAGACTGTTTATTAGGGTACAGTCATGCGTCTAGGGAGAGCGGTAGAGAAAATAAAAGTAACTAATGTTATGTTGTTAAGTTTAAAGCACAGAAAGGCTTGATCGTCCAATTCTAAAAAACTTAGACGAAATATTGAAGTGTTTTCAGAACATAATTATGTTCTTTTAAAAACTCATTAAAAAATAGACGAAATATTTACTCTTAATCGTTCAGCTATAACGTTAGGATGTTTTTCAATACTGATTGTGGATGTAGATTACTTGAAGCATTGTATAGCATGTAGTTAAATAGAATTGTAGAAGGCAGTACAACAGGTGGCCACTGTGCAAATATAAATATAATGCGTATAATAAATATATGAATATGTACACATGTATTTGTAAGTTGTATTAATAAAACATTCTCACCTGTTTCATCTTGTGTCTTTCCGTAACCTCTGCATTGTACCGCCTTCTACAATTCTATTTAAATATATATATATATATATATATATATATATATATATATATATATATATATATATATACTTATGTATGTGGTGTCTATATCATTATGGCATGCCGTGATCGTCATCGTGTGTGTTGATGTGTCTTGCACACAGTCATGGGTATATGTGTTTGTGTCACATATGAGATCTTAATAAACTAACCTTTTTCTCGATTCATGCCTACTCCCCTAAAACAGGAGGGGTTTATTTTTTGGATAAGTCTCTATGTAGATTATATCGGTTAAAGTGCCATTGCATTGCTGAATCGATTCAGATCATATTTTGTATCGATATCCTAGATAAAAGTTTATCCTGTGCACCATGTTATATAAAAAAATTAAAAAACGAGGATTTAGACGAATGGTTGTCTTAGAAAGAATTTAGAATTTCAAAAAGGGGGTTAGAGTTAAAACGGCTATTAATGTGAGGTTTTCCGGAAGTGAAAAGCAAAAAATATTTAAAAAATGTTCATACATTTTCAGCGAAAAAAGTCACTTTCCAGGTTTCAGCACAATAATGGGGTCCACCTGTGAGTAAAAACAAATGGGCTCTGCGATATTGCGTACTTAATTAGACCAGGCTGCAAATATCGGCTTGGAATCATTAGTAAATATCGACACAATAAATTAAAAATACAGACATATTCGGGGAGACGTGAAATACCCAGGTGCATGACTAGAAAGCCAGTAAATGTGCCAATCACTTAGATTAATTAAACTGGAAAAGTAAAACATGCCATAAATACGTAACAAGATTAAGGATGTGAGAAGATACCTTATACATTTCTAGAAATGTATGTATGTGGGGATAAGCCTGTTTTGAGATCTTGGGCGTTCTGAGGAAAGAGAAAGCGAAATCGCATAAGGTAACTGCCATAGTTACCGTTTCTGTATGTGCAGTAGGATTTTGCGCAGATGAATGGGGGCTTATTTAGTTAAGGGTTATATTTCCGATATTTTTGTCGCGTTTCAAGTGTCCAAACTAGAAACTCCGAGTGGATCAGTATGATAAAAGGCATATTGCGTAATTAAAAGCAAACAATTAAAATATTAAAGTAAAGGGTTTTGCTACATCTCAAAAGAAGTAAAATAGTGTAGAAAATGAGACAAACCTCTCATTACTAAAAGATTTCCGAAAGAAAAGGGCCAGGGCCCATCGGACGAAGAGTCGTCGGGTTGGTAAAGACGTAAAATGGGACCTCTGTTGGGTAACTGGATTAAACATCTGATATTATCATAGGAGATTGATCATAGGAGGCTGTTCCCTAGTCTCAAAAAGAAATATGATAGGAAGATCAGATGGAGATTCTGGTCTGAAAATAATTAGGGAGTCCAAAAAGTTTTTTATGATGGTGTCTGATCTTTCTTAGCCAAGTTTAGTGTAGGGATTTGATGTATTCATCAGGTATAATATATAATGAATAATATAAAAAATTACGGGCATTTGAAAATGGGAAGGAAAGAGTAGTATATAGGAAAGTAGATGGATCCCGGTAATTAGATAAACAAAGTAAATAGGATTGAAAATAATATTTATTAAAGGAAAACGCTAGAATTAAACCCAGTAATCAAAAGTTAAAAAGAATACACATTGCGATTTAGATATGATGATCGAAATGTAGAGCATTGCCCATTGGTTTAGAAATAGCTATCCAAATAATTGGGTCAGAGCAAGTAGAATCTGGCAATGGAAATTTAGGAATTTTCTATGTGCTGCCAGAAACGTGTTGGAGAAAGGTTTAATATGTGGAATCCATGTGAGGGACTTTAACATCCAATGACTCATATGCAGCGCTCTTATACCTCAGATAAGACGTCGGATCACCAAGGCCAGGACGCAACCCACAGTGCCGAGGATATCCAAGCAATTGGGCCAGTGGGTTAGTTGAAAGTCCCCAGAACCAAATTTCCATCGGCGGACAATTCGGAAGAATAGTGTATGCTTGATCATACAATAAGCAATGCATTACATAAAGAGCTGGATAGAAAGAAGTAAGATCAATGCTTAGAAGAGTGCGGTAATGTTATATACCGTATTTGTATTGCATTGTATGGTGAGAAAGTGAAATCAACTAAACCACCCGTCAAGAAAAATAGACGACAGCGGGAGATGACAGATCTTAGCAATAAGAAAAGACATCTGAAACGACATTTCCGCGTTTCAAATCCTTTTGAAAAATTGTATTTATTAAACATCTGGAAAGATCTCAAAGATAGACATAGCGCTCTTAGTAAGGCGGAACGCATCAGGAAAAAAACGACTGAAGCGGAGAAAAGAGTGCGAGCGGTTCATTCAAGGACCATATAAATATACCCGAAATCTATTTGAATAACCGAACTCAGGAGTACTAAAAACGGAACAACATGTCTTAGAAACCCATCAAAGACACACATACTCAGACCACAACCGGCACACCCCACTGGAAGAAAATAGCAAATGGATATGGCCAGAAATTCATCAAAAATGTTCAATACGAACATAATGACGTATGAAGAAGTAAAACGCGTTGTCTTCAAAGCTAGAAATAAATCTGCACCAGGCTCGAATGGAATCCCCTTCTTACTTCACAAAAGATGCCCAAAAGTACTTAAATGGCTTTATATTAACTTGAAGTTAGCATGGAAAAACCATCATGCCAGTAACCAGTGGATGAAAGCAAACAATGTGTACATACCTAAGGAGCAAAACGCAGAAGCTATAAATCAATTTTGGCAAATCCCACTTCTTAACGTAGAAGGAAAAATATTTTTCCCAGTAATAATTCAAGAATACCGAACTACCTACTATCAAACAAATATATCGATATTTCCGTGCAAAAGGGAGGTATCCCTGGAATAGCAGGTTGTCTGGAACATGGGAGTATCATATGGAAGGCTATCCAAAAGGGCGAAAATAAAAATAAGACTGATTTGGACGTCATTTGGCTCGATTTGGCTAATGCTCATGGATCAGTGCCTCATCAAATGATTCGACTATCCATTCAAATGCATCACATCCCAGAAGGAATACGCAAGATGATTGCAATGTATTTCGATGGGTTTCACATGCGGTTTACCACAAATGACTACACGACAAACTTGATGAGACTCGAGGTGGGAATTGCAATGGGATGTACAGAACTGCCTATACTTTTTGTTTTAGCGATGCAAGTAATTCTCAAAGCAGCAGGAAACAATGTAAGCCTTACTAAATTAGGCGAAGAATGCGAAATGTCACTATTAAAGGCTTACATGGACGATACCACGATCCTCACACCAAATGAAGCTGACACCCGCAAGATAGTCAGAATTATGGATGAAATTATGGTTTGGTCCAGAATGACTTTCAAGCCTTAGACGTCCAGAAGCCTCTCTATAAGAAAAGGAAAAGTGCATAAAGATATTTTTTTTCAGAAGGTGGTCAGAAAATTCCTACTGTCTCAGAAGAACCGATAAAAATTCTGGGAAGATGATACGATAACACCTTGAAAGACTCCAATCAGTTTAAATAGACAATGAAAACCGTCGATGAAAGTCTAAAGGCAATCGGGCGCTGTACACTTCAAGGTAACTACAAGGTATGGTGTCTTCAACACATGCTCATCCCAATTCTTTTATGGCCTCCTCTCAAATATGAAGTAACTATGAGCACGGTTGAGACAATCGAAGCGAAAATCAACAGATATACGAGGAAATGGCTGGGTTTGCCTCCAGGATTGTCAAATGTTGCTCTATATAGCAAACAATCAAAACTAAAATTACGATTCAAGTCTATTGCAGAGTAGTTCAAAGCAGGGAAAGTCAGATTCCAGATAATGTTGGACAATTCCAACGAAACTGTTGTAAAGACAGTACAACCCTCTCTTAAAACTGGAAGGAAATGGAAAGTCCGAGATGCTATAAATGAGGTGAAAGAAAACCTAGCCTAAAAAAAGTCATTGGGGTCACTCAGACAGGGAAATCTGGACTGGAAATGACCAGCATTCAAAGATGGTCTACGGCTACAACCAAGGAGCGCAGCAATCTAGTCATCCAGGAAACAAATAAGAAGAAGAAGGAAAGCAAAAGGCTCGTAAAAGCTATTCAACAGTCACAGCATGGACAATGGACAAACTTGGAAGAAGTTATGCAAAGATCCATTACGTGGAATGACATCTGGCAAATGTCGCCGCTAAGGTAGAGTTTCTTAATACGCTCAACTTACGACATGCTTCCATCAATGACTAACCTTGCCAAATGGAAGAAGGGGGATGATCCAATCTGTCCTTTATGCAAAAAAAAACCCTCACAATATGGAACATGTTCTTAGTTCCTGCAGAGTGGCCATTGCTAATGGGCCAAATACGTGGCGGCACAACAGGGTATTGAAAGAACTGATCACAACAATAAATAATCATATGAAGCCCGAAGCAGATAACATAAGCCACAAGTTTTTTTGCTGAGGGAGGAAAAACGTGGATCGGATGAAAACGTATAACTAGCCCATTGCTAGTACAGAGCCAAAATATTCTTGGAATCAATGATGATTGGATAGTCGCCGCAGATCTCCCTTGCTGGCAAAGTAATTATCCAAAAATTATAAAAGGAAAGGGTCAAAGGACAGACAGTGTTCTCTCGTCAATAACAAGAAAAAAACTCGAATTGATTGAATTGACAGTAACTTATGAGAGCCGGGTAGAGAAGCAACACCAATACAAGATGGAGAAATATGAAGACCTAAAAAGAGAGTTGGCTCGTGAAGGTTACGTTACAATTCTTCGAGCTGTTGAGATTTGAGAAAGAGATTTCATTTCAGGCTCTTTATATCAACTTTTAGGACAGCTTGGAATTAGAGGCCGAAAAAGAAGCGCAGTTATTAAACGTTTAATAGAAATTACTGAACAATGTGCCATCTGGCTCTGTGGTAAATAAAATACCGAGTAGTAATATATCCACCGTGCAAATTTATTTATTCATTTATTTAATAATTTTCATTTTCTTTGCTTTTGTTTAATGATTTTTACAATTTTTAGTTATTTATTTTCTTTCTTTTTTTTCTTTCTTTCTGTTCTTTTCAATATGAGCACGTCTTAACTTAACGGACGATAGACGCAGCCTTTAAATTTAAACGTCACGCGCACAAGCCGTTGCTCGTTACATGAAACGCGAATCATTAAGCATTTTTACTGCATTTAACAGTTCATACAAATGCGATTCAGATATCTAAGCCTCGCATCAACGAAAGTGGCCGATGCGAAAAAGCCAAAACAAAGAAAATACTCCCATAGATTGGATTTACAATACCTTATAACAGCCGGGTAGAAAACAACATTAATTCGAGAAACATGAAATAAAAGAGAGAGAGAGAGAGAGAGAGAGAGAGAGAGAGAGAGCTGACGTTACAATCCAGGCGAAAGGAATACCACATGATATGTTCGCAAGAGTCTACAGTGTAGTTATTACTGTGAGTAGATTCTTTTTTTATGTGTTTATATATATATATATATATATATATATATATATATATATATATTTATTAATGTTATATATATATAATATATATATCTTAGGTTATATATATAGTACTTTTATTATTGTTGTTATTATTATTGTTTATTATTATTCATATTATCCTTATTTTCTTCGAAATGTGCGCGTCCTAACAAATATGTCAGACGTAGCCTTTGAACATTGAACGACATGCGCAAAGCCGTTGCTCGTAACAAGAGCCGTTTAATTATCAAACGTCTTTTCTTTTAATGGTATTGAGCAGATAATTGGGCCTCACATCAATGAGGGGGCCGATACGCGAACAAGCCGTAGAGAGGAAGGGCTCGAAACTGCGCGTATTTTCTCCTGATGACCGAATATTATCTATAAGACGAAATACCCCTATATAAAGTTTTAAAAGATATGCTATGAAATACCCCCAAATAAGTCCCATCTTATAAAACTTAGACGAGGAAAGCCCTAGAAAAGCGCTTGATCTCTCCCTTGATATTGACTTTATCAAAAAACAAAACAGCTAATAAACATCAGTATATACAAGCCTATAAGGAAGGTGTTTCTCTCAAATACAACATCTTCTGTTGTTCGCTTGCTTCATAGCGAGTTTCTACTACAGTTCGGTAGTGATTTTTATCCTATGAGCACGTTCTCACGTCACACAGAATTATAGATTACAATATATTCAGTTAAGTTAGAGTAAGTGAGTCAGAACAGCAGGAGAGTCGGAGGGTTCGAAGCTGACAGAGTCGGAAGAATGAGTTATCGGAAACCCCTTTTCGGAAACGAACCAGAAAGGAAAACAAGACAATGTAGTAATTCTGCAAGGCATCGGATATCTGATGATCGCAATAACCAGCTGGAATAAATGTCTTCATGTTATAAGTAAGCTTTTCATGAGTTGTAAGCCATGTTTAGTTTCAGAACAGTTACTGATGGTTAGTTGTTATACACAAGTCCTGGAGGTGACTCGTTCTTAGTAGACAGTTATCGAGTCGGAATCCACAGAACAAAAGAGTCTTCTCTTGTTGACACGAAGAAAACATATGAGAAATTGCTACAGAAAAGGTTTAATATTTATGTAGCAATCCTGGTTTCTGATTGGTTGGTAGCAGAACGTGAATTAATTCCATTCGTCAGTTCCAAGCAGCATCGTTTATAAATAGAATCTCCCAACTATGCGGGATCATACACCATTATAACTACAAAAATATTGCGACAACGTTTGTCTTCGTGTGTTATCCACCGAAAAGTCATATCTTTTGTATATCGTTTTTGTAAATGAACATTATATGAAAAACCCTTCCAAAGTGTTTACTGTCTGTTCCTATCATCAATAATGAACTCCCGTCTCCGTGTTAAAAAAACTTTTTATTTCACATCTCTTCACATTCGTATCTCGCCTAAGAATAATATGAAATCTCATAAATTGCGTCATCGTCGTCGCCTTTTAAACTCTTATATAAATATCTCATTCTCCGTTCTACGTCTGTTCCCGAAATGTACTCCACTACACAATATTTGCGATATTCTCGTTAATTTGTATTTTCTTAATTAATAAGACATTTGACACGGGAATTCCATCTAATTTAATACCAGCTACTTATTACAAATACTTTATTAAAAAACATTTCCTTACCTTTAAACAGTGTTCTCCATTCAGTTTTGGAAATAACATTTAAAGAGCAATAATCATAGAATACTAGCTAGAATACACGGCGTTGACAAGGCGTATTTGTTATCCCTCCTCACACATGATTATCTTATTTATTAAACGAAACATTTATCTATAACAGCTGCTTTTTTCATATCTCACCATAGGTAGAAACAGTAGGTCCTTTATATTTTATAGAGATCTTGCCAGTAACCATAATTCTTTTATCTTGTTTACCATTTTATCTTTTAGTCATTCTCTCAGAATATGATATAATGTACAATATACATATATATATATATATATATATATATATATATATATATATATATATATATATATGGCATTAGTAATTGTTTTTGTTTATAAAATAATTAAACATTTTTTCAAGCAGTGTATATCTGAACACTGGCAAATGTACATGTAGCATTAATTTTGAGGAACCTTTATATAAACAACATGTTTGGTGTGACTTCTAAAAGGTGTGAACTGAAATGGCATGTCAGAAGGAATAAGGGGAATCCGAGGAATGAACCTAGTTTCACCCTGGGAATTTATACTTATTATCATGGCTTCTCGAACATAAAAAATAACAGATATATCGGGATGTCTTCTTTTAATTTCTTCGCAAGAAAGAAGAGAAATTATTACTAGAAAAAGAGAGAAGCTGTTTAAAATAAAGAAAGTACTATTTAGAGAAAAGAAAATTTACTAAGGGGGCCATGAGTAAACAGTTATTTTAAAGAAAAATAAAATCGTTAGAGTTAGTCCAGACTATAAATATTTATAATATCGGAATCTTGAACAATATTTATGTATGACTTAGAAAATAGAAGGCATGAAAAAAAAAAAAAAAAAACGCGAAACCTAACATATATACCTATCGAAACTGTACTTAGAATTTGTCTCCTGTTGTGGAAGATTTCATTCAGAAAAGTATGACATTTTTTCATTGGATTTTGTCTTCGTCCATGAAGAATTTAAGGCAAAAAATAATTGTCAAAAATAGCTATCGTCTTAAATAACTGTAAAAAACTGCGAGAAATTAAAAACGAAAAGTGTTATTTTCTCAGCCTCTAAATAAAATTTGATGCTGCTTATATATTCAAATTCATGAGAGATATTCGCGTTTCATACAAAGTCATGATGGCAAAATGTTTTCAAAAATGACTTCGTGCTATCAGATATAATCGAAACCAAAACATTTAACGTCCCAACCGCGTTATCCAGCAATGTTGTTATCGAGAGAAACATAATAAAATTGAAATATTAAAAAACTCCCCAAAAATGAATTTTATGTGAGTATGCACACAATGAAGTAAAAACAATTCGGCCAGTGGAAATGTACAGTTCGCATATCAACTTGCCGCTTTATGTTTATACGTGTTATTCATCAGTTCAAGGAGTTGACCCGTTATAAACCATCCTTGTTGTATAATTACTATTTCCTATTAATTTTAGTCTTATGTTACCAGTAGTTTAAGTGTTTACTTGTTTGATATTTACAGACACTAACATCTACTGTTATATATATATATATATATATATATATATATATATATATATATATATATATAGAGAGAGAGAGAGAGAGAGAGAGAGAGATTAAACATGGTACTGCAAACATTAAAGCATCCGCATGGGACAAAACTTACTTGAATCTTCTCTACAAAAGCATTCCAATTATATCTTGAAAAAATAAGCTATTTATGAATCATATGATTCATAATAATGGCAATTAATTTTCCCGGGCTTTCATCCTCTTTATCCTGCGATCCTTGGGACTTTAACTTTAGAATATTAAATGTCTCTTATGAGTTGTTTGGTAGACGTACTCAACTTAACTGTACACGTGTAAGACAATAAAATATTGGAAATATATATACATATATACGTATTTTCCGGCTCTTTAATGTAATATATATATATATATATATATATATATATATATATATATATATATATAAGTAGGTTGTAGTTTGCTTGAAGCATTGTTGAAGAAAATTATAAAATAAAATTAAAAGCCAAGAACAATGCGAGATATTTTTTATATAGAGTAAAATTAAATGCAAACAAAAGAAATAAATTTCTTTTTTGTTGTTGTTGTTTCTTACAACTCCTCCGTATTATAGTAGACAACACTTACTTTACTTTCCAACAAAACACGTTCAAACAAGTATCTGGACTACCCATGGGCTCCAGTCTATCCGGTATTCTTGCCATTGCTTATATGGACAAACTCGAAAGACACACCCTTAGTACCTGCTATTCTTATCTCCTTTTTACTAGATATATCGATGACATTTTAATTATCACATACTCCCGCGAAGAAGCTATTAACATTTTCCACAAATTCAATAACGCCGACCCAAACTTAAAATTTACTATAGAACACCCAGACTCTTCGGAATCTCTTTCTCTACTTGATTTTAAAATACAAATAAAAAAAAATGGTGCCATATGCACTGAATTCTACAGAAAACCCGCCAGCAAACGCCTCTTCGTACATTTCAAATCTGCGCTACCTCTCAAGGACAAACTAAACTACGCACATGCCGAAATCTCACGCATACAAGACAAATGCACTAACATCTCCGACAAACATACACACACTAACAATTTCCTACAGCCCTCTCACTAAACGGCTACCCTAATACGATCCTATCCTCACTTAAAGAGAAAAAACGCAACACCCGACCCTTCTCTAACAATTGTTTTCTAAAACTACCCTTCCTCAGTGACAAAATCTCATCTTCAATCCGAAAAGCCATCCGCAGCGAGGGGCTCAACATTCAACTCATCCACACTGGATCTACTTTAAGACAACAGCTCAACCGAAAACATCCATCGCATACACCTTCCTCTTGTTCACTCTCTAATTGCCCAATATCACACACAGGTTTATGCTTTAAGAACCACGTTGTTTACGACCTACAATGCGCTAAATGCAGTGCATCTTACATCGGAAGCACTACCAGATTGCTTCATCACCGCATTAAAGAGCACTTAAACACTACTGCTTCGTCGTTCTATAAACATATTCGCACTTGCATTAATTCAGAACCAGATTTTCACATCAACATTCTTGCTTCTTCAAGAAACATAGGTCAACTTCGTATCCTCGAATCTTTAATTATTTCAAAAAATACTCCCACACTAAACAATAGACTGGAATTGAGCTCCGCTTTTATAAAAAAAAAAACTTGCTTGAATAGTCATCTCCCTTGATTCACAAACGCAACAAGTATTTCAAACATCAACTGATTTATTTTAACGTTCTCCTAACGTCATTTGTTGTTCTATATTTCGCGGTATCACGTGGCAAACTCTGCGGCTACTTTTCCAATTTTGAACACTCTTCCGCTGTCTTCTCTTGAAAATGGACTAATAAGTCTGAAATATATTGAGATTTACAACACCATTGAATACAACAGGAAAAAAAATTACTGTTGTTTAGAGTTAAAATTTGTGTGAAAAAGAAAAAACAAACAACAAAAAAAAAAGAAATTTATTTCTTTTGTTTGCATTTAATTTTACTCTATATATAAAAAAAAATCTCGCATTGTTCTTGGCTTTTAATTTTATTTTATATATATATATATATATATATATATATATATATATATATATATATATATATATAAGCAACTTTATCATATATGTCTTCAGACATAGAGTCTCTGCTGTTAACCGAGGGTCACAGGAATGGCGGCGTCTTTAGATTTTTCTCTACAGTTAATATACAAATCTAGATATTTGGCAAAGATCTTAACAGCGTTTGCTTGTTATTAACGAATTGCTTTGTTTGGTTGATGCGACCAAAACATTCCAATGACAATTGACAAAGGGGAACGTGGACGTGCGATTGACGCAATATTTATCTAAATAGATAAAGACGAAGACACATATACATCAATGCAAATTAACTGATGTGGATACCGGATGGTGTCAAATAATGGGAAATAAAAACTACAAAATATTGGTACATGAGTGATTTTTTAAAACAATACGTTTTAAGCAAAAATATGAGCACATACTTACGTGCCATGTCGAAATTAATACAGATTTTTTTTTAAAATTACGGAAAATGATCCCGTAAAAGATTTTGTACATGTAAATTTAATAAAAAAAAGGTCCCACATTACGTAATGAAATATTATGTTTGAAATCTCGGGACTTCAATTTGAGTCAATTTAAACATAGGAAATGTATCAGTTTGTCATACTGTATAGGCCACATAAATTGTCCACATTAAAATATACAGCAAACCCCGATTATCCGATTAACTATATCTCTACTTGTTTTTATACTGGATCAATTCTCGTGACTTTAGACTTTAAACAGTTTTCTACATGTAAATTAATGATGTAATAATGTTTTCATCTGAAATGCCTTCGGTAAAAATATAACTATTAGAGTTTTTCATGAAAAATATTCAATTTCAAGTTATTTTTCTAGAATATACATAGATATTAAGCAATATTCGGAGCTGAAGATTGAATTGGCTTGATATGATGTTCAACTTTATGCCATTATATAATAACTTAATTTGGCTAAATTTGTGCATGATTAAGCTGAAAGACTTGCGAAGAGTTACGCTTCTATACGTTCAATTTTATATAATACAATGTTTAATACACTTATACTTAGTTATTAATCTGACCTGCGGATTTCTCAAATATTGTTACTCCATCCACATACCGTGACGGATTAGCATTCACGTTTAACTTGAGAGATCTTTCTGTCTCCACACGTGAATTTAACCGGTGGTTGGAAATATGACTAAACGCAATCAGCGGGGTTAATAACACTATTTCACTGCTCTATAACCGAATTCATTTCGTCGTTGATTCACTCAAGCGCTTTGGGACGTTCGTCTTTTAAAGTAAATGCTTTCTATTTGTATGCCCTCTGCTTGGTAAAATGTGTTTTGTTTATATAAAAAGGAGAACGCCGTTTGTAGAAAATTAGACATGCACGTTATCATTAACCCCTGGTAAAATTATTAGTAATCTCATGTTTGTAATCATTTTTTGTAAATTACTCGATCTAAAATCATTGGTTTTCTTCTCAGTTTGATTTCGAGAAAAATGGTTTTCTAAATTTTAAAAGGTTTTAATACTTTTAAAACACGATAATTTAAATCATTCTAGACTGTTTTTGTTACATTAGAATCGGCTATACAAGAACAGAAAATTTAATGTGTTTTCAAATCCAATAATGCACAAAAGTAATGTCTTCTATTTTTGTTCTGCGGATTGAATAAAATGGGATTAAAATTTGCATTGGAATAGTGATTAAAATTATGCAATAATTACTTGATAATATCATTTCTCTGTTGAAGATATTGATAGTGTGAGATTCTAATAAAGAAACTATTGGTATGGGCGTCCGAAAAAAAACACAGATTAATCATAGAATTCATTAGAGAAGTGAATTAAGAATAGTAATGACTATTTAGAAAAATATATTCTAAACGCAAAGACTTTTCGTTTTATTAATACTGCCCAGTCACTATAGCCCTTTAATTTTTTTTAAATGTAAGAAAATGGAAACCAACCTATCATCTTCTTCCATTGCTTTCGTACTAAAACCGTGATTCCAGCAAAAGATACAAGTTGAACTAATGGGACATGCACAGAAAAATTAAACGTTTTTATATATATTTAAAATTCATGATGATATCATGTTAGATATTTACATTTTCTATTAATTTTTTGTCCCCTTCGTCTCTCTCTCTCTCTCTCTCTCTCTCTCTCTATATATATATATATATATATATATATATAAGTCAACATACACCTTTTATAAATGTAGCAAGTATATAAACATCAGGATTCTATGGTAGATCAGATATGTATGTACGTAAGCTATCCCAGTCAGCCATAGAGTATCGATATACAGTACGGTGGAGAGGTCCATCTGAAAACGAATTGTATTTCATTTTTATCTTAACTGATACGACGGAGTGGTCGGAGGATCCCAGGGGAGATAGAACGGAACATGAACATCGCTCATTGGAAGTTGTGAGAAAAAGGTCTAGTAGACTCGCACACTGACCGGTAGTATCGGGTACACGGGTGGGTTCGTGAACAATCTGAGTGAGGTCATAATCAATGGCAAAATCATGACAGAACCTCCCCTCATCATCTGTCTTATTTTAGTGGGTCAGCCATTCCACATTATGGGCACTGAACTCACCGCAAATGTGAATGTTAGCCGACGGATGAGCAGACAGGATCTGGTCAATTTTCTCAGATATACTCTTAAAGACAGTAACCCCCGCTGTTGTGTGGGCAAATATAAATACGGTGGTGTAAACAAGTGCAACCCGGAAGCACATAAAAGGTAAATTAGGGTCTTTTCTGGAGATATCTTTACTACACGGAAAGCCATCTTTAATTTAGCCGCATATTCCATGTCCATGACGATCTTGGGGATCAGATTTAGATGTTAAGTTAGGGTATCCTTTTATTATGAACTCATCTAGGGAAGTGTATGGCCCTATGCTAGTTTCGCTTAGAAAGAGTAAGTCCGATTTCATCTCCTGAAATTGTGTTTCAACCTGTGGAAGGTTGGAACGTAGACTCCTGATGTTGGAGAAGGAAACATGGTAGTAGGGGTCTACGTTGGAAGATGGGTTTCTAGGTTTATTCGTGTTTTTTTTTTTTAGATAATTCATGTTAAGTTTTTGGGGTTTGTGGAACAGGTTGACAGACTTGGTTAGAGTAGGACAGAGAGGGAAAGTAAGGGAGAGAAAGACAGGAATATTTTTTGTAGCACATGATAAGTTAAAGCCGTAATAATTACCCCCTAGTATGGCATCGAGAGGCCCTACCAGAAATTTCTGCATGGTCCAGAATAGAATCCATTCACCAAATTGCAATACAGCAGCCCCGGTACTTTACACATGCTGATAGGACAGCCTCCTTAGTGGTTAATCCAAGGTTTGGGTCCCTATCAGGCGGGTTATGTCAGCCAAGATGAAACGTTTATCTCCAGCACCCTTGCTAGTGACGTGGCCACAAGGATAGACATAGAAACAGATAAAATTTCCGATATCTCAGGCTACTGTTTGCGAAGTACTACCGACCTGCTTTTTCTTCACCCTTTGTCAGAAAAATCGCTGATTAGAAATGAGGACTGAGGGACAGAAAAGGAGAAGCCAGAGTTACTGGAGCTGCCGATAACACATTCACAGTGTATTATCTACTTTCCATTAAAAAAAGTAAGGACTTCTTAATATCTGCTTAATATAAGTCCGCTGCTCCATTCCCAGTTTAGGACGATATTTGAAAATAGTCTCCCCTCCTATATTTATGCGTAGATATATTTTGCCTTTATCTAACCTCGATAGAGAATGATTCGAGCATTAAAGCTTTACCTTATAAGATACCGTAATGAAACTTTTAATTTGTGAGGTCGGGTTTCTTTTTTGTATTAATGTAGATTTTTGGAGAACTCATTTTAAAACTGGTTAAGGGTAATACAATTTGGGTTACGTACTAAATGTAGACTGGTTAAAAAATAATGCATACTGCAGAGAAAAAGCCGCCTTTTGCAGAGTTTAGTTAATAGTGCAGATATAATTTGGAGAAAAACAACAACAACAAAAGCAAAATAAGTACAGTTGAAATAAAGTCAAACTTTAATTTCAGTTCGAACACCGACAAACTGTGAGAACTTGGTAGAAGAGTAAATTTATTTTTGCTTTGGGAAAAATTATTCGTAATTTTAGCACTACAGTTTGCCGTCTATTGTGAAATATACCGTTATGGTTTTATAGGAAATCTGCTGCAGAGTAATTAAACTATTCTAGAATAGTTTTAAAAAAATGTTCAGTTCTAGAAATATAAAGTTCAAATCAATAGTTGTAATTTTTAATGTATCCTGGCAAATGATAATTCACTGGGGTCTTTAACGGCCTGATAATACGATTTTTACCAGGAAATATTTCACATTTCTTATTATAAATAAATCATTTTGCATAAAGATTAAAAATAATATTTAAGCTAAAGATAAACTTTTATTAAATTTAAAAAAAATCATAATAAACACTAAACTTTTATTTGAACAACCAAAGTACATTTCTCCGCCTCCATCCATTTATATTTCTCTGTTTACACGAACTGTTCTTAACAATTACAAATTCATAAACTATATGTTTTAAAATATCATTTATTTGAACCAATCGCATTATAATACTATTATACCACTTATAACCATTTGCATTTTATTTGCAGAAACAGCTTATTTCTCAATAAAATATTTAAGCGCAAAACTGATAATTTTTATTTTAAAACTTTTCTCTTATAAATTATCTTTTATATTTTTAGGCAACTCTTAATTTTCTTAAAATTTTATGAATTATTCAAAAAATAAGTTTTGGGGGAAATTAAATATTTTAAAGAACTCGCATTGCTTTAGCATAATAAAAAAGTGGTTGAATTTTAAACAACATGCTATAACATAATTACGTAAATTCTAAGATATAAGCAATTTTATTTGTTCTATAAAAATCGAAATCAATCTATATAATTATTAAACTCAAATGACCTTGTAACGCGTGCTGTAACCCAACATCCGTTTTCAGACTTCCGGTTGCGCATGCGTACATAAACAAATAATCAACGCGACAATAAAACGTATTGTTTTAGTGTGTATGTTTTCAGTGTTCCAATTGTTTTTTATTCGCGTTTAAATTATCCAAATAAACAATTCGTGCATTTTTACATTGTTCATTTCCGTATTACGTCGTACGAATAAATCTACATTTACCCGTTGATAACCATAAGAGCATTTTACAACAGCGATTTACCCACTGCCTTCAGTTTTTTTAATTTATTCTCTATCTTTTAATACCCATTCATATATTTTCTTCTACACTACCAACATGAATAAATAACCCCCGAAAATATGTTTTTTTTTTATTTGCGATACAAATTAATAATCAACGCAACAATAAAATATATTGTTTTACTGTGTACGTTCTAGCGTCTCGATTGTTATTTTTCACGTTTAAATTAAAATATACGTTCAAATTTGAATTTAACTTTAAGTATTATTGAATCTGTTCAGTGCACATTTACCTATAAGCATTGCAAACCACTTATAATTCAATGACTGTAAGTTTTTTTTTCAAAAATAAACAATTAAAAACATAACGTCTCATAGAAATCTATCTATATTCTTTTTTCATTTCAATATACTTTCATAGAAAATGTTCTATTATGTCACAAAAGTCACGCTCATACATTAATTCCATAGCTAATATAACATACTGACCCAACGGGTCACGGGTAGTCTCGTTCTTAATATGATTTTATTTTATATTAGCCTACATTCATCTGTCTCCTTTCATCAATTTTATTAAGTCTCTGCATGCATTGATTGGAGAAATGTGAAAAGCATTTACATACCAGACAAGAAAAAATTATGATGTAGATGGTTATCACTAAACCAAATGATGCTTTGTATAGATACAATAAAATAAAAGTAAAAAATAAATTAAACTAAATGAAGTAGCAAATAAGTTCAACCAGAATATAGTGAAGAAAACAATTATTAATTACTAATTTTCCGTTTCTTTGTTCAATAAATGATGCTTAAAACAAGTACGTAGTCGTACTACTTCCGTTTCTATACCGTCGAGAAACAAATAGAATAAATGCCTCAAAATGTAAATCTTATTATTAAAACTAATAATATCCATCATTATATCTCGGACTCTATTATCATGTACTACTGCAAACAAATACAAACACATTTTAAATAAAAAAAAAACAACATAAAATATTGCACACACAGATAGTTATCATCAATGGACTATAACAAGAAACTTAGATTATTTACTATAATTAATACATGGTAAAATTAACTCATCGTTAACTCTTATAAGATTAGAAAAAAAGTTTATTTCAAAATGTTAATTTCTTTTGAGAGAATGAAATACAAAAAGCAAAAGCTACATGGATTTTACGTAATGCAATTTTATGCTGTGAACGTAATCTATGGAATTTAAACTCTTAACGATGTTACTAGAAATATTCTCTCGGCGTTCATTAGAAATTCTTTACTTTTCTGTTGCTTTTTGTTCTTTATTTACAATTCTACTTGATAATTCTAAAAATAATCTCAAACGTTTGTGTTGCATATAAAAATATAGTATTTTCTTTTAATTTAAACGCACGAATGGTCATATGAAAATCAAGTGCTCATATCTATAGTCCCCAGTTGACAAACTTTCACAAAAAATACCCTTTTAGCTACACCCACACTCGACAACTCGACCCCATTTTGTTTATGTGTCTATATCTTTACGTGAATTTCATGAACAAAGTTTTTTCCTAGAACTGTCCACCTGTGGAATTCTGTTCCGCTGGCCTACTTCACAACCAACAACAATATGACCGTATTCAAGTAAAATGTAAACAAGTTCTTGCTGAGCCACCCTCTTAAATAATGGAAATGTAACCCCAACCCTAACTCTAACCCTGCCGATTACTACGCTGTTGTTTCAACGACTACTGTACACTCATTAACCCTTATCTGCGACAGGCCTTGTTAATTGGTGACTGCTCTTGTTAAAAATGCGCACCTTGCCAGTACCATATAGGTGGTCATTTTGAAAGGCTAAGTCACAGAAATTTCCAGATTAGTATCAGGGCGCGTTTAAAATCACTGGTAGATAAGAAGGAAAACTCTGATGTAAAATCCTGCAATCTACTGTATGTTCTGTCTAGGGCCAGCCATTGTGCCGTGAAGGATTAGCAGTATATATATATATATATATATATATATTTATATATATATATATATATATATATATATTTATATATATATACATATATATATCTATATATATATATATATATATATTGTAAGTGTTGAACACATATATGAAATTAAGCTACACAGAATTGTATATGTTTCATGCTTTTGAGAATTACTCAGCTTATTTTATGAGGATGAAATGCGGAAAATTATTCGTAGTTAAATTGCCATACATATTATCAAGGCTTACAATCTGTACATATACATATTTGTACATAGTTATTAATCACTGTTGAATTAAATACTGCAAAAAAGATACATAATTTATTTTAAAATTGACCGGACAGTCGTAGTATAGGCTAACTCGAACACATGACGTGGAGAAATGAGTAGAACGAAATAGAGTAAGGACATTATAGTAGTTGATTAAGTAAATTGTTAAATGTGTAATGATAGAAGCGTCTTTATTACAAGACAATAAGACGGTTTCCGTAGTGGGGAATTGAATGGAGACGAAAAAACTTTTTAAAATAGGATAATTTAAAGTATAAAACGTTAGTAATCGTTCTTTCTCCAGTAGTAAACACAATTAATCCGTTACACTAATCATTTCCTTTTATCCCACATGTGACTTATCCTTAGACATCTTCTAGGTAATGATCTACGGATAATAATAGTTAACTTATTATACAATTTGAAGCAAAAGAATAGACGTTTATGAATTATTTTTATTTTATGTCCTATTTTTAGGTGTTTGTAAAACGTCAGACTTAGAAAGCCAGCGTAAAAATAGTCGCGAGAACTGAAAGGGACATAATTAACCATCATTTATAGAATGTTATTTTCAGAAACGGTTTGCCATTCTTCCACATTTATAGATACTGTAAACTGAACTACTTCAAGTACTTTTATTGTACAGTTTATTCGTGTCAGTGTATTTAATGGCGAAATATATGCGTAAGTATATAAATATGATTGTAGAAGTCGAACATAAAAACGATTGAAATACAGAAATTTATCAGCATTCTCTATTTTTAACCTACATTGGACTTTTTTCTGATGTTTGTGCATGGGAATCGGTATGAGTTTCGTGTTATATTCGGCGTAGTATTGGACTGGAAGTACTGCAGATATTGCTTGGCATAAGTGCCATAGTTAAAAACAAGCAGGAACTAAGAAATTTGGTGCAGTTTTATGCAAATCCAAATGAAGGAGTAGCTGTTGTCAATTTAATTCTATTATTTCTGTGTTTATCTTTATTACAGTAAGCGATGGTTAAGAAATTATTTAAAGAACTGAATGTATTCATTATAATTTTGTGTCAATTAGTTACAAATAAAATGAATGTTAAATCATTTGTTTATATATTAACCATTGGCTAGTCCAACTAAGAAATCTCCGTTCATATATCCTCTTAAAAATCAGGAGTATAAATCATGGTCATTCACAAAAGAACAATGCGTGTTACAAATCAACCTTAGAGAATGTGGCTCGTATAAGTTTGGATTGTTTAGAGCCCCGTATATAATTGGAAATCAATCATTAAAGGAAAATCAGGAGTCCATTCTTTTCCATGGTCTTAAATTGTTAAGTTTAGAAAATGCAATATTTCTGCTGAAAAAAATTACATATAATTTTTAAAATAATTAATGGAAATGATGATATTTCGAATATGTTCGAATATTTTGATATGGTTTTAAATTTTTTTACTTATAACATTTTTATAAGAATACTTTTTGATCCGATAAATTTATGTAAATAGACACTATAGTTTAATGTAATTATTAATAAAATGTCAGAAAATCAGCTTTCTCATTCGATTTCCCCTCTAAAACTTCTTAAAACCTCCATGTTGTAGAATTCCATATGTGTGTACTGATTATAGTCAAGTTTCCTACACACATAATATTAAACAATAAACACATACAACAATACACCCACCCATGTATATATATATATCGACATACTCTCACACTGGAGTGTAAGTAGCTATTACAATAAAGGCGAGATTTATAGGCGGCAATCTAGCAATGCATGTTGTAGCTTTTAGTTCTGTTTACAAAAACCAAGCAGCCCGATAGAGAGAGCCTATCAGAGTAGAAAATATTCCGACATATGTAGATATATGTAGTGAAGTGGTGTGATTTTGCTACTTCCGGCATTACTAGGATGAATTTGACGAGGTGGAAATATTTTACATCACCATGGAAAGTTCTAAGTTCCTGAATATTTCTGAATTCTTATCTAAAAGAAAAAGACGATTTGATTGCATTATCCAATGAGATTAGCAAGTACTAGCAAGGAGACTTCACGTTGTCTGGTTTGAAACGTTACATACTTTTAATTCCTATTTTAATTGCCTGCTCTAGTGGGTAACACATGCCGATGCACCAAGAGAAAAGAGTGATTTAGTTCATAATACATTCTAATCTACATTGCATTGTAAAGAATCTACGGCTGATTTTATAAAATCATTTTCTATAGAACGCTTCCAATGAAAATTTTAAATGCAAAAGTCAAGTATCATGGTTAAATTGTCCTCTAAACAGAAACATTAATTTCGAAAGCGCTCGCCATTTATCATACTATTCATTTTCTACAAGCCCTTTTTACTTGTGCGGTGATAACACTCCTCAAATGCATTTTGATTTTAGGCTAAAGAAGCGTATTATCTATTTTATAAATCGAACTCCGGATTTTTAGAGACGTATCGAGGCATTCAGATACAAAATCTATTTAGGAATAATTTCAAACACACGAAATACCTTGATGTGAAATTAAGATGTACATGAGCTAAGCCGTTTCGGAAACACTTTTTATATATGTAGGGATATTTTAAGTACGGACACGCTAGAAACAGATACAATAAAATTTATTTTAAATATAGCTGTAGATGAAATAGTGTTTATATATTTATGTGTCATGTTTGCAAGATTGAATAAAACGAGACACGAGTAAAATGCATGCCTTATGAAATATACGTAACAACATACGAAACTCTTAATTAGGAAAAAATCTCAATTGAATATTATTTGATTCTATTCTTTCATTTTAAAAAGTTGACATAAACACTACCACATTTAAACAATAGTTGGCAAAGGTTAATCTTCGTAGCATATATTATACATTATATTAATTCTTATACGTTCAAGTGACATGGATAAAATATTAATCGAAAAATCATTCATTAACCAAATAACGATTAATTACAACGGATAATATATTAACAAAATACCGACAACAGAATAGAACACGCATGATATTAGAAGGAACTAATTGAAAAAAAAATCTCAGTTCGATGCTAATAAATCTATCAGAAATAATTCATGCATATAAAAGGCAATATATTCTTACCATAATCATAAACTCGTTTAATTGTTATGCGAATAAACCAAGAATATGGATATGTTTCTTCGTTTTACTCGCATTTATTTTATCGTTAGTTTTTTTAAATATGCTACTGACCGCTATGTGAATACGCAAAATCGTCATGCCAAATCATAAATATGCCATTTAAAATTTTGTTTTTATTAAATGTTTTTAGATTCTCAGGGATTAATTTTTCCTGCAGCATTTCAAGTAATTTTATATGAAGTTAAAAAGCAAACACTTGACCAACAGCGAGAGATTGCAAAATGATGTAGATAACGATCAATTCTACAGACCTGGTTATGCGAAATTCAAACTCCACTCATGAAGAGTAATATCCTTAAAGTGGATTTTTGCTGTGAGCACTTGATCATAGGAAAATTCAGTAAAACTAATGATAACAATGGAAACAAAACTGTTAAAAAATCCACTATTGTTCATAAAATAAAATTCCTTTAAATGAGAAAAGCATCTACACTTTTATAGAGTGATATCTTAGTATTACCGTGGTATAACAATGTGTCGTGTAACTAAAGTGGTTAAAGGTGCTAGTATATATTTAAAAAAGTGCGCCAAGAAACGATGACGTTAGTTTTTCGGATAAGTAGAGAATAATCTAACCAAATCACTGTATGTTTTTGTCTATGGGAATGGTTAGAAGCGCCTAGAGCGGATATGCCAGCTCTGACCAGAGGAAAGGTCATTTTGAGTCAGATATATCATGAGTTACAAAAGTATAATCCTTAGTTTCATGAGAGAATTCTATTTCAAACTAAATTGAAGCTCACACGATTGACTTTACTTGCGACTTACCGAGGGTTGACGCCAAATAGTAGCTAATTAAAAATGTAATGTTCACAACCTATCCCGCCGATCCCAAGTGATCAAGCTTTGCTGTATTCATATTACAAATCTAGTAGGCATGAGTGTCGGTCACAGTCGAGAGAGTGTTAATAGCGAAAGCGAGGCCCTGTAATCTAAAAAAAAAATCTAAGCCTCCATCAAACAATATTTTCTCACTGATCTAAAGAAGTCGAGAATTGAAAAATTAGAATGACTCAAATCCAAAATAAATAGTGTTTAAATAATTTTTGTGTTCACAATATTGTAACAAAAATCGGTATCTAAATTAAATTATATGTAGCAATCATATTCACTCCCTAGAAAATATAATATATCAAACCATTACTTGGCACCAAGTCATAACTTTACATGAGAGGAAAATGTTAAAGCTATATTCCAGAATCCTGATACTCATATTCTTAAATTCTATGCGTATACTAATTATACGTTTTCATTACACTTTATTTCTGATGCTGAACTTTACGATTTCTATCTTAACTGTAATTATTACTGATATAAATTAGAGAATCAACTCATATTTAATTATTAGGCAATTACGACGGGCGATAATTCGTACTATCGCAACAAAATAAACACTTTGACTTTTTCTTGCAGCCAGACCCATTATATTTTTCATAAATATTCAGTATTGAATCATTCATCATTAACAAAAAATAACACAGATATTATGGAATAAAGCTAAGGATTTTACTATTACGAATGCAAATAATTTAGTACTTGAATCATTTGTCACCGAATAAACTATTAAATATCCGATTCTAAACAATTGATTCTGTTCCGTTCACTCAGTGGTTTGCCCTTATTTTTGGGTGGGAGAGAGCTTATTCATAAACTGTTTCTTCTGTCTTTGGGTTAAAGTCTTCATTTAACGAAAGACAAACAAAACAATAAATTTTAATATTTTACATTTTAAGGTTGGAGATAAATTTCCAATAATAATTTCACGAAAATCGATAACCGCATCGTTTCTATTCGACGTAAAAATAAATATTATCGGCATATACATTGTTCACTGTTTTAAGCATACAAAGATATTTACTACTTTATTTGTTTTATCTTTATTTAGTGGGGAATGTTCTCAATTTTTAAATTACAAACCAATCGACCAAATAAATATGATACTAAATTCACATTATGAACCGATTTTTTTTTTTGACATTTCTTTTTATTCAATTTCACATTTTTCATTTTGTGGTGTGTGGTTTTATGGGAGGGTGCAATTGCCCAGTTCTCAAATAAGCAAGTACTTAACAAATTGTATGATAGAATATTCCCATGTTTGACTAAAAATGGGGATCAGTATCGTACAACACTTCACCAAGCAATCTACACATTTGTCGAATGAAAATGTTTCTTTTTAATGTAAACCTCTTGAAAAAAAATCCTAACACAAGTTTTGTTTCAATTTGCAATTTATTTTGCTTTACTAGAAATATCGAACTAATAAAACACACAGTAAAACAAAAATGCAGGGGGACGTGCAAAATATTGTGCATCCTGTATTTTTGTCCCGCATAAATGGATCAAAAAGAATTGTAAAATGCAGCGATGATGATGAGTGAACTTACAATTAAGGTTGCTAGGTTACGGAATAGTATTTTTTGCACATAATACGTATATGAACTTGTATTTTTTTAGCAAACATAATAACATGACGACAGGGAGTCGAGCATATTCGAGATGATGATGATGATGATGATGATGATGATTATGATGATTATGATGATGATGATGATGATGATGATGGCCACGATGATGGTGATGCTGATGATGCTGCTGATGATGATGATGGTGATGGTGATGATGATGATGGTATCTTCTTTTTTATCTCGTTTATTTTCAAGAGATTCCAAAAACAAAGCGTAAACAACTGTTACACGAAAAATGCTTGTTCCCTTTTTCATGTAAGTAAAAATAAAGAGAATTAGTAAATGAAAATAAAATGAGAGAAAACAGGAATCGAACCCTGGAGATAAGTTTTAAAGAACAATAGGTTTTAAATGGAATGTCCAGTAAATTATTGATTCTGATAAAATATTTAATAAATACAAATTTGGCTGGAAACTATTATATGCACATTGATAAGTAGAATAATAATAAAATATGGGTTGGATTAGATAAGTAGGTTAAATTCCTTTGTAAAACAACAAAGGAAATTGGGAAATTTCCTGGTCATCAGAATGTTTAAAAACGTGCAAATCGCGCATGTTGATGACACGTGAATTATAGTCACGCTGGCCAGACATACATGTGATTTCTCAATATAGGAAAGAGTTCGAAGTTAGAGTTAGTTAGAGAGAGTCAGAGAGTCGGAGAGTCAGACTGGAATCCGACCAGGGACTAAGAGAGGTTCAGACCGAATCTTGACACCGTCTAAAAGCGAGAGGGTTTTAGAAGACGAAGATGTAAAGAAGAAACTTTGAATTCCTGGATGCAAAGCCATTGACCGGTCATAGGGAAGAATTAAATCATTATCATGTTTTTCATAACTGCCGTCTTCTGTGTTCATCATTACAACGAGAAAAGGTATTGTCAATTTATGTATAAGAACCATTTGATGAAATCATCATCTAAATATATGTGTTAGAAAGTATATATGTCAAACTATTTATGTTATATAAACACTCCTGTTTCATACAGAACTGTTAAAAGCATAAATGTCAATCTCTCGGTCTATCTATCTAGATATCGAATCGCGTCTCAAAGTATATTTATATGTACTCTCTCTCTCTTTATATATAATTGTTAATGTCTCCATCCCATATCTTACAATATGAACATCTCAACAATATGGACACTCACAATGAATATATATATATATATATATATATATATATATATATATATATATATATATATATATATATAATAAGTAGCATCTCTTCCAGCAACATGATGAAGACTCTAATCTCTCACTTAGACTCTTACTCTTCTTATAACATGAACAACAAAAGAACATTCATCATTCTAATAATAACACCACTACGTAACACAACAACAGTTAATGCAAATCTCGCCAGATGATTTACGCTGACTTTTTATTGGCAATAATGTTTAGTAGGCATAGCTCGTCTAGATGCATTATTCTCTCAGTGTACTCCAAATCTTTTGCTCCGTTAACATTTCAAGAAATGCCAACTAATAACAAAATGACTTTGTAGTTGATTCAGTTGATTGCCTTCACTGTAAATATTTCGATATATACCGCGTATACCTGTAAGGTTATCTTACGTGAACCTCACCATACACATTAATACCTGCGTCTCTCAATAAAGACAATGTGAAAACGCTAGCAAACCGTCTGAAATATAACAAAGGCGGAGATCGACATCCTGCGTGAAGTATTTCTGAATTATCCAGCTGTACACATGCATGATTAGAGAGCAGGATGAGGTAGCAGAATTAAGAGTTATTCAGAACAACAGAAAGTGGGAATTCAACGTCACTAGAAAAGCAAACTGGAAAAAATTATGTCGCGTTAGATTCATCATTATGTCGTATGTCCGATACTAATTTCTATTTATCGTATCATTAGAAAGGACTGTGTATGATATTAATTTTTTGTAGGATATGAATTGAAATAAACAAAAATTATGATGTAATATTATAATTTAAATTATATAATCATACTAACAGGCCATCCAGCGTTGCCGGTCGTAAAATATGCGTAAACATTTTATTTTTATCAATGTAGAATGTTTATATATTATAAACATTCTAATAACGTTACGTTTTAATTCTTTAAAAGTTGAATTTAAAAACAACAGAAAGAAACCGAAGTGTACGACTGTGAGTATTGTTTATTCTAAACAGTTCACTTCTTGTCATAAAAATACAAAAGATTGACCTGGTGTTTTCAAACCTGGTCAGGCAATTGACAAATGAAAAATATCTGATGACAGCCGATTAAAAACTTTTCCACATGTCTAAATAACATATATACTAAATTCACGTCTGTACGGCAAGTAATAGTTTAGGATATAAGATAAGAAGAGTGGCCTTACAAACATTCTTGCGTTTATTCAAGATTAGTTATTTTTTTTAGAAATACTATAGTCAAATACATTTGTATTTCATCGACTCCGTTACAATTTTGTGATACTGATTTCAATGTTAATGTTGTTATCTAAAACAAAGTTTTAATAACCTGTGACAAGGATTGAGTTGAAGAGTGCACCATTGGAACCAACATCACGAAAATCCTCCGCATTTTAATTTACTCGTAAAAATTGTGCGCATAGTCATCACACTGACATGAAACTGTGCTTTTATTGTCTCTATAGACACACAACGGTACTTTCCATGAAATTCTTTATTTGTCCAATCAACTCTGGTGGTCTGACGTCCTTCCTCTCCCACACCTCTCATCGACCTATCACAGACCCTCTGCCTTCCTGGAATCTCTTATACCATTCAAAAACTGATGCTTGATTCATTAAAAAAGTTAAAAGTTTATAAAAACTTAATTTAATGTTGTCATTAGTTGAAAGAATTTTAAGTAGTTTTTATAGAAAAAAAGCTAAACGCTAACCTTTAACACTTTCTCTAAACTATAACTTAAAACGTTATACTTAAACCTTTGCTGCGCCATTAAAATTATTTTTTTTTATTTCGTCCGACTTATAAATAAAGCCTTCATTAATTACTACTAGCTTAAAACAGGCAGCGCACTCGTTAAAATTAAGGAACGCTCGACCGACCCTTTCCGGTTATTTCCATCAGCCGCCGAGCGAGCCCGAACCAACTTCGTGAAAACCGCAGGTCAATAAATAGATAAACACTTAAACCTTGTATATTATGATAGAAATTAAGTTTTGTTGAATGCGTAGTTAAGTTAATATAACCATACTGTTTGCAATCTCCCTTATCCATTCGTTAAGAATAAAAAGAATAAGAAGCATTACTATTGCAACGCCTCTCATAATTACAGTTATAACAGCTGTTTATCGCCTTTATCTGTTATAAATTTCCAATCGTTTATTCTTATCATTCATAGCAGAAGACCAAAAAATAATCTTAATATATATATATATATATATATATATATATACTCGCAATCACTTATATAAATCTCAGCTGTCTGTTTAAATGTATGTATGTATGTTTGTATATCTGCCTAAAACTTTGGATACGAGTCATTTTCACGTTTTGAAGCTCGACCCTTCGGACGATAAGTATAAAAAAATTGGCTAAAAACAGTAATTCTTTCACCCTTAACTGGCCATTTCTACTTGAAGGAGTCGTTTTTTTTCGTCGATGTTTGCGTAAGTCATCACCTCTTCTAATGACTAGCTTAAATTTAAACTTTCGCAAATTCGTGTTTTGTGAAGTATGCAACGCCAAAGACGTCACTTTTTTCACTTTTGGTTCTTTTCTTCTTTCCCTGCCTACCTGCCTACTACCACTTTTTTCAACATACACCTTCAAACACCTGGGAAACGCCAGCCATAGTAAGATAGAGGGACGACCTGATGCAACACATCGGTCCCACGTGACAGCGAATAGCTCGGTACAGAGATAGATGGTTAAAGTCCCAGGAGGTGTTCCTCATTGAGTGATAAACCCTTATCGATTGATTGATTTATTGATTGATTGATTAATTGATTCTGCATCCATGTATATCTATGTGATGGTGAAATATGACCTACAAATTTTGGGAAATAGTGGACGAACAAAGTTACAATAAATACGATTGCGAGAAACCCTCATTACAACTACTATTTACGTTTATGTGTAGGCACTATAAAAAGTGGGGGAAATTATTGATAGGGGTTTCAGTTAGACGAGTGCTTATCGTGAGAATCAGGAAAAGGGGACCTATGATTGGGGCTCAGACGAGCACTTGTGAAAATAACGATGTAGGAAAGAGGTTGCAGGGAAGAGACTAAGACATCCCCCATTAGGCTGCGATATCTATTTTGAACTCTGTCAAGGAAGGATGAGCTCTTTCTAGCAGCTTCTATCCAGATTTTGCAACAGTAATCCATCTTTGGACGTATTTGGCTATTATCTAGGTAGATAATTGCATCAGCAGTGAGATATCTAAAAGAGCGGTAGAACGATCCAAAATCTTTCCAGCAGCCTTGGCAACGGATTTAGTGTACGTGTTCTATCTCAGATCAGGAATAAATGTTCAACCTAGAATCTTGTTAAAACATATCACCTCCCCAATTAGTTTGGACTTTACAGGAGACTAAAAACTTTATGAGCGATAATGTTGCACTATATGACACTTATAGAAGAATTAAAGATTTGTGGGTACAGAAGTTTTTAATATATATATATATATATATATATATATATATATATATATATATATATATACTAGCAGACGTACCCGCCGTTGACTGGGTTAAAAAGCAGCCTACAGAAAATGGACTGTGATTGATGAAAGTATGATAGGTTATGAAAAGCAGGGGGTTGTAAAGAGATAGGTTTTAATGCTCCAAAATTTTACCCTAAGCCAAATATGATGAAAGTAAAGATAATTTTCGCGAAAATATACTTTTTTTTTATATCTAATTTGTTTCCCTTCATAGTCTAGAGTGACCAATAAAATGATGTTTCCTTGCAAAGAGAAAATGTTATATATATAATAATATAAATATACAAGAAATAAATGTTACCATAGTAAATAAAAGTTACTTTTATGGTAGAAAAGTTCATTAGTTTGTATTTTAAAGTAGTTTGTAAAATATTTTTTTAATTCATGAACCGGTTAAAAAAATATAAACAAAAATGGCAGCGACTTTTAAATAGAGGGCCCCGTTTTCAATTTGAAGGAGGGTCGCCTGAGCATTCTGTGTTAATAATTTAAGAGAGTTCCGCCAACGTAAAAGAATATTTATAAACATATTTTAATGTTTTCCGTTATTTTGTCCTTGAGGAATATTCGATTATGGCATGTGTAGTTTATATAACGGTTCACTGAAATTATTTCAAGTAAAAAAACTATTTTAAAACAAAAAAAACACATGAACTGAACGTTTATTTACAATGGTAACATTTATTTCTTGTATATTTATTTTTGCGGGTAGTCGTTTGTTTAACACTCTTACTAAATAATATCGACGAAATATCGAAAAATAAAGAAACAAAAACAGTTTTGAACAATAATGAAGCTTTACTTACTTTAGTAAAATAATCCGAAACAGCAAAATGGGATATTAAAAAAGTAAACACGTAATTACTTTAGTTTTTGAAAGCAGAGAATCGATATAAATATGAATAAGAAGAAAAAGGCGCCCTTTTCAAGCTTCGTTTCAATTTTGTAGTATTGAACGGTGTAGTATTGCGCCGTCGGATTCAACGTTGTACTATAGTAATGTAAAGAACACGCAGAAAGGGTTGTAATCAACTGAATTCCTTCTAGTACAGTGGCAAAAGAAGCTTAAACAGATATATAAATAAAAATAAAAAAGGTTATGCAATTTTTTTAAAAGTACACGTAATCACGTGAGCAGGATTTTTTCCCTTATTTTGACACGATAACAAGTAACGTTCTTATGCTTTTTATTTATCTATTTATCTATTTTCGAAAGAGTTCCACTTTCAAGTAGAGAAGGAAAAAACAGATTTATGCAAAATTTGTGGTGAGAATTGTCTAAAGTTCCAACTTTTTTTTTTGCTTTCACTTTAATAAGAACGTGAATTTATGAGGTGAATTTATTCGACACAATATGATTCAAATCAAAAAAATAAATAAAAGCTAACGTGAATTAAGATTAAAGTTAAGGTGTTATTGTGGACCCTCACTTTTTTTAAAAAACCTTGTTAAACTTTGTGACATATTTACATTCTATGAAGGTCAGGCGCGAACGAACACCCCATAATTTTATTATACCATATTTCTTCAAACTGAAACATAATTATCAAAGTATACTTACGCAAATAGATATGAAAAGTCTATTTTAAAGTTTGTGCCATATTCCCATGGAGTACAGGCGCGAACGCAGACCCCACACTTTTATTATACCATCCCTATTTAAGTTAAAACATACTTATCAAAGTATTCTTATGTACATCTATATAAAAATCCTTGTAAACCTTTTTTTTCCATTTTTTATTTCCATACTTTAGGGGTCAGGCGCGAACGCAGACTCTACAATTTTTATGAACCACCGTTCTGCCAGATCAAAAAATGCCAATTCCTGATCCTTGATACATCTTCTCTCATTATATGTAATCAGTTTTTTTTTAAATATTCAACCATATAGGAGCCTATTCGTGACCAGACACACACAGACAGACAGACGTTCAGCTTTATATATATATATATATATATATATATATATATATATATATAATTATTTTTTTTTACTATAATAATTATTAATACCTACAGACACTAGTGTTTCATCCTTTCGGGTATCTTCAGTGCAGGGTGTCACGATTAATACCAGTCGAACGATCCGAACCCCGCATCACGAGACATCTATGGCTCGATTTAGCGAAGACCCAATCCATTCGGCTACCATTAACCGCGTGAAATAACGTAGAATTTAAACATTTTAATTTTAAATGTTCATTTACGTCAGTCAGAGAGTGATCTAATCGTTATACGATGATCTGTGCATAAGAGCTACATTGACCGACTTTAATTCAACTGGAAGTGCTCAACAATAAGAAACGAATTTCTTAAAGGGGCTGTCATAATTATTTTTTTTACTATAATAATTATTAAATACCTACAGACACTAGTGTTTCATCCTGTCGGGAATCTTCAGTGCAGCGTGTCACCATTAATACCAGTCGAACGATCCGAACCCGAAAAAACTTATGTTACTTCACATCATAAAATTATTTATCATCAAGATGAAAGTAATTTAAATATGTATTGTAGAAGACTATGTGATCAACGATGCAGAATGCCAATACACAGTACGATAGAGCCAAACAAACATTGTGTTTTATTGTTCAACACTTAAATATTTGGTTATATATATATATATATATATATATATATATATATATATATATATATATATATATATATATATATGAGGTGGAGCATTTCCTATGACAAATAACACTTCATTTTAATTCACAATCTTAGCCAAATATTTAAGTGCTCGTACATTCCATTAGATGAAGTCGTCTTTTTTAGTGCAGCCTTCACGTATTTCATAATAAGCAACACTTTGGCTGTTGTATAATGAAACACAATGCTTGTTTGGTTCTATCGTACTGTGTATTGGCATTCTGCATCGTTGATCACATAGAGATCTAAATTCCAGTCTTCTACAATACATATTTAAATTACTTTCATCTTGATAATAAATAATTTTCTTAAAAAGCCTTTTTAGATTTATTAACAATTAACAGGCAATCCTATAATCTTCTTCAAGATATCGTTTTGTTGTACTTGTAAATATATTTAATGCTGTTTGTGGATTTGGGTGGTTCCGTAATTTTTTCAGATAAATATTTCAAGGTATCTGGACAATTATCCTCTAACAGTTTTAGTAAATAATCCTTGTCACAAAGTAAACACCTTTTAGTTCGTTTTTGGCTTATATTTGTGGCTGTTTCGATGCTTGTTTTCACCTTCCTAACAACTTACCTTTTTCTCTGTACTTTAATTACAGCAATTTTCTCTGGTTACGGCACGATATTCGTCATGATTTTGAGTGGCTTCGATGATACAGTGTTTCGGAATAAAATGGTGTTGTCTTATATTTGCCTGTTTCAGGACTTTCTTCGTTCCTTTTTCCATTATGAGTCTTCCTTAAAATGTGCTTTAAATTAAAAACATTGATTTTAAATTACCTGAAAATGATATAAAATTAGTTGCCTGGCTTTTAAATAAGACGCATTATATTTTTAAATTTGAATGCGTTAGCTTTTAAATTGATTGTTTTAGATTTTTTTATTGAACGCGTTATTCTTTAAATTTGAATGAGTTATTTTTTTTTAATTGAATGCGTTTGATTTTTTTTATTTGAATGCGCTAGTTTTTAATTGATTACTTTGGTTTTCTTTTAATCGAACGAGTTAGTTTTTTAATTGGATGCCTTGGTTTTTATATGGATTGCTTTAGTTTTATAATTTAATGTGTTAGTTTTAATTTGAATGTCTTGTTAAATTTTAATGCCTTATTTTCTCAATTTGATACACAAAATATGTAAATATAACAAAAACATTGTTCTTGCTTACGCAATTACGTTAAATAATTGCAATTTAAATAAATATTCTTCTGAATTATAACGTTGAAAAAGTATAAGGACAGGTTTCCCTTTCATTATAAATACAAAGGATGCTTCTCTCCGAAAAATAGCTTAACAAATATTACTTTCCTGACTGCTGAAACATTTCTTCTGTTGTACACGTTTTCATGAAGTTTGGCGAACTACTTACCAACTCAGTTATCAGCCCATTAGCTTTCTTCTTCTCTTCTCCAATATGTTTTTGTTCTTAATAAATCAAGCAAGTGTCCATTACCTCAAAGATAATAAACTCATTTCCGATTGCCGGTGTGAATTTAGGCCAGCGCGTTCTACTTCAGATATCCTAATTGTAATCCTCAAACTTATATACAGAATACTAGATAAAGGCAGAGGAGTCTAGGACAGTAGTCCTAGATATATGAAAGTCCGTTGACAGGAATTTAAAATCAAAGCATATGTAATTATTGGAAGAATACTTAACATATTTAAATGCTTGTATAATTGAAGAAAAATCAAGGTTGTACTTGATAGTCAGAACAATAAAATGTAAATGCGGCTTAGACGTTTATTTATCCTGATATTTCAAAATGAACTCGTCGACAGAAATTTTCCCCGAGATAAGTGTATTTGCTATTGACACAGCGCACTATAACATATTTTATCAAAAATAAATAAACACACACATAAGGAAATGGCTAAAATCTGAGAGTAATACCTCCAGTTCGTAATGGTGGTAGGGCGTAAATAGACAGAAACTTTCTATGCTGGCAAAACTAAAATCCGCCTTTTTTAATAACTATGAGAAACCCTCTCATCGGTGGGTTACCACGGATAATGATGCGCTATTTTTTAGTACTTCGTTCAAACTCCTCGACTAAACGTTCACAGGCAACATGAATTGGAACATATACATTAAGGCCAATAGACAATGCTGTTGTGAAAGAAGTTGGGCTCTCACGCATGGGACAATCATATGTTTCTACAAAACCAGCATTATCTCATGGGGTATTGTTGACACATTGTCAGGGTTAAAAAAAATCAATAAACTAGTAGGTTGTGCACTAGCAATCAAACACAAGCATATGTCCCACTGATGACATGTTGCCTTTACTCAAAGCACCTGCTACCCCTCGAGGAAAATACCTTCAATTAACCCAGTAAGCATTAAGATCCCACACCCACACTGTAAAGATGTCTGGATGCTAGAAAACCTTCTTTAACAAAATAGTTTCTTCTATCGAATTGCGAGATTTTAGAGTTCCGTCCAAGTCTATGCTCCCCTGCCTGTACTGACAGGCAGAGGTTTAATTAGAATGCTGACAGATATATTACTGTTCCACTCCCTATAAAGTATCCCTATAAATTGCATTTCAAATAGTGGCACTTTGCGCTAAATTTGCACTGTGCCTAGTTTGGGGTGAAAAATGATAAAAAAAACCTATTCTTTGGTTACCGTTAACCAATTGTTTATATAATAGAAATTAAATATTTTTATCCTAAATATCCTACATTGGCTTTAAAACTATTGCTCTTTCATTTACAATTCATTGCAAACATTTATGCATATTATACATCACGTTATTTTATTGTTGTAGACTTTTTATATTGATATAATTTATTGAACTTTAACTTTTATATTATTTCTTCTAAATATTTACTTCTTCCTCTTAATTCTTTAACTACCTGACTTTCTACCATCGCAGATTTCCGAATCAGCAACACTCCGCTGATAGGTTTTGTCAGTGTTTATATCAGATATCATTTTTACAGTCGTTTATAAACCAAGTTAAAATTTCTTCTGCTTGATGAACTTCAATTATTTTCATCGATTCTCATATTTTAGTATACGCATTGTTTATTCGCACTGTTGTCGATGGTCTTAGTTTTGAAACCTTTAAAAATATCTATGGAGTTTTTTAATGTTTGCAACAGAAACCTTTCTCCCTTACTGGTTGCACAGATAAAATTCGAAATCTTTACTATGTTAAAAGAAGGCGTAGCAATATTCTGAATACAATGTCAGGAACCATATTGCTTGCGAGGTTTTCAGCGTATTAACTACTCACGCAAAAACTACTACAATAATGTACTTGACCCAACATAAAAACGCACGATATTCTCTCTGCAATTGTCTCTATCTGTTTCTCTGAATATATTATTCTCATACGCCATACATCTCTCCAAGAATATTTAAGAGAAGCGTTTCAGAAGTAACGCCTCCTATTTTTTGATCAAGGGAAGTTGCATATTATATTATTATGACGATTGAATTTCTCCATTCATGACATAAGATTTTCATCTTTCTATTGCTTATATTGACGGCGTGATATTCTAAGAAAGAAACTTCTGTCAGGAATTGCGTTATTGAATTCTTTCATGCAATAATAATTCAATAGGTAAAATTCACCGGCGCAAGTTGACCTTTTACGAAAGCTGATGCAGTTGATGTCAGCAGTTGAAATTGATTTCAGAGTGGCGACTGAGATGTAAGGAAAAAAGTGTGCGCTAGACTTATACCACTGTTACATCACAAAGAGCATGAAAATGTATTAGAAATGCTAATGACTATGTAGGAAAATAATAGTTAAACACCTCGAGTCGCTTGTTGTAATGAAGTCACTTCCGTTTGCAACAATATTGTTTGTGTTGCCTTATTTTTGGAGCGACCCTCATCGTCATATTTTCGAATCAACCTAATACACAGACAGTTCGATTGTCTAGATTATGTTCAAGTAAACGTCATAAAATATATTAGAATCATGCTCCTTAAAAAGTGGATTTTAATAAAATTAATCACATATATAGCTCAATATACCGAAAATATACACTACTTGAAAATATAGAAAATATAACTAACTTTTAAAATATAAAAAATATATATTACTTGAAAAATATAAAAGATATACATTACTTTAAAAAATATAGAACATATACATTACTTAAAAAAATATAAAAAATATACATTACTTGAACAATATAGAAAATATACATTACTTGAAAATATAAACAAATATACATTACTTGAAATAAGAAAATAAATATTCCTTGAAAATTATAGAAATTATACATTACTTGAAAAATATAAAAATATTTGAAAAATATAGAAAATGCGCATTACTTGAAAAATGTAGAAAATATATATTACATTAAAAATATAAAAAATATACATTAATGACAAACATTGAAAATATACATTACATGAAAAATGTAAAAAAAAAATTACATAACGTGAAAAATATTAAAAATATACATTACTTTAAAAACATAGAAACCATACATTATTTGGAAAATTTCGAAAATATAGGTTACCTCAAAATACAGAAAATATAGGTTACTTAAAAATAGAAAACAATATGCATTACACCAATAATATAGAACATATACATTACTTGAAAAATATAGAAAATATACATTATTTGAAAATATAGAAAAAATACGTTGCTACAAATATAGAAAATATACATTAACAAAAACATAAAGAAAATATAAATTATTGAAAACTATATAAAATTTACATTACCTGAAAAATATGGAATATATACATTACTTGAAAAATATAGAATATGTATATTAATTGAAAAATATAGACAATATATATTCCTTGAAAAATATAGTAAATTTACATTACCTAAAAAATATGGAATATATACATTAGTTGAAAAATATAGAAAACATACATTACTAGAAAAATATAGAAAATGTATATTAATTGAAAAATATACAAAATATACATTCCTTGAAAATATAGAAAATGTACATTACTTTAAAAATATAGAAAATATACATTATTTGAAAAATATAGAAATTGTACATTACTTGAAAAATATAAAAAATATACATTACTTTAAAAATATAGAACATGTATATTACTTGAAAAATATAGAAAATATACATTACTTGAAAAATATAGAACATGTATATTACTTGAAAAATATAGAAAATATACATTACTTGAAAAATATGAAAAATATACATTCTTTTTTAAATATAGAAAATATACATTACTTGAAAAATATGAAAAATATACATTATTTTTAAAATATAGAAAATATACGTTACAGAAAAATATAGAAAGTGTACATTACTTGAAAAATATAAAAAATATAAATTACTTGAAAAAATATTAAAAATATACACTACTTGAGAATATAGAAAAATACTTGGAAAATATAAAATATATACATTACTTTAAACTTATAGAAAATATACGTTACTTCGTAATATATATTACACACATTACTTGAAAAATATAGAAAATATACGTTATTAAAAAATTTGTAACAGATAAACTATTGAAAAATATAGAAATGTACATTATTTGAAAAATATAGAAAATATACATTACTTGAAAAATATAGAAAATTTACCTTACCTAAAAATATATAAAATGTTCTTTACTTGAAAAATATATAAAAGATATACTATTGAAAAATATATAAAACATATATCACTAGAAAAATATAGGAAATATACATTACTTAAAAAATATAAAAATATACATTACTTGAAAAATATCTAAATATATATTATTTGAAACATGTAGAATATATACATTACGTGCAAAATATAGGAAATATACATTGCTTAAAATATAGAAATATATATTACCAGAAAATATAGATAATGGATATGTCTTAAACATCATAAAAATATACATTAGTTGAAAAATATAGAAAATATACATTACTTAAAAATGTAGAAAATATCCATTACTAAAAATATATGAAAGAAACATTATTTCAAAATATAGAAAATATACATTACTTGAAAAATATAGAAAATATATACTACTTTAAAAAAGAGAAAATATACATTACTTGAAATATAGTAAATATAAATTTCTTTAAAATTATAGAAAACATACATTACGTGAAAAATATAGAAAATATACATCACTTGAAAAAATTGAAAATATACATTACTTGAAAAAAATTGAAAATATACATTACTTGAAAATATTTTTCAAGTAATGTATATTTTCTATATAAAATGTATATTACTTGAAAAACATAAAAAATATACATTACTTGCAAATTATAGAATATATATATATGACTTGGAAAATATAGAAAATATACATTACTTGAAAAATATAGAAAATATCTATTACTTAAAAACTATAAAAAATATGCATTACTTGAAAAATGTAGAAAATGTATATTATGTGTACAATATAGAAAATATACATTATTCCAAAAATATAAAAAATATACATTACTTTAAACATATAGGAAATGCACATTACTTGAAAAAATATAGAAAATGTACATTACTTGAAAAATATAGAAAATATACATTACCTGAAAAATATAGAAAATATACATTACTTGAAAAATATAGAAAATGTACATTACTTGAAAAATATAGAAAATATACCTTAGTTTAAAAATATAGAAAATATACATTACTTTAAAAATATAGAAAATATCCATTAATTTAAAAATATAGAAAATATCCATTACTTTAAAAATATGAAAATTATACATTACATGAAAAATATAGAAAATGTACATTGCTTGAAAAATATAGAAAATATACATTACTTGAAAAATATATAAAATACAAATTACTTGTAAAATATAGAAAATATCCATTAATTTAAAAATTAAAAAATACACATAATATGAACAAATATAGAAAATATACATTACTTGAAAAATGTAGAAAATATACATGATTCGAAAAATATAAAGAATATACATTACTTGAAAAATATAAAAAAATATACATTACTTGAAAAATATAAAAAATATAGATTATTCGGAAAATATAAAAAAATATAAATTACTTGAAAAATATTAAAAAATATATACTCCTTGAGAATATAGAAAAATACTTATATTTACTCTCCATATATTTACTTTCTATATTTTTACTCTTTCTATATTTACTCTCTCTATATTTACTCTCCCTATATTTACTCTCTCTATATTTACTCTCTCTATACTTACTCTCCCTATATTTATTCTCTCTATATTTACTTTCTCTATATTTACTCTCTCTCTCTATTTACTGTCTCTATATTTACTCTATATATTTACTCTCTCTATACTTACTATCTCTATATTTACTCTCTCTCTCTATTTACACTCTGTATATTTACTCTCTCTATATGTTCTCTCACTATATTTACTCTCTATATATTTACTCTCTATATTTACTCTCTCTATATTTACTCTCTCTATATTTACTCTCTATACATTTATTCTCTCTATATTAACTCTCTCTATATTTAATCGACCTGTATATTTACTCTCTCTATATTTACTCTCTATATTTTTACTCTCTCTCTCTCTCTAATTACTGTCTCTATATTTAATCTCCCTATATTCACTCTCTATATATATTTACTCTCTTTATATTTGCTCTCTATATCTAGAGTATATTTACTCTCTCTATATTTACTCTCTCTATATTTACTCTCTATATATTTTTCTCTATATATATTTACTCTCTCTATAGTTACTCTCCCTATATATTTAACGTCTCTATATTTACTCTCTATAGTTTTACTCTCTCTATATTCAATCTCTGTATATTTACTCGCCCTATATTTACTCTCCCTATATTAACTCTCTCTATATTTACTCTCTTTATATTTACTATTTCTAGATTTATTCTCTCTATATTTACTCTCTCTCTCTCTCTCTCTCTCTCTCTGCATCATTTCCCAGTCTTTTGCTAATTGTATAAATCATTAAAAACAATGTTAGATTCCTAGACATAATCCAGTTGACGATGGCTTTCCCGTCTATGATGTTAGAATCTCATAAAGCAATTCATTTTATTAATGCTTTCACTCTCTTTTATTGGCGGCAACTCATCGACGATCCGGGCCTTTGCAAATGAATGATGCGATACTTAATCAGCAACGAACACGACTATCAAATAAGGTTATTGTGATTTATCGACTGTGATATGAAATGAATCATTAAAGTCTTACAAGATAGAAAAGGAACTAGATTAGACTTCACTTACGTTAACACAGATTAGAATAATTCTGCTGCTTGTGCAACATTATTTTACGCTACTTTGTTTTCTCCTTATATATTCTCGCGCTCTACACGTATATTTAATCCAGTCCATCTCTCCCTCTGAATGTATGTCTCTCTCTCTCTCTCTCTCTCTCTCTCTCTATATATATATATATATATATATATATAGAGAGAGAGAGAGAGAGAGAGAGACAGAGATAGATAGATAGATAGATAGATAAGTACATAGATGGAAAGATAGCGTAAGTTTAGGCAGGTTTGTTTTATTCAGGCAGACATTAAAAACAACGAAAATGTTCTGTTTAGTAATACCTTTTTCATTTTTCAAGTTTTCGTATTATCCTTTTTGTATATACATCGAAATATAGTTCAAGAATTCTTCCTATTCGAAGTATGTGCGTTTTTTTTTTTCATTTTCTGTATTCGTCTACGCGTCATCAAGAATGTATGTGTGAGGCTTTTCAGGGAATTATGGCAGCATTTTTTAAAATAGAAGTTAGTATGCGAGCGAATGTCAATGGGACTGCTGGCGTTGCAGGGGTTTTAGTATCGTGAGGAAAGGGAGAGCATGCCGGTATATAGTCATCGGATGGAACAGGTTAGGTGTGGGAAAGGGAGGAGTAGTGCAGCGAGGCATATTGATATATTGTACTCTTTAAAAAAGCGACCTGATTAAGACGTGCTTTTTGCATTTTTAGCTTCTTTACATTCGTTCCATGGTGTAGTATTTTAGTGTGTTAACTAAAATTTCTTTGAAGTCTTACAAAGGGGCGGTGATGTCTTTTATGTAGATGTTGGAATTCAACATCATGGCAGACGAGGCGGCGTGAGAATGTATTGGTAATATTTCCGATATAACTATTAGTTGCATTGTTGTCATAGTGTAACGTTTTAGGTGTTCATATTGGATAGAGATAGACGGATACATTTAAAAGGAGGGACAGGGTACATTTTAAAGGAGAGACGGGAACATGTAATAATATTAGATATATAGATAGAGAGATGGACATTGAAGAGATTGCCATTTATACAATTTGACAGTTCTGGGGGTGTTTCTGTAACATTATCTTTCTTTGCCACATGTATTTTTGAGATGAGGATTATCAGTCTTCTATCAAATTGAGGAACAATTCATTATTTTATGATACTGAGAGAGAGGCAACTTCTTAAGATGATAGAGACACATTCTTAGATGAGTTTATACACAAAATTCTTATAATACAAATTCACAATACCTTTGTTGTTGAATGACATAACACGAAGACGACAGTTACAAAACTATGATGATGTTCGTTTATTTCATTCGACCGGTCACTGGCTTCGCATCAAGGAATTCAAAGTTTCCACATTATTTCCTTCTTCTAACCTTCGCTACCAAGCTCTGTCCGACCCTGTTCCGGCAGTGACTTCTCTCTGACTGACTGTAAAGCTCTAACTATATTGAGAACTCATTCCTTACTCATGATGCCATTGCATGATCAAACAACGTGCATATCGATCCCGTGGCCTGACATGCTTCATGTTGCCTATAACATGTCCAAAACACGTGCATCGACCACACATGCTTGCAAAGAAAAATTCTCTAACCTCATTTCCGACTAACCTATTTTACAAATATGTTTATCATTTTCGTTTCAAATTCCTTATTTAATTTAATTTCATTTTCATAAACAGAATTGAATCATCAAATTCCTTTTTCAATAACTTTACTAACAACGCATTCTTTTTCAATAACATATCTGTACCATTTATTTTAAACTTATGATCGGAATTCTTAATTCCAAACCTAGCTCCCCAGATTCGAATTCTCGGCTAACCTATCTCATTTTTACTTACTTAGAAGAACAGGCGAATGCTTCTTAACAATAGGAGTTACATTCTCTGTACAGACATTTGAACTGATGAATGACGTTAGTGCGTTTTAGTGGTTGTATCGGAGGGAAAGGATTGTTTTAATAACTAAGTTGTAAGTTTAATTTTTTTTTATAGTAAATGATGAACTAATGTTATTGTTGTAAACAAGGGAAGCGGGTTTTTATGTTTTTTGTTATAACATTTTCATCCCATATAAGGCACATTGCTACTTTGGTGTAGGGGGCTACTATCAGGGGCAACAACTACTGGGATACTATGTAGGGATTTGGGCAGCAAGATGTTGGTCCGCGTTGCGCTTGAACTTCTGCACGTCAGTACTGTTGGGGAAGCAGGGACCTGGAATGGAATTCCATAGTCTACCGGTTCTGGGGAAGAAACTACTGGAGTAGAAAGATCTTTTATATGTAGGGATCTCTACAGTGTGGGTGTGTGATTTTGCAGTCTGTCGGGTCTGTCGAGGGTGTTCACGTCGTGGGGGCCCAAGTGATTGCAGTTCGTCAGAGAATTCACCATTACATTACTTGTAGAACAGGCAGAGGGATGCAAGGTTTCGTCGATGGGAGAGAAGGCTGAAGCTTATATGCCAGTTCAGGGCCTATCAGATTTGCGACTCTCTTTTGAACATTGTACAGGAGCGAGAGACTAGTAGCCGATGCACCAGCCCAAATATGACAGCAATACTCCATACATGGGCGAATGGAGGCCTTATAGAGATACAGGATACTTTCGGGTGTTAGTAGTTTTCTAACACGCTAGAGAGAGCCCACCTTCCTTGCAGCGGCCCTGGCAATGCCCTCGATGTAATTGTTCCAACTCATGTTTCCTGTGAACGTTAGGCCAAGGAGCTTGAAAGACGTACTTTCAGATAAAGAGTCGTTGGCCATTGCTATAGGTGGCAGAGAAGGTTTATTGTAATTATTGAATGGATCTAGTTTAGTCTTGGCGGCATTGAACGTGACCATCCATTTTTGTCCCCATTCCACTGCAGATTGGAGGTCATCTTCTCGTGTTTCTGCCATTTCTTTAGATATGTGTTCATTTGTTTTCCTGTCGTGTCTGTTATAGAGTGTGGTGTCATCAGCATATATACTCACCTCAGAAGAAATTTTGTCAGGGGGGTCATTTATGAATATCAGGAGCAGTAGACGTTCAAGGATAGACTCCTGGGGCACTCCCGCATTTATATCATATTGTTTAGATGTACGACCGTCGAGGACAACATGGAGTTTTCTCTTATATAAGAAGGATTTAATTATGTTAAGTATTCTACCAGTGATAACGTATGATCTAATCCTCCTGAGGAGACCTTCATGTCATACCCTGTCAAAAGCCTTAGATATATCCAGAGCTACCGCTCTGCCCTCCCCCGCTTTGTTTAGAGAATGGTATATACGTTCAGAGATTACAGTTACAAGCGTAGCTATGGATAATGTGTTTTCATAGCGGGGTCTTATAACTTAAAGCCTGGATGCATTTATTGCAATAGAATGGATTGATTGTATTGAAGTTATCGTGTTGTGGGGATTACTCTTGGTTGTGTGTTTTTTAAATTATGAAGCATAGAGTTTAGGTGTTGGTCAACAATATCATTTGTGAAATCGTTGTTGATGAAAACTTTTGAACAAAAAAAAAATGTAAACTATATATTTTAGACATCTGAACGTAAGGACTTTTATTCTATAAATAGATAGGCACTCGACCAAATTATCCGGAAGTAATCTTACGCTCTAGAAAGGCATGATATGCCAGCTACCAGTTGACAAAAAGATGGCAGAGGGAACAAATTTTAAACTAATCCTAAATGTTTTTATGTTACCTTGTTTAAACTTGTTTTTCGTGTTTTATTCATGTATTTAGTATGTATTCTCATGTCTTGTCTGTATTCTCCTGTCTTATCGCTCATTTAATTATGTTAAGTATTCTACCAGATGAGTTCATAATTAACAGATACTCTAATTTAACAGCTAAATCTGACCCCCAAGATCTCCATAAGCATGGAATATGTGCCTACATTAAGGATAGCAGGGATATCTCTAGAGAAGATCCTAATTTACCCTATATGTGCTTCAGGGTTGCACTTGCTAACACCACTACATTTATATTTGCCCTCTATAGGCCCCACAACAGCGGAGGTACTATCTTTAAGAACATATCTGAGAAAATAGACCACATACTGTCTGCACATCCCTTGGCTAACATCCACATCTGTGATGACTTCAACGTCCATAACCTGGAATGGCTGACCCATTCAAATAAGACAGATGATTAGGGGAGGTTTTGTCATGATTTTGCCATTGCTTATGACCTCATTCAGATTGTTCGTGAACCCACCCGTGTGCCCGATACACCCGGTCAATATGCAAGCCTCCTAGACCTTTTTCTCTCAACTTCCCCTGAGCTATGTTCATGTTCCGTTCATTCTCCTCTAGGATCCTCCGACCACTCCGTCGTGTCAGTTAAGACAAAAGCGAAATGTAAGAAGCCCCCAGACGTACCCCTCCACCGTACTGTATACCGATACTCTATGGCTGACTGGAATAGCTTCCGTACATTCATATCTGATTTACCTCTGCACTCTATGTTTAAAAAAGAATGTCCTCTATAGTATCAGATCTGACCAAATGGTTAATTGTAGGCATAGACCAATTCATACCATCTAAAAAATCCCAACAAAAACCTAACAGCCAGCCATGGTTCTCCCCAGAATGTGCTGCTGCTATCGCGCACAGAAATCACTTTTTCCATAGCTACCAACGTAATAGATGCACTGAGACTAAAGCTGCTTTCAGGACTGCCAGCAACCACTGTAAAAGAGTAATAAAAATGCAAGAGAGCTATATGCCCAGTCTGTTAAATCCAAGGTAGCTGATCAGCGGCTTGGTTCCCACCAGTTTTGGCAAATAACAAATAGGATCCTGAACAGAAGTGTACGTTCTATCCCAACCATTATCAATGGACCAGAGGTTATCTCGTCAGCGTCAGATAAGGCCAAACTATTTGCCAAGAACTTTGCAGCTAATTCTACCATATGCGACGAAGGCCATCAACCCCCATATTTCCTCCTATAACACAGAACAAGCTAGGTAACATACAAATATCCGTGCATGAGGTCGCCAAGCTAATCAAGAACCTAGATTCCAGTAAAGTAACTGGCCCTGATGGCATCCTAATTATAGTATTAAAAAAGCTTCAGCCAGAACTTGCTCCCATACTTACGAAACTGTTTAAGCGATGCCTTAGGGAAAAGTGCTTTCCAACTCTCTGGAAGACCTCATCAGTTTGCCCTGTATTTAAGAATTCAGGTGATAAGTCATTTCCCTCTCAGTACAGACCAATAAGTCTCCTGTTTGTCATGAGGAAGTTGCTGGAATCCATAGTAAATAGAGAAATAGTAAACCACCTCAGCAGGAATAACCTTCTTAGTGACACACAATATAGTTTCCGTTCTGCAAGATCTACCGCAGATGTGCTGACGGTTAAATCCAACAGGATTAGTGAATCTCTTGACAAAGACTTCCTTTCTAGGGTAATTGTTCTTGACATATCAAAGGCCTTCGACAAGATATGGCATAAGGGTCTACTTCAGAAGATTTCCAGATACGGTATAACTGGAAATGTTTTCTCAATCATTAAATCATTTCTCTCCGATAGAAAGCGTGAAATATAACTGCTGGAGTCCCTCAGGGATCAATCCTAGGCCCAACTCTCTTCCTGATCTACATCAATGATCTCCCTAAACACATACTTACATCATTCGTTGACATCTATGCTGATGACACGACCATCTACGGCAACACATCAAAGGCTGTAAATGACAAAGTTCTCTCTGATTCTCTCTTTTCTGATCTCGAGCGCGTGGTTCAGTGGGGGAAGATGTGGTTGGTTACCTTTAATGCATCCAAAACCAAACTCCTATTCTTACATCATCAACGCTCTGATCCCCATCTGGCATAAATTGTGATGGATGGCTCTCGTCTGGGTGAGGCCCCGTGTTTTGACAAACTTCTGGGTTTGACCTTTACTCCTGATCTGAAATGGAACACGTACATCAAGTCTGTTGCCAAGGTCGCTGGAAAGATGGTGGGATCCTTCCACCGCTCCAGGAGATATCTCACTACTGATGCAATTTTTTATTTATATAAAAGCCAAGTACGTCCAAGGATGGAATACTGTTGTCATATCTGGGCAGGAACATCAAAAAAACAGCCTATCCTGCCTTGACATAGTACAAAATAGACTTCGTGGCCTAGTGGGGTATGCCTTTTTCTCTACTCTGCAACCTCTCTCCCACAGAAGAGACGTTGCGAGCCTATCCTTGTTTTATCGTTATTTCCATGGCAGGTGCTCGTCTGAACTCCAATCTCTGGTCCCCCCTCGTCAATCTTTCACGAAAACACCCGTCTAGCCGAATCCACTGTGAAAAAATTCCCCCACTCTTTATCTGTGCCTAGATCAAAACGTGGATTCCATGAACAAAGCTTCTTTTTTATAACTGCACGCCTGTGAAACTCTGTTCCGTCTTCCTGCTTCCCACCGGACTACAACTTGGATGTCTTCAAGTCTAATGTTAACAAATTTCTAATGAACTTCCCCCTTATGTAAATACTTCGTCAAATTTCCACACTAACGTAATGTACTTGCAATAACCCTTATCCCTGAGTGGCTTCCGGGCCTTGATAAGTGGTGATCACTGTGTAAAAAACATGAAAAAAAACTTGTTTAATATATTTTAGTTCGCGCAAAAAACACGCATTATAAAGTCGATTGTCGGAACAATAACAATATATTAATATGCCTCGCCGCACTACTCCTCTCTTCCCCACATCTAACCCGTTCCTTCTGATGACACTTGCACCGGCACGCTCTTTCTCTTTCCTCATGATACTAACACCCCAGCTACGGTAGCAGTCTCATTAACCTTCGTTGTCATTTTACCTACTATTTCAAAAAACCTTCCCATAATTCCCCATAAAGACTCATACGTACTGTGTGTGTACATGTGCGTATGTATATAATTGATTAATGTTTGTCGAAAACATGACAAGTTTATAACAAATTTACCAATAACATGCACTTGTTTGCATGTAATGAAATTCTAACGCCTTTTCTGTATAAATCTCACGCTTTTGACACACACACATATGTATATATAAAGGTAAACATATTTATATATTAATATATACGTATATATAGATATATGTATATATAAACGTATATGCTTATACAATGTCAAAAGTCTACGTGTGCTTCTAGAATAATATTTAAAGATTATGAGGGTTTTTTGAAGCATGAATACGGTGTTATTTTTTGTATTTAATATTTTATTTTGGATATTTCAAGTTGCTCCCCGCTTTTGGTTACAAAAATCTATCGAAATGAAAAAAATCGCACCTTGGAAGAATGTAACCTGTATAATAATGCTTTAATTGTGTTTTATTTTCATTTCTTTTTTTTTGCGACAAAGAGCGGAGGCCTGCATGGAATATAAAGAAATAAAATATTAAATAATACAAAAAATAACATCGTTTTCATGCTTTAAAATACCCTCACAACAAGGGCTATGCCAACAGAATATAGTATGTATCCTTTGATATATTATATGTTTTTCATATAGTGATGTGGTCCTCGGTTGATTAATTGTGTTCTACTGTGTCGGATATATACTTGAGAGTTAAAACAATGGTAAGAATATTCTGTTGTCATAGCCTTACTCATAACATTGAAATCAATATATATTTATATATACGTAAATATATGTATATATATATATGCATGTATGTTTTATATATATATATATATATATATATATATATATATATATATATATATATATATTCCGACGTTGCATGCTGTCTGACTTTGCTCTTCTTATTCCTGCTGATTTGATGTGAATTGATACATAATGTACATCAATGTTTCTTTGCTTCTCGTCATGCATGAAGGTATAATACTAGCCTACAAATCCAAAGGTGGTATCTTAACTGTTATTCATATATTTCTTCAAAGTTTTTGATGATAAATAATGCTCCTTCATCCTCTCGATTACATGCAAGTCGAGCATTTCAAGATCTTTTTCGGCAATTGTGTACTGATCTGTCAACGGATAAGCGGATTTTTACCCTACTGCATAACTGAAGAGAGCTGAACACGTGCTTTGGAGCAGAGGCATTCAAGACAATTGGTAAATCATGAGCAAAGATATAAGCGGTATACATATAAACTCAACCAATAAAGGAAGGACCTTCTTAGATGCCACATCCTCAATGAGGGTGGGATCCGAAACAGGTGATCCGTTAGGACAAAATGACTTCAGCTCAATGGGAGAAAGGCTGCTCTATCTATCGTTTTATACATGATTTTTATTATGTAGAACGAAAAGAACCAATAAAAATAAGATGTGTACATATTTTTCCCGGGTCAGTGTTTAAAAATATATTAGTTATGTGCCTGTGTCTTGTGTAGTTCTGATGTTTTTGGACACACACTTCTACAAACAAGTTGATTTTTATATAATAGATTATTCATATTATTTTACTTCGCAATTCAAAAATGAAAATATTTAGTAACTAAATTGTTTAGTAATTAACCTGCTAACCCCCCTTAATGTAAAATAAATGAATTGGAAAATTAAGAAATCTTTGATTTATCTTGCATTGGTTATTTAAAAAAAAGAATCCAGAATTGATAATATATCTTTTTTTAATTTCATCACGTTCTTATATTAGCACTTTTAATTCACAAATAATAAAGCCGAAGTTTTAAAAAAAGGTAGCGCAGACACATACATTGATAAAACGAGAGAGATGAAATAGTCATGTGTCAGATGTGCTTCACTTTATTTTCCATAATTCCATAGTCATACCTATTATAATATATTACATAGCCGTGTTGTAATATTGTTTTTCATCTGTTTTTTTTTTTACTTCCCTCTCTTTCTCGCTCTATCTGTTTATCAACTCGTCGTTATGCCAACCAGTCAATTTTATATTAGTTATATAATATTTATTCTTGTTTTATAATTGAATTGAAAAAAATTTAAATCTCTCCAATCAAAAGCATGGATCCTTTACGATTCATATTTAAAAACTTTTTTAAATGCCAAATCTAATGAATTACAAAAAATATGTTAGACAATACGCCAAACATTGAAAATTATTACAAAAAATCATTTATTTTTGCAAATGTCAGTTTGGGTTGTCTTTGATGCTAACTGATTAAATTGAATAATGCGTCATTATTGGTTAATCTTTGATGACGTAATTGTCATAAACCATTTTGAGATTACTTCCTTTTAATGAATCAAACGTTGTAATAACAAAAACAATATTGTCGTCATGAACTGTAGATGACAGGAAACAACAAATGATTGCAATAAACAAATCATGAAACAGCTGATAATAAATTGGTTACGAATCCGACCTCTACCATAATTTTAAATAAAAACCTCATTCATCATAGAAAAATAATGAAACGTGTCTTGTTACATTCCCTATTACGTTCATTGCTGACTCAACTTTTGATCAACTTGTATTTCTATTATCGGTTGGGTCACTGATGAATTGCCTTCTACTGAAAACAATAATTTAAATGGGAACCAAACGTGACGAAATAAATAAATCAACTGAAAAAAAATCAGAATAAGTTCATTAGACATAAATTTAGCAAGATTTCTCTAATTTCATTATTTTCTTATAATCGCTTTAACCATAAGTTAAGAAGAGCCAGAATCGAAACCATATAAATGTTTCTTTTGTTAATATAGGAATAACATATAACGTTCGTAACGAGCATAAAATAGTACTGGACTATTTTGTTCGATTCATATCTTTTCTAAAATACTCGATAATATATCATAACAATGTTTCATTTTCATACAGACGGCATTAGTTTTTCTAAACGTGACACACACACATATAACTTCTGATTAAGTCTAACATTTCTAGCTAAACCTTACTCAGATTATAACATAAAATATTTGCAAACGGACACCCATTTACACTATTAATAATTCACAATAATAACGAACATTATTCTTTCTCTTCTGTAATTCATATTAACATGTATAATCTTTTTGCCTTTTGCTTGGCACATCTATATGATATTTAAGTGCCGGTTTTGTCGGATATGCACAATTTATTCTCTTCAATACTTAAAAAATATTGGTAGTTTCAAGATACCAGAAGCTGTAAATGCTACGTCCTTTTATACATTTGGGGAACATATGAATTGAACTGCGCTTCTATAAATGAGGTATTACCATTCTTTGATTTTAATTAGTTAATATTTTGATAAGTTTAATATCCAAAGAAAAAAGTGGGAGTTTGAAATAACACGAATCATTATCTGCCTTTCTTTTAATAAAATCGCTTTAGGCAATGTAATAAGCAATTTGATATATGGAGCTAAAATACTAAACCTTAACGTTAAAAACTAGTAAATCCGAAATACAGAAATTATTGGACTTTTTCTATTAAGACAAGTATAATAAATATGCAATCTAATACTAGAGATTTAGGGATGTTTAACTTGTAAAAGCTAATGATAGGTTATTATTATTCATGAAGTAGTAGCATTTCTGAAAAGAAAAATTAAATTAAATGACTTTAGAATCTTGTGGGCAATGTCTTTTGTTCCTCCTTCTTAGCATGGTGTTTTTTACTAGAAAATGTGCTTCGGTCCTACCTCTGCTCACCTTATTTATATGGCAAGTGCTAGGCCAGGCATCACTGTAGAGTTCCCAACTGTAGTGCATCTGTTTCAAAAACAATTAGCTATAACATTAGCTGAAATTCTGGCGAATGTACTGACCTATTAAATTATCGCTCCATTAGCCTCCTCTCTCTTTTCGCCAAAATATTTGAGTGTTTAATTAATCAAGCTCTAGTCCACCACTTTACACCTACATGACTTCTGTCCGACTAACAGTATGCATTTAGGCAAGTCCGTTTTACTGCAGAAATCAAGACTGTAATCTAAGACCTTTGACAGGGTATGTCATGATGATCTAAGAAAAACAGATCATATTGTTTGACTGGACATGTTAAATCCTTCTTAAATAAGGAAATAATCCAGGTTGTCTTCGATGGTCGTACGTCAAAATAAATACGATTAAAATTCGACTTTAACTAAGGGGTCGATCCTTGGACCGTTATTATTATATAAAAAATGACGTCCCTAGTAAAATTGTCTCTGAGATGGATACATTTGTCAGCGGCACTGCATTTTATGACAAAGATGACGGGAAAGCGAATGAACACATATTCAAGGCAATCGTGGTAATTCTAGAGGAAGACCTTTAGTTAGTAGTAGAATGAGGTTAAAACGGATTGTAACATAAAATGCTGTCAAAGCTAAGCTTTATTCCTTTAATAATTACAAGAAACTTTCTTGACCACTAATGCCTTGGCTAATGATCTATTATCTGAAGTCTGGACAGGGTTCAAAAGAGAGTCGCCGACCTAATAAGTCTGAAACTGTCATCAAGGCTTCAACCTCTGATCTATCGACGAAATGTTGCATCTCTATCTGTTTTACAAGTATTTAATGGTAAGTGCTCCGACGAACGACAAGCTGTTGGAACTCCTTGACGTAAACACTGTCTACAAACCAACAAGCAGCAAAATATTACCCCTACACAGTAGAAGTCCATATGTACTGGAAAAGCTTCTACTCTAAGTTTCTTCTCTGGAACTGCTAGACTTTGAAATTACATTCCTGGTTTCTGCTTCCCCAACTGTACTAATATGCGGAATCTTTAATTATAACGTAAAAAGCCATCTTGCTGCTCAACTTCCTGCATAGTAATCCTGTAATTTATGTCTCAGATAGTAGTCTATTACATTAAAGTGGCACTGTACCATGTCTGGGACGAAAATACAACACAAAATAATATATAAAGGAAAATACTATAAACAATATCATATCTCTATTTGTGTCTAAAACTTAACACTAATTCCATGAGCAGAGATGTTCTCACAGCTGTGGAACTGGTTCAAATGGTCGTTTTTTAAGAGCAAGGTAACCAGGTTCTTTCTGAGTCGTCCTCTATCATAAATTAACTCATCTAATTTTCAACATCATCGACTACCACGGTACTTATTAACCCATATCCTTAGCTTGCTTTCAACTTTGATAAGCGGTGGTAAAAAAGAAACTAAATAATATAAGGCCAATAGTAGCACAAAAATTGAGAAGGGAGATAATTATGCAGACAAAACGGAAGCGGAAAGAGCTTAATTGGTTGATCTAAAATTGATAACATTTTTCTTGTCATTATTTTACGCTCATGAATCAAAGGAACGTTATAAACTAGGCTAATTATGGCCGAAGAAAGTTGAAAGAGAACTTCCGATATTGTCTTTCCTCTCAACATAGTTTCATATAAGTGATCATCCTCGGGCTAAGTTTTCTGGTTACTTCTTTATCTTTCTTTTGCTTTTACATCTCGCTGCCTTCCATTAAAGTTGCCATCAGTGAAATTTCTGACTTGCAATGCCGAGAGGGGAGCATAGACCTTCTGTACAGAGCGACTCTATTCAATAAGATTTCTGATCTATGAAAATGAAGAAGGAAAAACCTCTATGATGATGTGTCTAATGACCTCAGGTCAACAGGATATTATGCAAAATCAAAACTTTTATAGCTTTATATTCTCATAGTGCGATTATATGTTTTCTCGAAACCGGGTTGGAAAACCAATTTTACAAGCACATAACATGTAAAAGTAAATGAAAAACTAAATAAAAATCACTTTCTACTCATCATCTGGCACTTTCTTCTCTATCTCTTTATTCTTCTGATCTGGAAATTAGATAGTGTTAATACAGGGTGGCCCATAAGTTACTTTACACGTTGAAAATCAAATAACTTCTTCTTAACTGACTATATTTAATAAAGTTTATAGTGATAAATTTGGTCTGATTTAATTAGGAGAGATTATATCTCTTAAGAGAAATTAAAATATATTAATAGAAAAAAAGTTATTGAATTTTTAAAATGTAAAGTGACTTATGGGCAACCCCGTATGTATGCTGTTATTTCCATTCGCTTATAATCAATACTTTTGGTATGTTATTCTCTCTTTATTCATACCGATTGCAAATAAAGAGAGACAGAAGAGAAAATAATATGCAACATAGAAAAATAAAATTTACAACGATTAAGGTATATAAATAAAAAAAGAAAATGATGGCAATGCTGTTATGAATTAAATGCGTTTTTATTGTTGATTTTCTCTGTCTATATTATTTTCTTTCGTTTGTAATATATTAATATTTGTATAATAAAGTTTAAATTAGTAAAGCTTCGAAATACCATGGTATAAAGCGTTTTATTTATCCTACACCTCTCGTTTATATTACATTATTATTGAATAAACGAATAAATCTATAAGCATTAGTATACATTTTTATATTTTCATCTTGTTATTACTTCATATTTCTATTTCTATCTCTCTCTCTATATATATGTATATATATATATATATATATCTACTAGAAGACCGTATGTTTTCGCACGAATACGCTTAACAATGATATTTTTATTCATGCCAATCTCATACTTATTTTTTATAATGCTAATGTTCTACTGATTTTTGTTTTATTAGTAACCAAAGCGTTAAAAACGCTTAATTATTATATTTAATTCATACAAATTTCCTAATTATTAAAATAGAGGCAATAATTATTGATTGTTATACTGTGCTTAATATGTAGTAGTTGTTTCAAAAGTTTAAAATAATAATAATACAGGAAAATGAAGTCCAGGGATACTGGTTTAAAAAACAGATCTCCACCGCTTCTTGCAACAATGATAAGCGACTGTTTGATGGCGGTAACTTCTCTTGATTATGCTGAATGAGAACAAAGAGGTATAGTGGCACACTTTAGACTAATAACTTGCCTCTTAGTTATGTGGAAACTTTCACTAGCATACTGCTTGAAATTATCTATGATCGTTTGGACCAAAACAAATTGCGGCCTGAAGAACAGAAAGGCTGTTGAAAAAGATCAAGAGGCAACAAGTATCAGCTTCTGATCAATGAAATGATTATAAGAAATTGCAAAAACAAAGATCTATCAACCTTGTCATGGACTGGGTAAACTATAAGGAGGCATTCGACATGATTCCACATTTATGGACATTCAAGTGTTTAGAAATTTTCTGAATAGCCCCTAACATCTGAGTATCTATAACAAATAGCATGAAAAATTGGGAAACCAATTTAACTTCAGGAAATTTTGTATTAAGCAAGGTAAAAATTAGGAGAGGGATCTTCCGAGGTGATAGTTTTTCCTTTCTGTTTTTTGTATCAGCTTAATCCCGTTGATATTTCTCTTGTGGAATGTAAAAGCAGGAGAAATATCAACGGGAGTAAGCTGTAAATCTAGAAGAAGAAAGCCTAACTAAATATATTTCTGAAAGTCATGAAATCCTTCTACATGAAGTGAGAAGATAAAAAATATTAAGACCTGGAGTGAATAAGAGTCAGTGATTTCAAGAGAGAACGAGAGATAGAGCGGAAAAGTAATTTGGAAAGAAACTACTCAGTGCATTCTTCAAGAATACTGAATTTAGAG